>NC_053493.1:280668682-280996182 GCF_905171775.1 Rana temporaria | reverse complement strand
CAAAAAAACAAAACAAAGCTACAGTGACCACAAACTGTAGTTATAAAACAAGTGAAAATTAAAAAGGTAACCACTTGTGTGGGATAAAAATAGTAAAAAAGTAATACAGCATATACAATTAAAACACACATCAAGGTGTAATTGAATATTATTAAAAATTACCTTCCTTTTCAATCTACAACACTATAATTTCCTGTAAAATGCAATGCCGTGTGGCTACCTGGAGGGGTTCTGTACACAATGCCCCCCAGAAATGTATTTTTTTGCTTGTGTGATTGGCTTATTGGGTTTTTCCAGAAGTCTGCACTAAGTCAGATTTTGGGCATTTAATTTTTGGCGAGATAGTCCCAAAGGGATATTACATCCAAAAGGCATGCAGATTCTGCCGCTTTCCTTATTAGAACCCTGCTAGTGCATCACTGATTATTATAAAAAAACACTCCCATTCACATTCATTTACATATGGACAGACAAACACAGTTATGTATTCTAAATAACAAAAAGTAGGAATCTGCAAAAAAAATTAAAAATGGTTAAAATCCTTGTAATATATATTGATCACCCAGAGGAAATGTTTTTTCTCAACAAAATTGGAGTTACCCTTTAAATACACAATGACAGCAAAACACACCTGACACGGTGAGACCGATTAGGTAAAATTAGGCAGTTGAGCTGCTTTTTGCCACTTAGGCTGCAAAGGGGGTACAATCATGCCATTTTTGTGTAATCGTAAAAAAAAATTAACCCCCCTCCCCACACCCGAGTGCATTTGGTGGGCAGGTAATAGGGCTGCACTGCTACCACAAGCCAAACACTAAGACCGCGTACACACGATCGGTCAAAACTGATGAAAACGGACTGAAGGACCTTTTCACCGGTCCAAACTGATTGTGTGTGGGCCCCATCGGTCAGTTAACCTTCGGTCAAAAAAATGAGAACTTGCTTTAAAATTTAAACGATGAACACCTAACCGATAGGTCAAAACCGATCGTTAGTATGCAAAAGCATTGGTTAAAAACCCGCGCATGCTCAGAATCAAGTCGACGCATGCTTGGAAGCATTGAACTTCGATTCGACACATGCGTGGAAGTATTTACCTTCCAGGGTCGCGCACGTCGCCGCGTATGTTTTCCGCTGGGATTTTGATCTGATGGTGTGTACAGCCCATCAGATCAAAATCGGGAGCAGAAATGTCCGCTGGAAACGGTCCGGCGGACCGTTTCCAACGGATATCCTCTTGTCTGTACGAGGCCTAAGAGTTTTATATATACCTTTCTGATGTTTGCGTTCCTAGGTTATGAATGTATCTGCATAAGTATAAACCCTTCTCTTATTTGGTGTTAGATGAACTGATATCATATGCTGACACTGTCTTATGAAATTGTGTATACAAGCTTCTATCTATGCGTTTTTTTATAAATAAATATTTATAGATCTTTTACATTAACTACTTGTACCGTCAAAAGACCAATTTATTAGTCCATTAATTTCCATTGTCACTTTATCGGGACGTTGGTACACTAAAATAGGTGCATTCACAGTGTTTAGTCACCCTGTGTTTTTATGCAAGTTTGGCAAGACCCATTTAAATGGGCCTGAGATATGTTGTGTTAATTGCACCACTTAGTGTCTTGAACAAGACTTGGGGTTACCCCACAAGGACAGTGAATTCTAAACTGATTGTGAAGTTACTTCTTTTGGAAAAAAACATTTTCTATGCGCTTTTATGTTAAAATGATTTGGACTACTACCCATTCTGTATGTATTTTACATTGTCCAAGATCTGCATTCTTTGTCATAACTTTTGTATTCTCTTTTGTGTAAATACTTAAAAAAATATTAAAATAGAAAAAAGTCACACAAGTGAAAAAAAAAAGAAATCAGCCCACATGAATCTACTTGCTCGGTGTTCTGACCCAACCTTTTCAGTACCTGAGACACAAATCATTCTAGTAGGTTTTTCGTTTCTGAAATGTATTAAAACACTCTGCAAGGTAATGGTAGAATCCTACAATAAAGCCTGGAATTGCAAACTGTTTGGGTGCTGTGGGATTACTATGACTATAATTAGAAAAGATTCAGCTGTTAAGACGACTACAAAATAAGAAATATTATCCAACATGGTAAACACTGATGCCAGAGACAGAAAGGGAATATTGAGAAAGATGGCTTAATATTTACTAGTGTTTCCTCGTGCCTTTGCATTACTGTTCTTTTTTTACTCGCCTTAAAGCCCCATTCCAACCATAAAAATAAAAATAAATCCCTTGTAGGGGGGTGCCCACACTGCAAGGGTTAATAGCTGGTTAAGCCTAAAGGTAGAGGAATAAGGTGTAATACTTACCTTATTCCTCACCAGAGTATTTATATTTGCTTTAAATGTGATTGGTCATCCCAGTAATGACAAGTAGGGTGAGCTCAAGCGTGTTTGGACACTAGTCTGAAGCCACCTGAACTATCCCACAGGACTGGAATTTGCCTTTGTCGTTTGAGAAGTATAATTTTTGGGTTACATCATGATACGCACGTTCCAGGAAAATTGAACGATCATGTGTCCGATTTTCTCATAATGTGTACTAAGCTTAAAAGGATAAGTTCATCTTTGGAAACATGTTACAAGTTCCAATCATTTTAAAAGGGTGGACCATGTAACATGTTCCCAATGCTGCAGCTGCTGCCCAGTCCTGCCCCCCTCCGTGTGGCAGCAGTTTGGGGAGAAGTTCCCTCGTACTCGCTGTCACTTGTTAAAATCAGCGTGGCCGCATCATTCATTTACACAGCTCTGTGTGTGAATGAACTACAAGCTCCGACATCTTTTGTGGTTGTCGGCGTATAGTTCTTAATGAACTACCATGGATTTGTGGAGCGCCTTGGTAGTTCATTGATTCCTCCTGCCAGATTCGATCTGCCTGCCTGTACAAGCACACAGACACACTGACAGATCTGAAGGAGACCTGCATGGCACCAGCGATCTGATAATTGCTGGTGCAAGGTTTTATAGGCTATAACATTTTTTTTTATATATTACACACACACACATATTTTATATATATTATATATATATAATAAATAATAATAATAATAAATGCACATTTTTTTACCTGCAAAAAATGTGCAGATTTATTTATTTTTTTCTAAAAACGTGAACCTATTTAACTGTAATGGACAGATAGAGGTTAATTTACTAAAGATGGAGCGTGCAAGAACTGGTGCATGGTAGCCAATCAGCTTCTAACTTCAGCTCTATAAAAAAAAAAATAAAAAAAAAAAAATGGAAGCCAATTGGTTTCTATGCAGGACTGCACAAGATTTTGCACTCTCCAATTTTAGTAATTCAACCCCATATATATTCTATACAGGTAGGTTCCCACTTCACTGGTTATACTCTGTTGGAGGGTATTAGTCTTTCTGCTTTGTTACTTTCACTTCTGTATATATATATATATATATATATATATATATATATATATATATATATATATATATATATATATATATATATATATATATATATATATATAATCTTTTTGTTTTTCATGGTTTATTGTCCATCTTCTAGGGACCCTTTTATATGCGCTCCCACACTCGCCCAAGGATAATGACACTTATGCCGCGTACACACGCTCAGAATTTCTGACGAAAAATGTTCGATGGGAGCTTGCAGTCAGAAATTCTGACCGTGTAGGCTCCATCGAACATTTTCTTTGGGGATTTCCGACAACAAAAATTTGAGAGCTGATTCTCAAATTTTCCAACAACAAAATCCGTTCTGTAAATTCCGATCATATGTGGACAATTCCGACGCACAAAATTCCACGCATGCTCTGAATCAAGTACGAGACGGAAGCGATCGGTCTGGTAAAACTAGCGTTCGTAATGGAGATAGCACATTTGTCACGCTGTAACGGACTTAAAAGCACGAGGCTGAAAAGCGCGAATCGTCTCTCACCAAACTTATACTAACATGACTGGAATTGAACTTCCCTTCAATAGTGACGTCGTACATGTTGTACATGACCGCGTTGTTGGCGTTCAGAATTTCTGACAACATTTGTGCGACCGTGTGTATGCAAGACAAGTTTGAGCCAACAACTGTGGGAAAAAAAAAAAAAAAAACACGGTTTCGTTGTTGGAATGTCCAATCGTCTGTACGCGGCATTAAGCATATGAACTACCACACTTGTAGCTGATATTTTTAGTGAGTCAAGCTGTTATAAAATGGATATATTATTATTTTAAATTTGTACACGGTTCTGTCACTACAGGTTGCTTCATCTACCTTTGTAGAAGCAGCACTTTCCACGAAACACATGTGGAGGAACTGCAGATACTCCCTCTAGCTACTCAGACAAGGGCGTCACTATTTACTGATGTTTACGCAGGAACATGTTAACAGAAAGCCTCCATTAAAAAAATGTGTGTGTAAAGACCTGAGTCATTTTGGGCATAGGATTGTAAAGGGGTGCAAGCATATAGACGAGTACAATTCTTCTTCATTGCCAAAGTTGTAATATACTCATTTAAACTTGCATAAACATGCTTATAGAAGGAGTACACACATGTATGCGAGAAAATACTGCACTCAAATGTAACATTCTCAATTTATTTATTTTTTACGGATCTGTTCTCATCGCTGTATTACTCATCCTTACCCAGCTGTGTGCATTGTTCTATAGACAACAATGCATCTCATTTCAAATCAGTAACAGATGTGGCGGTTTTTACTCCCATGTGCAGGAGGCCCTATACTATACTAATAGGGAGTTTATCTATGGTAAACAAAAGCAACATATATAATGTTAGAATTTTAAATTTATACATTTTTTAAATAAAAGCAAAGACATTTTTGCTTTAAACTTAAAGTGAATGTAAACCCTATTCATTAAATCTATCTCCAAAGCCCTGAGTCCCATGTCTTTCTGCTGCTCCGTTCCTCTGTTATCAGCATGATAACTTCCGACAAGCTCTCTGACACAGGAGATAAAAGCAGCTAGAAATTTGTGTTGGCGGGGTAACTAAGGCCTCGTACACACGACCGAACATGTCTGCTGAAACTGGTCCGCGGACCAGTTTCAGCAGACATGTTCGGTCGTGTGTAGGGCCGACTGGACAATTTTCCGGCCGACCGGACAGGTTTCCAGCGGACAAATGTTTCTTAGCATGCTAAGAAACATGTCCGCTGGAAGCCTGTCCGTCGGACATGTCCGATGGTCAGTACGACTCATCGGACATGTCCGCTGGCCCGAGAACCCGTGCATGGCGTCGAAGTGATTCGACGCATGCGTGGAAGCATTGAACTTCCGGGTCTGTCCGCGGGGAATTTGGTCTGATGGTGTGTACAGCGTTTAGACCAAATGATCCCATCGGACATGTCCGCTCGTCTGTACGAGGCCTTAGAGATAGATAAGCAGAGAGATTGTCTATTTAAAGCACAGCCCTGCAAGTTTCTCTGCCTTTGTTGAACGGGGGTGTGTGCGTTTCCTCCAATCAGCTCTCACACCGTGTATGCCAAGACTCCCCTCCCACTGCTGAAAACAGGAAGAAAAATTTCTAACACCATATTCGGTTTCTAAAGAGTCTAGAAAACTGAAGGCAGCAGATATACATGTAAAACTTATGTAGGCATATTTGTTTCATCTCTGTGTGTCATCCGAGGCGGTTTCATTCACTGGGTATTTGTGAGGGTTTACATCCACTTTAATGTTGTGCGATTCCTTGGGGTGGCACGAAAGTCTATTTGTTCTTTAAAGCAGTAGTAAACCGCGGCATGTAAAAACTAAAAAATCCCCTCCAAGGCAATTGCATGATGTGCCTGTACGCATTGAATACTAGCACATTATGCAATACTTGCCTTAGAATGAAGCCATCCAGCAGCACACGAATACCCCTTGTCCTTCTTGCAGGTGTGTGATCTCTGGACTTTCAGAGTGCATGCACCAGTGATGTCACCGGCTGCATCTAGTGTGAAAATCTCCTAAACACCATAAGTTTAGGAGATATTCACTGCACCTACAGGTAAGCCTTATTATAGACTTACCTGTAGGTACAACTTCGAAAAAAATAGAGTTTACTGCTGCTTTAAGGATTGTTTCTCTATATATGCATTAAGGGATGTGGTACCCCACCATACCCATGTGCGGGATTCCATCCATCCATCATAAAGCAAAATCGTTTCCATTCTATGCCATTTAAAAACCAAACATGCCTGAGCTTATCCCTAATCACAAGGTACAGAGCCACCCCAAACAGCTCTGTACATTGTCTCAGATCACAACCATTCATGTGAACACTGGCTGTCTCTGTGGGTTTATAAACTGCACTCTAGAAAAATATGTCCATCACTCTGATATTTTAAAATGGAGCCTCAGTCACTTTGGCAAGGAATCATTTAATGTACAGTCTGGCGAGATAAAAAGGAAAGGGGGCTCAGTATATTCTTGATCACAACACTACAAAAAAAATTATTAGACACATCCTGCCCCATAACAAAATTAAATCATTTTGGATGGCAGCTGCTTAACCACTTCCTTACTGGGCACATAAACCCCCTTCGTGCCCAGGCGAAATTTCAGCTTCCGGCACTGCGTCGCTTTAACTGACAATTGCGCGGTCGTGCGACGTGGCTCCCAAACAAAATTGGCGTCCTTTTTTCCCCACAAATAGAGCTTTATTTTGGTGGTATTTGATCACCTCTGCGGTTTTTATTTTTTGCGCTATAAACAAAAAAAGAGCGACAATTTAAAAAAATATATATATATTTTTTACTTGTTGCTATAATAAATATCCCAATTTTTTTTAAAAAAAACTATTTTTTTTCTCAGTTAAGGCCGATACGTATTTTTCGACGTATTTTTGTAAAAAAATAAATAAAAAAAAATCGCAATAAGCGACTGGTTTGCGCAAAAGTTATAGTGCCTACAAAATGGGGGATAGATTTATGTTATTTTTTTTTACTTGTAATGGCGGCGATTTGCGATTTTTTTGTCTGGGCTTCGATATTGCGACGGACGTATCGGACACTTTTGACACAATTTTGGGACCATTCACATTTATACAGCGATCAGTGCTATAAAAATGCACTAATTACTGTATAAATGTGACTGCCAGTGAAGGGGTTAACACTAGGGGGTGAGGAAGGGGGTTAAATGTATTCCCTCATTGTGTTCTTACTGTGTGGGGGGAGGGGACTGACTGGGGGAGGTGACCGATGCTGTGTCCCTATGTAAAGGGACACAGATCGGTCTCCTCTCTCCCTCACAGCACGTAGAGCTCTGTGTTTACACACAGAGCTCCACGTCCTGCTGTGTTACCGACGATCGCGAGTGTCTGGCGGACATCGCGGCCGCCAGGCACTCGCATCGGCTCCCGAGCGATGCGCCGGGCACGTTGTTTCCCCGCTGCGCGCCCCCAGCGGTGCGCACAGGGAACAACAACAGCAGGACGTCCATGGACGTCCACCTGGCACTTGAGAGCCGCGCTGTGGACGTCTTTCGACCATAGCGCGGATCTCAAGTGGTTAATATTTGTAAAAATATACTGTATTTCCTTCCATTATTCGTTCAAAGGTATACAAACTCTGGTGCAGAAGAACAGCTGGGTGTAAAATATATCAATCAGTTAAAGTCGCATCATTTGTAAGCAAAGAATAGATGGAAAATGGATTACAGTTTTGTACATACTACTATGTCACACAACCATTTTGCCTTGAGGTGTCTACCTTTCGCCAGCTTTCTTACAAACCTTACATGCACTGTGCCCTTTGCTTCTTCAGCATATGCCATGGCACTCAATACCGCTTTATTTTTACAGTGAGAAAGCCTTTTGTATTTCACAAAAAGTGCTTAGTGTAGCAGAAAATATAAATATAACACATATAATTGGGCTTTGCTTTTTTACATTTGACACCAAGAAAAAAAAAAATGGAGAACCTCTGTCAAGTGTGAAAAAAAAATCAACTTACTATGTATTTATTCAGTAGACACAGACAGAAAAGCATAATAATTTTATAGAAAAAAAAAAAAAAAAAAAGTTGCATTTTTGGCATTCTAGAGATCAACAGCAGATACTCCAGGTTTACTGATGAAATGTACTGACTTTTTTTTATTTGATGCTTTATACAATTCATGAATATTTGTCTTTGAAAAAGATAAAAATATATTCAGCAATGCAAATGAATAATAAAGTGGCTGAGCAATTAAAAAGCACTTACAGTTGTGCTTGTGCTAGCTAAAATACTGCAGCAGACGGGCATATGGTATTTTTTCGTGTGCGGCAAATATTTTCCTATAATTAAAATAGTTATGATAATGAAGCACCTATTAAAATCCAAACGAGCATACAAGGAATTCCAGCCTGTAGGAGACAGGAAAATATCCGTAAACGCGTCCATTCAAAAAAAAGGAGACACCTGCACCTTTTTTAGCGGTCAACGCTAAAGGGCTGACTTTTACAATTCCGCAGCCGAGACGATATAAAGCTGTAAAGGCTTCAATCATCCCACAAGATTGTTTGCCATCAGTAGCTTGAAGAGAACAGAAATTAGACTGCACTTCAAACCTCAATTGACTTCGCTTTTTTTTTTTTTTACATGATGCAGACTCAAATGTCACCACATAGCGAGGCTAAACAAAAACCGCGACTGGGAATAAAGCTTATGAGCAGTACTAAATCCTCAGCGGACTCTAACAAAGCTTCTGTATTCCTACTATTTATTCCTTGTATCACTTGCCTGATAACGACATATCTTTCGGCCATTTGTGATGCTCTGGGGAGTTGACAAATATATGTATGTTGTAGCACATCCATTTGTGAAAGCTCGAGCTGGCCT
The DNA here is from genome assembly GCF_905171775.1 of Rana temporaria. Lineage (NCBI taxonomy): Eukaryota > Metazoa > Chordata > Amphibia > Anura > Ranidae > Rana > Rana temporaria. Next base: position 280,987,355 of record NC_053493.1, on the reverse strand, counting down.
CGTGTCTGCAGTTTATCTGCGACAGCAATAAATATGCTATAGCCCAGGACCTTATCTAGGTAATAATAAACAGAGGTAGTAAAAGTAATAATATAATTCTGTGCACCTCTTCAAAAAGGTTCCTTGCAGAGTGAAAAACTAATTTCCAGAGCTAAAAAAAACAACAACAACTGGGTATTCGGATTTAATTACACGTGTCAACGCAAGAGAAAAATGTTGCAAGCTTAATTCACACTGATGCAAAATTCTATTAAATGTGACATCTCGCTTAAAATCCCATATTGTGTGATTTATTTATAATTGTACATTTCCTCCCTATAGGACTGTGTTATTAATACTGTAGAGTCCATCTTCACCCTTCTGACAAATTGAATTTAGTAAGACAACGCAGTGAAAGGGATATATTAATTACGTGTATCTAGTTCAGTTCTTCTTCTAGAGGCTCTGGAAGTATCTGTTGCCCCCAAGAAGTGATCACACTTGTGTTCATTAGGGTAATATAGATAGAGTCAGCATGCTGTAAAGAAAAGCTTCTTATTGGGTCCTAGCTTGTGTAAACCGCAGGGTCCACAGTGAGAAAGTAGGAAAATAGCCTTTCAATCTGCATGCAATGAACTCTGTGGGGTAGATTCACGTACCTCGGCGCATCTTTCCGCCGGGCGCAGCGTATCTAAGATACACTACGCCACTGTAACTTATTTATTTTTTTCCGAATCCTCAAAGAATTTGCGCCGTAAGTTACGGCGGCGTAGTGTATCTTTGGCGGCGTAAGGGCGCGGAATTCAAATAGATGTGATGGGGGCGTGTTTTATGTAAAATACGTCGTGACCCGACGTAAACAAAGTTTTTTTTTTAACTGCGCATGCGCCGTCCGTGGGGGTATCCCAGTGCGCATGCTCGAAATTAAACCGGAACAAGCCAATGCTTACGACGAGTGACGTCATTCTACGCAAATCCCTATTCGCGAACGACTTATGCAAACGACGTAAAAAATTCAAAACGCGAGGCGGGAACGACGGACATACTTAACATTGAGTACGCCTCATAATAGCAGGTTTAACTATACGCCGGAAAAAGCCGAACGCAAACGACGTAAAAAAAATGCGCCGGACGGACGTACGTTCGTGGATCGCCGTAACTAGCTAATTTGCATACTCGACGCGGAATTCGACAGAAACGCTACCTAGCGGCCGGAGGAAAAAATGCACCTAAGATCCGATGGTGTACTAAGACGTATGCCTGTCGGATCGACCCGAGATGCCGTCGTATCTTGTTTTGTAGATACAAAACAAAGATACGACGCAGGAATTTTAAAATTATGCGGCATATCAATAGATACGCCGGCGTAATTGTTCTGTGGATCTGGCCCTGTGTATTTGGCATGTCTTCAAAGAAGACCTATGCAACATAATAAGCAAAGTGTAAAAAAAATTCCAATCCCAGACCTGATACATCAAACGCAAGTATAAAGAAATAATAATAATAATTTTTACAACAACATGAGGGAAGACAGTACAGTTACAATACAATTCAATACAGAAGGAACCTGGAGGCCCCCCATTGACACCAACTATAGCGCATTATTCCTCCCACTGACACCAATGATGGGGCACTATTCTTCCCACTGACACCATCGATGAGGCACTATTCTTTCCACCGACACCATCGATGGGACACTATTCTTTCCACTGACACCATCGATGGGACACCATTCTTACCACCGACACCAATGAAGGGGCACTATTCCTCACACTGACCAACACTGTATCCTGGCCTAGGCCAACAAGGCCCAGGCCTAGGGCAGCACTTTTCAGGGGGGCAGCACCAAAAGAGTGCCCGCCGGCTTGCACTACATTATTAGTGTAACGCAAGCTGCTTCTAATTTTTACTGTCCTATCACCCTGGACCACAAACCTTCCTCACTGTGCTATATGTTTTCTGCCACACCATTGGCATGGGTTATATCTTCTTAGTCTTCATAGAATGCATTAAGGTGAAAAACAATGAGAGTTTACAACCCCTTTCAGCCTTTAGGTGCTGTATGAAGCCAGCATATTCATGTCTATGAGGACAAAGCACAATGCAGGGATATAGTTGCTCGTCCCATTTTGACAGCTGTGCGAGTGGGTGACCCCAAAAACACAGACTCTGGGTTCAAGGGTGCTTATCCACGCTCACATGGCTGTCAAATTTAGATGAGCAACTATATTCGCGCATCTACTGTGTCCACATAGACTTGAATAGGCTACCTGCATGCTGCACCTGGCAGCTAAGACCACATAATGTATAAACAAGAAACTTACTCACAGACTACAGGTGCCAGCACTCATCTAATGCCTCGTTTCCACTGAGCGGATTGGTTCAGGTTGGTTCGGTATTTTGAGTGTTACCATTATGAATAGCGAACCCATACAACCAAACCATACCACACCATTCTGGGTCCTGCTTCAGATGTGGGGCCATAGAAAATGGTACGGTTCGGTTAGGGCGGAGCTACAATACATTCCACTGATTGGCGGACACGCTGGGCTTTTTTTTTTTTAAACCCTGTATGGCCCCTGACAGTCTGACTTGCAGTGGGAACGCTCACCTGAATAGGCCGGACCATTCTAACTCTTCCAAACTGTACCAACCCGAACCGTTCCGCTCAGTGGAAACGAGGCATAAATGAGACCTTAACCAGACAGGAAGTGAAGCTAATGCAACACAGACAGACATAGAATTGTTTTTTCTTTACCAGAATATGTAAAAGGTTAAATCCCCTATCAGATTTTTTATTTCGGTCTCTGCTGCAAATTCCACCCCTCCCCCCTAGTGCATGGATCAAGGTGGAGATGATGTTTAAAACAGTATTCTAATGGACAAATGTGAGACTTACCATTCATTTGAGGAGAGCACATGCTTATCAGTTGAAGTTATGGTCAGCCATGGAAATGTGGAAAACTTCAAGCAGGTGGCTTTACTCTGATATACTGTTTGGAGACATAAAAAGGTATAAAAAACAAACAAATCATAGTATGGCAGTATGTAAATAATGAAATACATTTTAAATGGGTTAAAGTAACAGTGTTGTGTTACCCACTGCAGCCTTGATTCAATAAACAATGGAATAAACAAATCTGCACCCTCTTTTAATATGATTCTGCTCGGCCTATGTCTGACAGACATTAGGAGTCCTAAAATAGGAAGGGGTACCATATACACGCCTTACAGACCTATGTCTGACAGATATTAGGAGTCCTAAAATAGGAAGGGGTACCATATACACGCCTTACAGACCTATGTCTGACAGACTTTAGGAGTCCTAAAATAGGAAGGGGTACCATATACACGCCTTACAGACCTGGGAAACAGAGGTCTGATGTTGACAAGCCCATGAGAAACCAACTTTTCTGGTGGAGCAGGCCTTCACAGGAAGGCTTAGGAACGCTACCTTTCAGGTCAAATGCCCGAGTGAGGACTTGTCAAATCCACCTAGCGTCTGTGGATTAAGAGGCAGTCTGTCGCCTAGACAAGCCTTCAGCAACACCAACAAGGCAGCAGATTGAGAAACTGAGGCAACACCATGTCCTGATGAAACGCCAAGACCACCTTTGGCAGCAAGAAATTTCCAAGTCTCGAAACAAACTTGTCCTTGTGCCATACAAGAAAAGGTTCCACAGCCGTAAGCTCCGATACCATCCAAATCAAGGTGATTGTCATGACAAAGTCAACCCTGCGTGACAGGAGAGGGTGAGAAATATCCTGAATACGTTCAAACACTGGTCTCTTAAGGAATGACAACACCAGACTGGGGTCTCATGGAGTTACTGTGGAGCGCACTGGGGGAACAATGCAAGCCACCCCTTGTGCAAAGGCTCTGACCAAGGATTCGTGAGACACACCTGCCCTTAACCACTTAAGGACCCTATACGCCGATATACTTCGGCAGAAGGGCACAAGCACGTACCTGTAAGTCCTTTTTAAGAGCCCAGTCATGGGGTCGCGAGCTCGCCGCCAGCGGCGCGCTTGCGACACGGTCCGATCGCCGCTGGCGTCCCACGATCGGTCACAGGAGCTGAAGAACGGGGAGAGGTGTGTGTAAACACACCTTCCTTGTTCTTCATTGTGGCAATGTCAGTGATGGTCTGTTCCCTGATATAGGGAAAGACAATCACCGACGTCACACGTCCAGCCCTGCCCCCCTACAGTTAGAAACACATAAGAGGTCACACTTAACCCCTTCAGCGCCCCCTAGTGGTTAACTCCTACACTGCAATTGTCATTTTCACAGTAATCAGTGCATTTTTATAGCACTTTTCGCTGTGAAAATGACAATGGTCCCAAAAATGTGTCAAAAAAACGCTGATCGCCGCCATTTGTAATAAAAAAAAAATATTAATAAAAATGCCATACAATTATCCCCTATTTTGTAAACGCTATAAATTTTGCGCAAACCAATCGATAAACAATTTTTTTACCAAAAATATGTAGAAGAATATGTATCGGCCTAAACTGAGGAAACATTTTTTGGGGATATTTATTATAGTAAAAAATTGTAAAAAATATTGCATTTTTTTCAAAATTGTCGCTCTATTTTTGTTTATAGCGCAAAAAATAAAAACCACAGAGGTGATCAAATACCACCAAAAGAATAATCTATTTGTGGGGAAAAAAGGACGCCAATTTTGTTTAGGAGCCACGTCGCACGACCGCGCAATTGTCAGTTAAAGGGACGCAGTGCCGAATCGCAAAAAGGGGCCAGGTCCTTAACCTGCATAATGGTCCGGATCTTAAGTGGTTAATCTATCCATTCTTATACAGTATGAGCTTCTACTATGAGGACTCTAGAAATTTAGAGTTAAGACCAAAGTATACACAGATGTGGGCACTGTGGCTTATGCAGATATTTGCAAATATGTGCAAAAGTTTTTAAAAGTAAACTGTTAGACAGGGTCAAGTTTTGCAGGCTGGCAGGTAACAGTGTTGGAGGAGGAGGAGGAGGAGGAGGAAGAAAGGAGGAAGGGAGGGAGGAGAGGAAGGGAGGGAGAGGAGGAGGAGTTATTCCTGCCCCTAAAACTGCAGGTAGCACTAATGAAGGTGAAATATAGGGAAGTGAAGATAGGAATCCCTAATGTCAAACAGAGGCCACAAATTCCCTCAGATGGAGGAGGAAACTACTGACTGTACAGATTCCATTCAGAACTTTTGAACATGTAAGAGCTTCCAGCGCAGAATAGGCCACACCTTGCCATTGGGCATCGTGAAAAAGTTGGAACAATAACTTTGAAACTCCCCTAAAAGAGCAACTGGTCCAGAACAGCGAACATTGCTCCCTTTTCTTTGGGATGAAGTAGACAATTTCGACTGCATGAAGTATGGAAAAGGCAAGACACAACTCTAGCTTGTAGCCCCTGGACACTATGTTTTAAACCAAAGCATCAAAGAAATCTTGGGCCTCCTATATTCACAATGCATCAAGCTAACTGCTCAATGCAAGACCCAAAAGCACGTGGAGATCTCTACTTCAGTTAGTTCAAGTTTCCGGGGGTATCGGCAAGGTATGGTAAATACATAGGCCCAGATTCATGTAGATCGGCGCATCTTTGTGCCGGTGATCTGCCGTGCTGGTTCCAGCTATCGTGGAAGTTCCAGCGCATGCGCAAGCTGATGTGCTGAGATGGTTCCAGCTATCGGGAAAGTTCCTTCAAGGACTGCGCAGGCGCAAACTTGCTGACGGAAATCCCCGAACCGCGGCCGGCATCCAGGGCGACGTGGATTTCGAGGTTTTTTAACATCCTCCAATCCACGGGGATGTTAAAGAATGAGCCTGGATGCCGGGCGAGGTTCGGAGATTTCCGTCGGCAAGTTTGCGCCTGCGCAGTCAGTGAAGGAACTTCCCCGTTAGGGGAACATTGAGGACAAGTCACCAACGTAGCGCATCTCATATGCGATACGCCAACGTAACTCTGAGAGACAAGAGCAGTATTCACAAAGCACTCGCTCCCAAACTTGCGCCGGCGTAACGTAAATTGGCCGGCGTAAGCCCGCCTAATTCAAAGTAGGTTGAAGGAGGGCGTGATACATGTAAATGAACCGTGACCCTATGCAAATGAATGGCCGAACGAACGGCTCATGCGCGCGCATGCTCAGAATCACGTCGCATATACTCCCTATGATACGACGGCTCAATGCCTACGACGTGAACGTAACCTACGCCCAGCCCCATTCACGTACGACTTACGTAAACGACGTAAAATACGACGGCTGTTCCGACGTCCATACCCTAACATGACTTACCCCTGCTTTATGAGGCTTACCTGTACGCCGGACGTACGCCTTACGTAAATGGCGTAGATTACAGCGGCGTGCGCAAGTACGTTCGTGAATCGGCGTATCTAGGTCATTTACATATTCGACGCGTAAATCAATGGAAGCGCCCCTTGCGGCCAGCATAAATAAGCGCCCAAGATACGACGGCGTAGGAGACTTACGTCGGTCGTATGAAGCCAAAATTCAGGCGTATCTTGTTTGCTGAATAAGGCGCATAGATACAACGGCGCATCCGTGGACTTACGCGGCGTATCAGAAGATACGCCGTCGTAAGTCCTTTCTGAATCCGGGCCATAGAGTAGCTACATTGGTCCAAGCTGGACCAATGCAACTACATAAAGATTTATCATACCTGGAATTGATTATTCCTTTTTTCGCTGTTAGATACAGAATTTTTTAAGCTGAACAGTGACTAGAGTGATTCATTTAAAAGGGCAGCCAGGTGCACAAAATGAATGGCTGTATAAACCGAAAAGCAGCTCAACAGCTAGACCTTGTCCTCCGAGCCAGACTGATATAAAACTGCACTTGACTGGAGAGGATTAATCACAAGCTACATTTAAAATAGCAAAGAATTAGAAAAGGAGGTGCATTCTTTAGGTCTGCTCACAGTCATTACAGCATTATAAAATATAGCAGTATGCAATCAGTAAGTATACAAGGGGCTTGATTCAGGTAGGGGCACGCAATCTAACGGCGGCGCAGCGTATTGTATTTACGCTACGCCGCCGCAACTTACAGGAGCAAGTGCAGTATTCACAAAGCACTTGCTCCGTAAGTTGCGGCGGCGTAGCGTAAATGGGGCCAGCGTAAGCGCGCGTAATTCAAAAGTGTAAGGGGGGGGCGTGTTTTATGTTAATGTGTGTTGACCTGCGGTTTTGACGTTTTGTACGAACGGCGCATGCGCCGTGTACATATCCCAGTGTGCAAAGCTCCAAATGACGTCGCAAGGACGTCATTGGTTTCGACTTGAACGTAAATTACGTCCAGCCCTATTCATGAACGACTTACACAAACGACGTAAAACATTAAAAAATCTAAGCGGGAACGACGTCCATACTTAACATTGAGTGCGCCTCATAGAAGCAGGTACAACGTTACGCCGAAAAAGCCTTCCGCAAACGACGTAAAAAACGAACGCCGGGCGCACGTACGTTTGTGAATCGACGTTACTAGGTAATTTGCATATTCTACGCCGAAAAACAACGGAAGCGCCACCTAGACATCTTAGACTAATGTCGGCGTATCTAGCTTTCTGAATACAGAAAGTAGATACGCCGGCGCAGCTTTGAATTCCATAGATACGCTGGCGTAATTCTTTGCTGAATCTAGCCCAAGGTGTCCATATGACCCCTTCCCAAAAGAAAAAAATGGAGCTTAAAAAAAAACCCTTCCCATATTAACTATAGTTGTTTAAAAAAATAAAAAATAAAAATGAACGCAGTGACGTACCTCCAGATTCGTCTGGCTTAATTTCTGTAGGCTGAAGCCTTAAAGCGTCTTGTTGAAAATATCCAGCAGATCCATCATCGCAATGCTGTATAGCTAAAGAAAAGAAAAAAAAAAACACAGTTGCAGTTCTAAAAGTACATTGTGTCCCCTGGCACAGATATGTAGTCAGACATTGTATTGGCAGTGTATATTTTTAGCAAGACATTTCTGGGAGGCAAAAATTGTAGTATAACTGCTAGAGCAATCTTTAAAATCACCATTGATAGAGTCCATACAAAGCAGCATGCAATGCGGAAACAACTAATTATCATTGCAAGTCCAATAAAAAAGTATTCTGGCTCTTCAAAACAAAAATAACTAAAATCTACATAGACAAACAGTTCTTTTTAGCTTTGAAAATAGCAGAAAAAGAATAAGAATCTCGAACGAGAATTTATTGCAACCTGTGCCCCTCCCACAGCGGGGACGTTTCCCATCCTGTCTTGCCCCAGAGACACAATAAGAAGTGAAAGAAAATCTTGCCAAAGAGAGATTCTATGAGTGTCTATTTTGACAGCTGTTGAAGTTTTAAAGTATATGTCTGGATAAAAAAAAAAATCACTGTATAAGACGACCTTTTATACTTAAAAATACTCCATCTAACGCAGTTTAAAGCGGTCCTGGGCTACACAGAGGAACGGGAGCCCCTGGGAACCACGGCTGGCTGCTGGTGACACCTTAACAGCGCAGTAAAAGTGATCAGTTGGCCTGGATCACTTTTAGTAAAAAGCAAGAAGCCGGCTGGGAAAAAAAATGAATAAATAGAACAGATATCAAGCTCATGACTGTTTTTATATGGCCTGTAGACATAGGAATAAATCACAGATAATGTGTGTGCATTGCAGAGATGCACCAAATATGACTTTTTTTACTGTGCCTAGACAAAACACTTAAGGGTCCTTTCACACGGAGCGGACCATTTCTGTGTCCGCCAAAGCTCAGCGGGGATCATCCGTCATCCCCGCTGAGCTGTCGGAGGATAGGGCGGTGCCCGCACACAGTGCAGAGACCGCCCTGTCTCTGCTCCGCTCTCCCCTATGGGGGATCGGATGCAGACGGACCGTCTGTCCGTCTGCATCCGATCCATTCCGCCGGACGGAAGAAAAATAGGGTTTCTTCCGTTTGCAAAAGCGGATCCCGACGGACGCGGACGTTAGCGGATGCTCCATCCGCTAATGGACGCGATCCCATAGGGATTCATTACAAGTCCGTAAACGGACTTGTAATGAACGGACGAACGGTTCGCTAGTGTGAAAGGACCCTAAAGCGGAACTTTCCCAATAACGACTTGATAATGTTCTTTAGCAAGGAACATACATTCTACAATAATAAGAATGCTACCAAAATTAGTGTGTGCTGTAAATTGCCTCCAGCATTGCTTCAATTTCTTCTTGCTGGAGGCTACCATTTTGCTGAAACCCACAGCCCCTGAACAGCAGTAAATCATAAAGCAGAACTAAACCCATGGATTTAACGGTTTCAAAAAACAGAAACATTCCCGGAATGCCAAGATTGCTAACTGTCACATTTGCTTGTGCCCCCAACCAAACCATCAAATGACTAGTGTCATAACTGAACACATGTGCAGCACCATGGCAGTTGCAGATCAAACATTAGCGGTAACGTTTAGGAGGTGTTAATTCTACTTTAACCACTTCATTACCCAGCCATTGTAATATGACATCCACAGACGGGATCTCCCATCCTAGGTGGAGGTCATATGACTGCCTGGGCTTTGTGGGGGGATATCTGAATGATGCCTGCAGCTACAGGCATCATTCAGATATCATTCTTTCGTGCCGGCGATTCTGTGCACGATAAGAATGATCATAGCGGCAGTTCCGCCGCTTGATCGTTCTTATAGGCGGCAGGAGGGGACACCCCCCCCTCCCTCCGGTGCTTCTCAGGGCTTTCGCGTGCCATCGGGGGCCCAGAGAAAGAATCATCCAGTGCCGGATGGGAAGCATAGAGATGACTGGTGACCAGATGGTCAACAGTCATCCCTATGACCGTCGGAGGCCCAGGTGCGATGTGATGACGTCACACCCGGTAAACAAATAATTTTTTTCACAATCTCATGCTTTCCAGCCTGGAGGAGAGATGTGGGGTCTTATTGACCCCGCATCTCTCCATAAAGAGGACCTGTCACACACCATTCCTATTACAAGGGATGCTTACAGTCCTTGTAATAGCAATAAAAGCAATAAAAGTGATAAAAAAATTAAAAATAAAAAAAAAATAAAAAAATAAAGCAAAATAAAAAAAATAACAACAAAATAATTTTAAAACGCCCCTTTCCCCGGGAGCTTGCGCTCAGAAGCGAATGCACATGCAAGTCCCGCCCACATATGTAAACGCTGTTCAAACTACATATGTGAGGTATCGCCGCGTGCGTTAGAGTGCCAGCAACAATTCTAGCACTAGACCTCTGTAACTCTAAACTGATAACCTGTAAAAAAAATTCAAAGCGTAGCCTATGGAGATTTTTAAGTACCGAAGTTTGGCGCCATTCCATGAGTGTGCGCAATTTTAAAGCGTGAAATGTTAGGTATCTATTTACTCGGCGTAACATCATCTTTCATATTGTACTAAAAAATTGGTCTTGAAAAATTATTGCGCAAATACCGTGCAAGATAAAAAGTTGCAATGACCGGCATTTTATTCCCTAGGGTGTCTGCTAAAAAAACATATATAATGTTTGGGGGTTCTGTGTAATTTTCTAGCAAAAGAATGATGATTTGTACATGTAGGAGAGAAGTGCCAGAATAGGCCCGGTATTGAGGTGGTATAAAAGCCCTGTATTGAAGGGGTTAAAGGTGGTCAACAGATCGGCCTCTTCAAATTCGGCAGTGCCTAATGATGGAGAGCAACTGAGCATGTGCAGAGCAGGGTGAGACAGTATTACTGGATTTTTATTTTTTTTCTTATTTTTATTGAGTTTCAGATTAGAAATTCACAAGAAAACAGTTTTAAACAGTATAGGCACTTATTTTTAATGTTTTACATAGATACATGCAAAAGGGGACAGCCTGATGTTATCTAGCAGGACCTAATTTTCTGACTAAAGTTCCACTTTAACCACCTCAAAACCGCACGCCGTCATATGACATCCTGGTATTGAGGTGGGGATATCTGAATGATGCAGCTACAGCCATCATTCAGATATCCTTCTTTTCAGCCGGCGATTCCGCACACCATAAGAATGATCATATCGTCAGTTCCGCCGCTTGATCATTCTTATAGGAGGTGGGAGGGGAATGTCCCTGGTCATCTCTATGACCGCCGGAGGCCCAGGTACCTGCAAGTAAACAAAGCTGCAATCGCTGCTGAAAGCATGAGATCTGTGAATTTCTTTTCACAATCTAATGCTTTCAAGCCTGGAGAAGAGATGCAGGGTCTTATTGACCCCGCATCTCTCCATAAAGAGGACCTGTCACAGTGATTCCTATTACAAGGGATGTTTACATTCCTTGTACTAGGAATAAAAGTGATAAAAAAAAAGCACAAGTCCCGCCCACATATGTAAACGCTGTTCAAACATGTAAGGTATCACAGCGTGCGTTAGAGCGTGTGCAACAATTCTAGAACTAGACCTCTTCTGTAACGCTAAACTGGTAGCCTGTAAAAAATCGCCTATGGAGATTTTTAAGTACCGAAGTTCGGTGCCATACCATAAGTGTGCACAATTTTCAAGTGTGACAAGTTAGGTATCCATTTACTTGGCGTAACATCATCTTTCACATAATACAAAAAATTGGGCTAAATTTACTGTTTTGTTATTTTTTTATTTTTATTTTTTATTTTTTTTATTTATGAAACCATTAAAAAAAAAAAAAAGGCGTTTGAAAAATTATTGCGCAAATACAGTGTGAGATAAAAAGTTGCAATGACCGCCACTTTATTCGCTAGGGTGTCTGCTAAAAAATGTATATATATTGTAAGGGGTTAGCTCGGTAGCGGGGTGTGTGACCCCCTGGATGGGTTCACTACACACTGAATTTATACAGACAGGCAGTCGAAGATGGTTGAAAACAAAGATTTTGGTTTATTCTTCCATCTTGCTGGAAACAAGTGCAAGCATCCAAACAGCATAAACAAAATCAAACATAAAATAAACTCTGGCCACTTGGGGCGTCTATCTTCACCACACAGGAACCTATCTATGGAGTCTGGCACAGCCTAGTGCTGGGCAGACACTGCTGGTCATACAGCAGAAAAACAATAGTCTTTTGATTTTTATCACACAGAAAAATCAATACTCTCCTCACCTTCTCAGAAGACTTTCAGTACGCTGCTCTCCTTACTCACAAAGCCTCAGGATGCAGCAAATCAGTAGTAATCCTCTGGATTACTTATAGAGGCCTTAATTGCCTCATTCTGAACAGCTAAAGTTTTCCAACGCCCTTAGACCTTCTGGCCACTTTTGCAGCCGACGCCTAATAGCAATGGGTGTATTGTCTAAACAAGGCAGAAATGTATGTCCCATCCGTGACAACACCCACAGATTTACCTGACTTCCTGTCACAATATCAATATATATACCGTATTTATCGGCATATATCGCACACTATTTTCCCCTTTAAAATAAGGGGAAAATCGTGGGTGCGCGATATACGCCGATAGCCGCTTCCCGCGCTCAGTTTGAAATCCTGCGCCAACATATACCGAGTGCAGTACACTCGGGTACATTCGGCCAGGCTCGGCTTCGCTCGTGCTCACGCATAAACGTCACAGAGCGTGAGCGCGAGCCTTGCCGAATGTACCCGAGTGTACTGCACTCGGTATATGTCGGCGGAGGCGTTCGAACTGAGCGTGGGAAGCAGGGACTCGACTTGAGGCGCGCGCTGGAGAAGCCGGGAGGACACCATTGAGGCCGCAGATGGACGCCGGACCGGACGATGGACGCTGGGAAGACACCAAAACTGTAAGTAATGAAATCATATAACATTTTTTTTTACAGGAATTTCGGGGGCAACTTTAGGGGTGCGCGGTATACGCGGGAGCGCGTTATACCGCGATAAATACGGTATATATATATATATATATATATATATATATATATATATATATATATATATATATATATATATATATATATATATATATACACACACACACACACACACACACACACACATACATACATACATACATACATACATACATACACACACACATACATACATATACAATATTTGGGAGTTCCGAGTAATTTTCTAGCAAAAAAAAAATATGATTTTTACATGAAGGAGAGAAGTGCCAGAATTGAGGTGGTTAATGCTATAGTTTTTTTTTTTTTTTTTTTTATGGTAAAATCAGTTTATATTACCTTCTTTTGAATAGTAATTATTAGAGAATAAATCATCAGTATTAGTTAAAAAAATAAAAAAAGTAGACAAAAAGAAAATCAATAAATCAAGGTATAGAAAATCTTTGACAAAGGGAATGCCTAATAGTTACCTGCATAGTCCTGCCCTTGCCAGGCTTTGTTCTCCAGTGATGGGAGAGGCCCAAAGGGACTTTCTGCTGGAAGAAGGAAGAGGCCATCTAAAATGCCATCCACGAAAACTTGAAGGTTTGGTTCAATGTTTGGCCGAAGCTGAGAAAAGAAGTCTACAGCACCCATATCAAGCAGCCACTGAGCAGCTAGGGAATGCTGTAAAAAATAAATGAAAAAAACAGTGGACATAAGAAACCAAGAAAATACATTTTGTTTAGATGTCATGACATGTAGCAAACTGTGACCCCCTGTCTACCAACAGTGATAAGCAGAGCAAGACAAAACATTAAAGACAAAGCAATTTGTTCAAGTGATCACTGCCATATTATAAGTGATCTATCCCGTTATCTTATTCCAATACTAGGCACCTTTCTTCTGTTCTCTTATACAACTACATGACATATCTTTGACCCTGATGAGCTGCAAAGGTTTGTAGCATTGTTACAAGCATTGTTAAATGACATAACATAACAATTGCATAACAAGCATTGTTAAAGACGAACTCTGAAAAAAAACGGACGTTACTTACCGGTAACGGTGTTTCTATGAACCTTCCAGGACGGCACCCGAGAGATGATGGCTCCTCCCCACAGGAAACACAATCACTTAACAATTTAAAAGTCCCCACCCTTCCCCTTGATCCTCAGTATGAATTAGAGTAGTCCTGAACTGGTTCACAAGGGACATTGTTCCGTATAGGTACTTACCACCTAGCGTTTAGCTTATCTTTTCCCTCCACATAGGGCGGGAAGTAGGCCTGCCGTCCTGGAAGGTTCATAGAAACACCGTTACCGGTAAGTAACGTCCGTTTTCTCTCATCACCTTCCAGGACGGCACCCGAGAGGATAGACGAGTAACCAACAGGCCTACTTTAGGGTGGGACCCTTGCCTGCAAGGTCTTTTGCTAGATGTCAGAATCTGATTTTATTTCACCACTTCCACTTCCTAGTGTGTGATGAGGGTATCCTAGCTGGATCATGAAAATGACCTGCAGGTCTGCTCCACCTATGCTCCTGTCTCCTCTTTGGATGCAGAGTCTAGGTGGCACGTGCTCTTAAAGAAAAAAATTCTGAGAGCTTGAGTATTCTTTAGGATAGAAAGGTTGGCTGCGCCAATATTCTAGCCATCGTGGTTGATAGTGTCTGCAAAGCTGCATAAGACCATCCAAAGTTTAGTCAGAGATTTGTTCTGTGAAACAAAGACCTACTTTGATCAACCCAGAAAAAAAGAAAAAAACAACATGTGGTTTTAAGCCACTAGTCTGTACAGGAGAATGGTTTAGAAAGAAACAGGGTCTCCCGACGTACAATCCTTGTGGGTCCCCCTTTTTTGTTTGCCAAAGTCCTGGTGAAACAAGGAAATAAACCCACTCAAGGATACTAGATTAAGGGAAGTCTATTCCCTTCACTCAAATGACTGGACAGGTATGTGACCAAGCAGGGCGTTTGGTGTGCTCCTGCACTCCCTTCAGTCCACCTGTCCACCTCCATTCATTGGAATGCATGTGACTTTATAGCGAGGACACTTATTGGTCAGTGTCTGGACCACAGGATACCTTGGCGTGGCTCGTTCGTGCGTCCGCTAATACGCGTGGACAGACTCCTGTCTCCAACGTACACTGCTAGACCGGACAAAAACAGCTGCTCTGCAAGCCGGTTGACAAGCAGGTCCCATCCTGGTCATTCCCCATTTCTGGGTTCCTTCCCATCTGAATACCGACATGTCAGATGTGAGATTGTTCTATATACCCTAGGCTCCTTATAACCCTGCGAGTCGATCATTAAACTACGCAGAAAGGAGCCTGTTACGAAATTGCGAGTAACCACTGCATTCATTGGTATATAACAGAAAAGAACAAAGGTGTCGGGGAAAGAAAACTTTTCACCGCCCCCCGCGTATAATATGCAGATACATTTTACCCTATAATCTCAGGGTAAACCCATGAGTGCCACACGCCAACAGAATACAGTATTCTGTAAAAATCCAGTGTTTGAGGTCATGATCCACTCCACGCACCAAGGAGTGTTAAGTTAAGCAGATCCCTACCACAAGGGACCAATGCCATAGTAGGAGTAAAAGATGAATATTGGTTATTCATATCCAGTTCGTCCGAGGGGGTGACATGAAGGACATACACTGAGCTATAAAGCTCGGATCGGGAGAACCAGTCAGAAAGAATCCTGATGCTGAATTTTTTAGGCAAACAGCCCCTAACAGCGTAACCCCTTTCCTACTAAAAAGAACCTACTAGGTGATTTTATGACCTCCTTCCAGTGTCCTATAACCCTACTGGGTTCAGGTCTAGGGAATGTCCCTGGCATGCCTAGAAGTAAAGGCCCGCAATCAGAAATCCTGTTCCTTCCATGTGAATGGAAAATAAGGTCTGAAATAAAGTGACCGAAATGAAGTGACCAAAATGTCCCAGATATACAGGTCCTAGATCTTGTATTTCCGAAGGACAGCAAGCTCAGACTTAATATGGAAAGACAGATAGACACCCCCAGCCTCCACTGCTGTGTTTTCTGATATACAGACACCTGTAGAATAGAGAAGACACAACCAACCTTAGGTGTGTATTTCTCATATGTAGTAAGATACCATATAACCTAAGCCCAGAGAAAGGACAGAAGCTCCAAGTGTGAGCTTCTGATGCTTAATAGGTTTATAGGTCCTGTATCCAACAGAGAGGCCACTAGCCAATCTGGAGTTTTTTTTTTTTTTTTTTTTTTTGAGTAATAAACAACGCAGAGGACACAGACACCTTCTACTGCTGCGTTTTATTTATGTGCAGCGACCCAAGGTAATAGATTCAGGACAGGAGGACAAGAACCACTATAGTGTTGTCTATTCCTGACTGACCGCAGTACGGTCTTCCAATCAACAGAAAATAATACTAGCACCTATAGTATATCTCTGATGATCATAGAAAGAGACAAACAGTCGCATGGCCAGTATGACCAAAAGGACATATGCGGCCTCAACCGTGTATTGCTGGTGTTATACTCCCTGCAGTCATAACTAGCAGAGAGTGGTATTAGCATACTTCAGATAAACAATAGGGTATAGGACAAGGGACCGAAATGTTACAGACAGTAACATTGTGTATTCCAACACCCACAGTCATATACCTGATAGAAACGTCACTAGCAAGAACACTCAATGCTGTGCGTTTCTGGATAGTAACAGTATACCGTCATGAACCCACAATACCAGTTGTGCATTATTTTGATTAGAAAAAAACTTGGAAAGTTTATATGACCAACAGCATGTTGTCAGCAACCCAATGTGTTACTTAATGCAACCTTGTCGGGTCATCTAATCAACAGAAATGTCACTAGCAAAAAAGGACCCTTAAAGCAGTGCATATCTGAATTTATAAATATCCTTAACAATAATACAATGCTATGCGTTTCTAATCAGCAAAATTGCATAGTCATATAACCAGCAGAAGTGTCGCTATCAGTAACTCAGCATCATGCGTTTCTGATAAGTAATAGTGTACCAACATGTAACCTCCAGAAATTTTTACCAACAGTAACTCAGTGTGGTATGTTTCTGAATAACCATAGTGTGCGGTTTATATAATAGAGGTGTCACCGACAAATCAATGTCATGCTTCTCTGATAAGCAATAATATACATTCCTGTATCCGACAGAAATTACACCGACAGTAACTCAATGTGGTATATTTCTGAATAACCATAGTGTGCGGTTTATATAATAGAGGTGTCACCGACAAATCAATGTCATGCTTTTTTGATAAGCAATAATATACATGCATGTATCCGACAGAAATTACACCGACAGTAACTCAATGTGGTATGTTTCTGAATAACAATAGTGTGCGAATATAGCATAGAGGCGTCACCACCATTCAGTGTTATGCGTTTGATAAGGAACAGAGTACCGTTATCTAATCAATTTTAGGCATTTCTGGTGAGTCATAAGATATCCCTTGATCATCAGTCTACATATATACACACACAAATATATATATATACACACACACACACATATCTCAGAAATGACCCAAGATAAACCCATGTTGTGCATTTCTGATGTGCGGACAGACCAACGCTCTATCCTAGCATAACCTGAGTTTCAGATATTGATCCTTCATCCCAGTGAAGGAACATGGTAGTTCCAAATACTGGAAATCCGAGGTGTGTGACTATACCACAATAGTGGTAGCTGCTATTCTGCTATTGCAAAGGTCTGAGTAGGTGTAGCTGGTCCACACACAGGTGGGAGCTAGTCCAAGCCTTTAAGGTCTTAACGAGCACAGACTCAGAAATCAATTAGGTCTCTCATGAAGAGGTGACCATAGTCTCAGGCTGGAGGCAATCAGACACCTGTATGGCTGATTTTCATAGTTTTAACACAGGGGTTTGTACCAGAGAAACTCCCAATTAAGGGTTGCAGGCTAGCATTTTATGCTTCTCACACCACCTAAATGGTTTGTTGCCTGAGCCACCTTTAGGGTGGGACCCTTGCCATAGTGTGCGGTTTAGATTAACTCTAACACACTGACAGATACACCAGCAGTGTAAGGAGGAAGTGATCGGTTGGAACTTGGGAGATATTGTAACCAATAAACAACCCCCACAAGGGTAATAAACCCACTAGTATGCCCCCTGTTGGGCCTATCCTAAGAGTTTAGGAGGTCAGTTTTTTGGCTAAAAAACCTAACTGCACCCTTGTGATCTGCCTGTCAGATTCATGGCAGGCTGGCCCTAACTGGATTGAGCCTTGCTCAGCCCCCTTTTATGAGATTATTCTAGGGATTTTATAATCTCCTCAGAGGCCTGTAATTGCCTGCAGGAGTCCAACCAGACCCTCTAGGGTGAATGGCTCCTGTTTAGCTTGGCTTACCATATCCTCCCTGTCCTCCTTAAGCTTCCTCTACCTGGACTAGAGGGAATGACTGTGAGGGCGGGGGAAGGGCACTAGGTTCCGTTCGGACGAGGCCTTCTTGGGAGGATATGTCTTCTCTAGGGATAAGCTCCTCTATGTCAGACCTTAAGTTACGGACTGCCTGGCGGCTTCATGGAAAGTTTTTCCTTTCTCTGCCAAGTTATGAGGAGCTATGCCCTGTAGCGGTAGGAGACTGTTTATTTGGGGTCTCCTGGGATCCGCTGGGGGGTTTTTGCAAGACAAGAGATATACATATATGCATAATATTACTTTGTCCTCCCCCAGGACTGCAGGTTTGTACTGGGGAGGTGAAAGGGTGAGAAGTAAAAACCAGTCCTGTGCTGGCTGGCTGGCCCCAGAGACTCAGACCCTGAAGACCAGGACTCTCACTCCCTTTCCTCCTCCCTTTCCAAGGGGGAATGTACTCACTGCGCCCCGACCTGGATCTGCCTGCAGTCACATTTGCCTTCATCTCCTCCTGTCCATGAGGAGGTTTGGCTGGGTCCCCGGCTGTCGGTACCTCTTGTAAGGGCTATCCGCAAGCCGACCCTTCCACCGCCATGCTTCTCTCCGGCGTCCCTTCCGGGTTGCGCTGTGAGGCAAAAGCCCACCTTCACTCAGAGAGGCTTGGAGCGCCATGTTTCCAAAAGTAGGAAGCAGTACCCGGGAAGAGAGAGCTCTTCAAATGGCGGCGTTTCTTCTGCACCCTAGCGATGGCAAGCCTCCCCGCAGCTCAGAGCGCTGGTGCACGCCTGGGGCGACCTGTGAGTTAGACCCGAAGGCCTACAGGTTAGTTCAGCCCTCCCCGGCCTCCCTAAGACCTGTCTCAACAGGGGTACCTTCGACCCTCCCCGGTCTCTAGGTTTTCAAACAAAACAAACGTGACGATGTGTTCGGAGAAACACAATCAATACTGAGGATCAAGGGGAAGGGTGGGGACTTTTAAATTGTTAAGTGATTGTGTTTCCTGTGGGGAGGAGCCATCATCTCTCGGGTGCCGTCCTGGAAGGTGATGAGAGAAAAAACACACACACAGTATGTGTTAATTGAAAGATCAAGTGATATTAAAGCTTTTTATTTATTTTTAATAATATTTATTAAAATAACAGACATGTTATAAATACCGTATTTGCCGGCGTATAAGACGACTGGGCGTATAAGATGACCCCCTAATTTTCCAGCCAAAATGTTGGTTTGGGGATATACTCACCGTATAAGACTACCCCCTTCCTACTAGTCATGCCTCGGCTCACGGTGCCACCATTACATGCCAGACTGTGCCCCAGTACATGCCAGACTGTGCCCCAGTACATGCCAGACTGTGCCCTTACCTTATCCCAAGACATGCAGAATCGCGGCCTTACGATTTTTTAAAAGCCGCACCTTCTACGTCTTCTGTTCCGTGATAGGCGGAAACACTCAGCTTCCCAGGAGGCACTGTGTTCAGTGTTCGCCTATCACGGAGGACGAGAGGGCCTCCGTGATAGGCGGACACTAAACACAGGACGAGAGGGCCTCCGTGATAGGCGGACACTGAACACAGTGCCTCCTGGGAAGCTGAGTGTTTCCGCCTATCACGGAACAGAAGACGTAGGAGGCGCGGCTTTTGAAAAATCGTACGGCCGCGATTCTGGGATAAGGTAAGGTTAGGTTACTGGCGTATAAGATGACCCCCGACTTTTAAGAAGATTTTAAGGGGTTAGAAAGTCGTCTTATACGCCGGAAAATATGGTACCTGTGCTGTGCAATGGTTTTGCACAGTAGCCCCGATCCTCATTTTCTCAGAGGCTCCTCCTCTTTGGTACGTGCCACCATACAAAGCTTTTTATGGGACACAAACAAGATGGCTCGGCCCCATTCTCTACTTTATTGGCACAAGACATGATCGACAACAGTGGGAGCCAATGGCTCCCGCTGCCATCAATCTGCCAAATGAAGAGGGACAGAGCCGGGAGAGCCGCTGCTCTCGTACGCAGTGCTGGATTGGGAATGGGCTTGGAGGGGGGTAGGGATTCTGTTACACCGAATCTCTACGAAGCGTTATCTGATCGGGTCCACCAAAACAGATGGATGGGGGATCTATTCCCATCCGTCCGGTGAATCGGATGACAGTTCAACCTTGGTTTTATCAGACCATAACACATTTTCCCACCTGCTTTTGGGAGACTTTAGATGTGCCATTTGCAAAATTTAGCCAGGCTTGGATGTTTTTCTTGGTAAGAAAAGGCTTCCATTTTGCCACTCTACCCCATAGCCCAGACATATGAAGAATACGTGAAATTGTTGTCACATGTACCACACAGCCAGTACTTGTCAGATATTCCTGGAGCTCCTTTAATGTTGCTGTAGGACTCTTAGCAGCTTCCCTGACCAGTTTTCTTCTCATCAATTTTGGAGGGACATACAATTCTTGGTAATGTCACAGTTGTGCCATATTTTCTCCACTTGATGATGACTGTGTTCCATGGTATATCTATAATGCCTTGGAAATTCTTTTGTACCCTTCTCCTGAATGATATCCTTTTACAAGGAGATCCCTCTGATGCTTTGGAAGCTATGCAGACCATGGCTTTTGCTGTAGAATGCGGCTAAGAAAATGTCAGGAAAGACCTACTAGAACAGCTGAACTTTATTTAGGGTTAATCAGAGGCACTTTAAAATTATGGCATATGTATACTGACTCCTATTTAACATGAGCTTCAATGTAATTGTTTAATTATGAACACAGCTACATTCCTAGTTATAAAAGAGGGTGTGCACACTTATGCAATCACATTATTTTAGTTTTTTTTTGTTTTTTTGTGATCAAAAGAAAGCTTGATTTATGGGGAAAAAGGGATGTCAATTTTGTTTGGGTACAACATCGCACGACCACGCAATTGTCAGCTAAAGCGACGCAGTACAGAATAGCAAAAAATGCTCTGGTCAGGAAGGGGCTGAAGTGGTTGAAAATGAATTAAATAGTGCTTTTGGTTTGTGGTGCTCAGATGCAGTGAGGATCCACTTTAATCAGTGACGCTGAACCAGGAACTGATATTACTGACTAGAGGTGCGTTTAACACGGTCTTTCAACCACGTACAGTATTTAGCCCTTTACCCGGAGCTTCACTTTAAATAATAATACACAGAGAAATTCTAATAGTAATTTGATCATCATGATTTGCAGGACAGATGGTAAGCATCTATTACATTGTTTGTAGATCAACAGTATCATTGAGTTAATAAAATGAAAATGCATGGTGACAGGTCCACTAAAAGTGTTAATTAATCTGGAAAATGAATTTAATTATATGCATATGTCACATATTATATTTGATATGATATGTTTTGACTGATACATATGAGTGAGGTTTTTCACAGAACTATTTTTACTCATGACGTCTATTGTCTATTTATGCAACACCTTTATTTTTCACGCCTTGTAATATATTTGCTTGGCTAAACAACAAATATAGTTTCTAGCACTTTTTTTTTTTTCTAATTATGTCATGCTAATTTATTTTAAAATTGTTTTAATAGGGATCTGCATCAAAAATACGAAGCTGTACGCCTGTCGGATCTAACCCAGATGCTGTCGTATCTTGTTTTGAGGATTCAAAACAAAGATACGACGCGGGAAATTTGAAAGTACTCGCTTTGTGGATCTGCCCCTAGGACTTTTGTTTAAAGGGCGCTGGCCAGGAACTTGTTTTGCATACAAACGGCAAAGAGTTGTCGGCCAACAAACACAAAACTATGCGTTTTTTCAGCTCTTTAGCGCCACCCTTTGGGCAACGTCTACTAACATTGTGTTATTGTTAGCATTGCTTCTGAGCATGCTTGTTTGTACTTTGGAGTTTTGTCCAACACACAATTGTTGGCAGACAATTTTAAAGCATGCTATCCCACATTTGTCCATGGAAAATCTGACAATTGTCCGATGGAGCATACAAATGGTTGGATTTTTCAACAACAGCATGTCATCACACAATTCCTGTTGGAAAATCCCATCATGTGTACAAGTCTTTAGTAAAGCAGCCCATAGATAAGTATTTTTTTTGTTCACCTGTGTTGAACATTGAATGTGTGGATGGGGGAATCCTCCCTACTAAGCTATTCGATTCTGACAGTGCGGAGACCTCCCAGTCATCAGAATAGACTGATCAGTGCCAGTGGCACTTATCAAGCTGAGAAAATCCGACAGGCTGGTTGCCACTGAACCAGCCAAATTGTGATCCACGTATTGCCAGCTTTAGACCTCCAGTCTATTTAGGCAGAAAAGCCTGAACCACACTCTGGGCTGGATTTAGAAACGAGATATGACGGCGTATCTCCGGATACGCTGTCGTATCTCTGAGTTGCGGCATCGTATCTATGCACCCGATTCATAGAATCAGTTACGCATAGATTTCCCTAAGATCCGACTGGCGTAAGTGTCTTACACCGTCGTATCTTAGGCTGCATATTTACACTGGCCGCTAGGTGGCACTTCCGTATAGTTACGCGAGGAATATGCTAACTAGGTATTTACGCCGATTCAGAAACGTACGTCCGGCCGGCGCATTTTTTTATGTCGTTTATGTTAGGCTTTTTCCGGCGTAAAGTTACCCCTGCTATATGAGGCGTAGCTAATGTTAAGTATGGACGTCGTTCATGCGCCGAGTTTTGAAATTTTTACGTCGTTTGCGTAAATCGTTCGCGAATAGGGCTGTACGTAAGTTACGTTCACGTCTAAAGCAATGACGACTTGCAGCGTAATTTCGAGCATGCGCTCTGGGATTTTTTCACGAACGGCGCATGCGTCGTTCACAAAAAAACAGAAAATACGCGGGGTCATGTTAAATTTAAATAAAACACGCCCACAACATCCCCATTTGAATTAGGCGGGCTTACGCCGGCCCACATACGTTACGCCGCCGTAACTTAGGGCGCAATTTCTTTCTGAATACGGAACTTGCGTCCAAATTTACGGCGGCGTAACGTATCTGAGATACGTTACGCCAGCAGAAAGATCCGCTGATCTTTCTGAATCCAGCCCACAGTGTTTTCTACTGGCATGATGCTTCCATGGCCCCTCCTAACACAGGACCTCTGTCGGAGTGCTGTCTCTTCCATTTTTGGGTCAAACACATCTGGCCTTAGTTGAACTAATCAAATAGGCTACCTGTTCTAGACTGTCAGGCCCCATTTACACGCCAAAAGTAGCCCTCCCAGTGCCAGTTGTCACATCTACACTGGCTTTGCCCGTCCTTCCATTACTATATACACACGCACAGTATGTATTTCTACAATGCAATCAAATCGTAAGTACATTAGCAGATTACATACCTTGATTAACTTTTGTAGAAGCAGAAGAACTTCCTCCTTCATTGGAACGGTAGGGAAATTAAACCATTCGAGAAGATGTACAAATAAAGACTTCTCTTGGACTAGGTCTACAACAGCTATAAGATTATGGTCCAGTTTACATAGTATGTTTTTAAGAGCTCTTTCTCGAATCTCTACAAGCTGGTGACCTAAAAGGTAATAGGAATTTTTACGTTAACAAAATAATGGTAACAGTTTACATAACTTTCACTTAAAGCAGTGATTCACCCTATGAAACAAGTTTCTACCATGAAATCCAGCATACTAGCGTGAGCTACAGTATGCCTTTATTTAGTTTTTTGGCGCCGTACTCACAGTTTAATCCCGTAGTGAAGTTTCAGACTCCCCGCGGGGAATGGGCGTTCCTATGCAGAGGGAAGATGATTGACGGCCGGCTATGGCGCGTCACGCTTCCCGAAAATAGCCGGAGTAGGTCTCGGCTCTTCACAGCGCTATACGGCACCTGCGCACAGACTAGGAGCTGACTGCGCAGGCGCCGTGAAGGAAAGTCCTATTTCGGCTATTTTCGGGAAGCGTGACACGCCATAGCCGGCCGTCAATCATCTTCCCTCTGCATAGGAACGTTTTTTTTAGGGTGAACCCCCGCTTTGAAAGAGGAACTCTACCACAAATTTCCATTCCATGAAAACAGAACATAAAAATACAACTGCTACGGAAAACTAAATACATATCATCCATATTTTTAGGGAAATGGGTGACAGATTGCATCCGCGGACAGTCTTGCTTATCACAGCCAAGCAGGTCTTAAACCCCCCCCCCCCCCCGTCTAGTCGAGGGAACACAATGGACACACGGATAAGAAGAGTACAATATAGCCCCATACACACGATCAGAATTTCCAATGGAAAAAGTCAGACAGACTTTTTCGATCGGAAATTCCAACTGTGTGTATGCCCCATCTGACTTTTTTCTAAGGAATCCTGTCGGAGTTTAGATAGAGAACATGTTTTCTTTTACTCCGATGTGAGTTCGGCCGGGCAAAAGTCCGATCGTGTGTACGGGGCATAACAGAGAAGAAAATCTGAGGAGGTCCTAAACTGCTTATTTGATCATCTCCACATATTCCAAAGCACACATTCCTGTATAAATGGCTGTGGGTGCTGAAGCGACCACTGGCTGGAAACGTGAAAAGACAGAGAAAGAAAATGTCACCAGTACACCAAGGATCCCCAGAACTTTTGTCGTCACATGCCTGAGGAAGGGGCCCTGCGAGGCTCCAAAACGTTGCTATCTGCGGCAACGATGTTACCGCTGAATAAAGCTTTGGACCTGTTCTGGAGATCCGTGGTGTGCTGGTGACATTCTCTTGCTTCGATAAACTCCAAACACAAAACAAATGACCAATTTTAATTAGTTACACTAGACTTAAAGCGGAGCTCCACCCAAATGGGTAAGCTCTGCTTGTCCGACTCTTCTCCCCCTTTGCTGTCACTGTACCTGGTTTTGACACGCACCCATTCTCACTTCTGGCTGAGTTTGCCGCAGCAAACTCAGCCTGAAGTTTGGTCCCCTTCCCCCGCAGCCAGCCCATTCACAAAGCAATTCACGCATGTGCAGCAGGAGATTGGCTGTGAAGCCACAAGGCTTCACTGCCAGTCTCCTGTAGCCAAGATGGCAGCGCCAGCACCCAAGAGCCAACTGAAGAATCCATTTGGGTGAGGACACCGCTGGATGCCTGGACAGGTAAGTATCCTAATAGTAAAAGTCAGCAGTATTTGTAGATGCTGACTTTTTTTTTTTTTTTTGGGGGGAGGGGGTTTGGCTGCGGAGCTCCTCTTTAAGGCCTCGTACACACCAGCGGATCTGTCCGCTGCGTCCGCTGCCGGATTTCTGTCTGATGGTTGTACACACCATCAGACAGAAATCCGCGCGGACACGATACGCGGTGACGTGGCCGCGCCGTCGCCGCGACGATGACCTGGAATCACTTTGACGCATTCGAGGGCTTTCGGCCGATCGGACATGTCGGGTGAGTCTGTACAGACGACCGAACATGTCCGACAGACAGGCTTCCAGCGGACATGTTTCTTAGCATGCTAAGAAACATTTGTCCGCTGGAAACTGTCCGATCCGCCGGACAATTGTCCGGTCGGCCGTACACACGACCGAACATGTCTGCTGAAACTGGTCCGTCGGACCAGTTTCAGCGGACATGTTCGGTCGTGTGTATGGGGCCCAAGTAGCATATCTGGAGTTATGTCCCATCAAACAGGCATCTCTTTGCTAGCTACATTGTCGGACAGCTGTGGGTGGAGGGATGGCAATCTGTCTGACCTCATAACTAGGCTTACAAAACACATAAAAATAGAAGTCAATGTACATTGTCTCCTGGGGGACAGGAAGAAATTGAAGTGAGAGTTCTTTAATGAAAACACCACTGAATGGGTTAAACCGACATAGAAGTTGGATAAGAAGGAAGCTTGGTTTGAACAATCGTATGCACATTATTAAACTGGCTATGAACTTTTCTTGTCTATAAAGCTAAAACGGCACTTAGAATGTGTCCCTGTCTGTACAGACAGCCGGCATCTGGCCACTCCATCTGGGTACCAAATTCTACATCTGCTGATATCCACCCCTTGTCCTGTAAATTACACTGTCGGGTTGGCACTATCCTCTTAAGCTTTCTTATTCTTTCAGTTTACATAACCTAAAGTCACTCCAAAGAATTAGGATTCAAATTTAAAGACCTGAGTAATAAGAGTATAAGCAACAAAAACAAAAAAAAACACACATGAGTTTAAATCATGCCTAAATGAAGAATAAACCATATTAAAAGCATTACCAAGTTTGTTCACCAGTGAAGACAGGTCCATTGTAGCGTATATCTCTTCCCCGCTACCTCTTCCGTTTCAACAACTTCTGTGAAATGAAACAAATTTAGAATTACAAAGTAACAAATCTGCCGTGGGGCCAGTCTTATAAGCACTGTGCTATACACTTTTCTTTCGTAAAGCTGAACACAAGTCAGGTATAAAAGACACGATTCATATAGTTCAGTACAGTAAAACCTTGGTTTGAGAGCGTTTTGCAAGACAAGCAAAATGTTTTAACCACTTAACCCCCGGACCATATTGCTGGTCAAAGACCAGAGCACTTTTTGTGATTCGGCACTGCGTTGCTTTAACTGACAATTGCACGGTCGTGCGACGTGGCTCCCAAACAAACGCCTTTTTTTCCCCCCACAAATAGAGCTTTCTTTTGGTGGTATTTGATCACCTCTGCGGTTTTTAGTTTTTGCGCTATAAACAAAAATTATTTTGACAATTTAAAAAAAAAAAATGAATATTTTTTACTTTTTGCTATAATAAATATCCCTCAAAAATATATAAAAAACTATTTTTTTCCTCAGTTTAGGCCGATACGTATTCTTCTACATATTTTTCGTAAAAAAAAATCGCAATAAGCGTTTATTGATTGGTTTGCGCAAAAGTTATAGCGTTTACAAAATAGTGGGTATTTTAATGGCATTTTTATTAATATTTTTTTTTTACTAGTAATGGCAGCGATCAGCGATTTTTTTTCCGTACTGCGACATTATGGTGGACACTTCGGACACTTTTGACACATTTTTGGGACCATTGGCATTTTTATAGCGATCAGTGCTATAAAAATGCATTGGATTACTATAAAAATGCCACTGGCAGTGAAGGGGTTAACACTAGGGGGCGGGGAAGGGGTGAAGTATGTTCCCTGAGTGTGTTCTAACTGTAGGGGGGGTGGCCTCACTAGGGGAAATGACTGATCGCTGTTCATACATTGTATGAACAGAAGATCAGCATTTAGCATTTCCCTCCCTGACAGGACCGGGTCTGTAACGAGCGATTGCGTGTGCCTGGTGGCGATCGTGCCCGCCGGCCATGCGCACAGGAGTCAGGGGGAGAGCGGCCCTAGTGGCCTGCGCGAGAGCGGACGTAGAGCTATGGGCTCTCGCGCAGGGGAGCCAACCTGCCGCTGTAAAATGACATCGGCAAGTAGTTAATAAATGTTGCCTTGATATACAAGTGATGTCTTGATAGCATCATGTCACAACTGAGTATAAAAAAGAAGAGAGGAGCCTCTAAGTGTAGCAATATGAATACATTTAATGAAGGTACAACATTTAGCAACTTATTGCTACACTTAGGAGGTGCCTCTCTTCTCTGGTATACCCTGTAAAGAAAAAAAAATGCTTTGATATACAAGTGTTTTGGATTATAAGCATGTTTCTGGAACGAATTATGCTCGCAAACCAAGGTTTTACTGTATTCATGAATAAATCATTACATGTATGTTGTAAATACAACTAGAGAAAATACTGGTATTTGAATTACAACAGACAGTAGTGGTGTAGGGGCTGGCAGGATAGCCCAAGGGCATCTAATGGGTGACGTCACTTCCCATTCATTTCACAGCCGTTGTCCTCTGCAGAGATTTAGGCGCTGGAGATCATGTCGGAGCGGGTTAGATTGGCTTCCAAAAAGGTATGTACACTCATTTTTTCTTTACAAAGATAGAGGGTAGTGTAAGATCCCTGGTGTCTATAGATGCACGGATTTTAGATTTTGCATGGACTTCCACTTTAAACTATATGTAAAAAGGTGTAGCTTTTACAGCGATTTGCATTTTGTTAGTATTGAATTACGCTTTACAAGAAATCACAAAGTATGATTATTTTTCATCTGGAAATATCAAACAAGCCTATCTGAGAGCGGCACAGTGTGAACACTTGATAGTTTAGGAAAATAACAGTTATAATCCATGACACATTGTGACTTCTCTACCAGCAATCACTAAGTGTTCCCCGTCTCTTTGCATTGTTTTTTTGTTAAACTATCAGAAAGGCAGCGCAGGGCATTTGAGGACAAACGCAGTCCAGACACCAATATTATCTTCATCCAGTTTATAACATAAGCCGGCACACTCAGGTCATCTCAGTATACACATTTTGTATGGTTGCAGGGATAGGCAACCTCGGCACTCCAGCTGTGGTGAAACTACAAATCCCATCATGCCTCTGCCTCCAGGAGTCATGTCTGAGATTGTCAAGGTCTTGCAATGTCTCATGGGACTTGTAGTTTCACCACAGCTGGAGGGCCGAGGTTGCTTAACCCTGCCTTATAGGGTACCTCTATAAAAACATTTGCAGTGCAGTCAAGGGACCCCATTACTTTACCAACCATGATGCAAAGTAGAACATATGCACATACGTTTTACATGTATATATCTGCTGTCTTCATCTTGCTATATTCTTTAGAATTCTTACAATTGGGTAAGAATTTTCACTTCCTCATTCTGCAGTAGGAGTGTCATTCTGACATACTGTGTGTGACACCTGATTGGAGGAAAGGCACACACCCCCTCTCCACATGGGCAGAAGAAGGAAAATGCTTTCAGAGCTGTGCTTTTACAAGGCAAGCTCTCTGCTAATCTATTTATTGCAACCTCCCACAACGCACATTCCAGGCTGTTTTTATCTCCTGTGTCGAAGAACTTGTCAGAAGTTATCATGCTGGTAACAGAGGAACGAAGCAGCACAAACACGCGGGGCATAGTGCTTTGAACAGAGATAAGGAACAATACAGATATATGTGCCCAGCTCAAAATGTAATAAATCGGGTTTACGTTCAATTTAACTTACAACCCTGTGGGCCAACCATGGTTTCTGCAAAGCCTGGCCAAAAAAGTAGCATTTTGAGTGATCAGTGCTGCCCTGTATATATGCTAGGATGGTACATTGAGTGTGCCCTTTTTATAATCGTAACAAGGATGGAGCTGTTGTATTGCTCATCCACAAATAGACAGATGCAGAAGGTGCTCCCTCCCCCATCACAGCAGCACTGAGCTTAGCACTACAGTGACAAGGGGAAGGAAGAGCGCTTGCCCATGTGCGGACCTGTGGACAAAGGAGAGGGTGCCGTGCTGACCTGTGGATAAGGGAGCGGGGCGCCGACCTGTGGACAAGGGAGAGGGTGCCGTGCTGACCTGTGACTAAGGGAGCGGGGCGCCGACCTGTAGACAAGCCAGCGGGACGCCGACCTGTGGACAAGCCAGCGGGACGCCGACCTGTGGACAAGCCAGCGGGACGCCGACCTGTGGACAAGCCAGCGGGACGCCGACCTGTGGACAAGCCAGCGGGACGCCGACCTGTGGACAAGCCAGCGGGACGCCGACCTGTGGACAAGCCAGCGGGACGCCGACCTGTGGACAAGCCAGCGGGACGCCGACCTGTGGACAAGCCAGCGGGACGCCGACCTGTGGACAAGCCAGCGGGACGCCGACCTGTGGACAAGCCAGCGGGACGCCGACCTGTGGACAAGCCAGCGGGACGCCGACCTGTGGACAAGCCAGCGGGACGCCGACCTGTGGACAAGCGAGCAGGACGCCGACCTGTGGACAAGCGAGCAGGGCGCCGACGCGTGGACAAGGGAGAGGCCGCCGCCGCGTGGACAAGGGAGAGGCCGCCGCCGCGTGGACAAGGGAGAGGCCGCCGACGCGTGGACAAGGGAGAGGCCGCCGACGCGTGGACAAGGGAGAGGCCGCCGACGCGTGGACAAGGGAGAGGCCGCCGACGCGTGGACAAGGGAGAGGCCGCCGACGCGTGGACAAGGGAGAGGCCGCCGACGCGTGGACAAGGGAGAGGGGGCCTGGACATCTGAACTACGAACAGAATGCAATACGGCAGCTCCACACTTGTTCCTGTGAAGGGGGCATCACTCAGTATACCATCTGTCATAGCTTAGGTTGCCGCCAATCAAGCACATAAAGCCTGCTCCACTCTTTTAAACTGAGAAAATAGAGAAGATCCCACTCCTAATTCAGAAAGGGGATTCATGCCTGTTTGTGAAGTAGGAGTAGTGATGAGTGTAGGAATGTTCGGACCCAAGTCTGAACCCACCTGGGCTATCCTGCCAGGAAGCTGTCACTGCAAACTGCCAATCATAAGCGGCTGTGGCATCCCGTGTGCCCTACGTATACAAGGGGAGTGTATACCTGCAGCAGTGGGACAGGGAATGCCTTGGCTGCTTATGATTGGCTGTACGCAGGTACAGATCCCTAGCAGGATAGCCCAGGTGGGTTCAGACTTGGATCCGAACATTCCAGAGCCGATCCCTGATTAGAAGCAACTGCTCGGATGCACCAGACATGGCACTGAGAGCTGGAGACAATTGCTCTGCCCACCACTCTATGAGAGAGAAGAAAGGTTGTTAGTCATACACTTTCCAGGGTTCACAGTTGGGCATATAGGAGGAGAAAGGATCTATATATGATCTGTAGTGTGCTGACAGACAACAACCTCCACCTGGGCTGTCAGAGGGTGACCACAGAGCAGCACAGCTGCTAGACAGTTGTCACCCATTACAGGAAGTGCATGAAGGCCAGCCCTGGCAGGATCACCTGCTCTCCTTTTGTTGTAGATCTAAAAATCCTGAAATGCCATTCACCAGTCTCAGCTTACAGGGGATTCATATACAGATGAGGAACCACAGATCTCAGCATGCCTACTACATTCAGATAAGCTGGGAAGTTGCATGCTGTCTACAGTGACTGGGAGCCCATAGCATACAATGGAGAGAAGTCTTGCCAATCGGCATCGGGCACCCACACATCACATACCTGTCAGGTGTACGATGTGATCGCACTCTCATAGATGATCGATGAATAATAATAACACTGCTTCCATCTATTCTATAGCATCCAACAACACTACACTTCCAGGCTGCTCTCCGCTCCGCCCATCCGATCATCCACCACCAATCACTGAACACTGCACGTGCAGCCAATCATCATGCTCATCGCTACGTGTGTTTCCAGCAATGTGCATGAGAGAAGGGCAGGGATTGGCGGAGAGCGGCCGTGTGACAGTTATGGGTTGTGTTCTGATGGAGGGAAAGGGAGAGGGAAAGTTGGAATTGGTGTCCTCCATGTGTTCGGTGTACATAGGCGGGTGAGGGCTGAGGGCTATAGGAGGAGCACAGCCCTGACTGATTTATATCACCAGTATTATCATAATGGAGCTTCTATACAGCTGTGATACAGAGGAGCACCTTTGTGGGGCCATTGTCTACAGACGAATCTGGAGCTTTTTTTTGAGGGGGGTTCTTATTTTAGGACCACATTAACACTTGAATGACGCTACTGTCGCATTTTTAGTTCTTTGCTTTTGCATGTATTTATAAAGCATTTTTTGGAGCAGCACCGTCCATTTGAATGGGCCCCCTCCACTCCAAAAGCCCCCTAAAAAAGCTCATGTAACAAATTGCGGACGTTACAGAAAATGCGCAACTCCTACCCGGGTTTGGGGTGTCATAAACCACTTCCATACCGCGCCTATTCTGGCACTTCTCTCCCTCATGTAAAAATAATAATTTTTTTGCTAGAAAATTACTCAGAACCCCCAAACATTATATACCGGGCTCAAAATTTCAAGTCCTGAGCTACTAGCCAGGCCTCAAGGGTTACTCGCCACCAGTTGTCCCACCCAGCCCGGGGCTAAACACACTCTCATAAAATGACACTCAAATGTATTATGCAGAATTAAGTTATTAAAATAAATATTAACAACAACTGTATCCATGCCCACCAATGCAGCCTTGTGCCCAGTGACCACCATGCAGCCTTGTGCCCACCAATACAGTCTTGTGTCCCTCATGCAGCCGTGTGCCCAGTGCCCACCAATGCAGCCTTCTGTCCACCATGCAGTCGTGTGCCCACCAATGCAGCCGTGTGCCCACCAATGCAGTCTTGTGCCCACCAATGCAGCCATGTGCCCACCAATGCAGCCGTGTGTCCACCAATGCAGTCTTGTGCCCAGTGCCCACCATGGAGCCTTGTGTCCACCTTGCAGCCATGTGCCCACCAATGCAGTCTTGTGCCCACAAATGCAGCCGTGTGCCCAGTGCCCACCATGGAGCCTTGTGTCCACCTTGCAGCCGTGTGCCCACCAAGGAGACTTGTGTCCACCAATGCAGCCGTGTTCCCACCAATGCAGCCGTGTGTCCACCTTGCAGTGGTGTGCCCAGTGCCCACCTTGCAGCCATGTGCCCACCTTGCAGCCGCGTGCCCAGTGCCCACCATGGAGCCTTGTGTCCACCTTGCAGCGGAGTGCCCGCCATGCAGCCGTGTGCCCACCTTGCAGCCGTGTGCCCGGTGCCCACCATGGAGCCTTGTGTCCACCTTGCAGTCGTGTGCCCACCATGGAGCCTTGAGTCCACCATGCAGCCGTGTCCCCACCTTGCAGCCGTGTACCCAATGCCCACTTTGCAGCCGTGTGCCCAGTGCCCACCATGGAGCCTTGTGTCCACCATGCAGTCGTGTCCCCACCTTGCAGCTGTGTGCCCAGTGCCCACTTTGCAGCCGTGTGCCCAGTGCCCACCATGGAGCCATGTGTCTACCTTTCAGCCGTGTGCCCAGTGTCCACCTTGCAGCCGTGTACCCAGTGCCCACCTTGCAGCCGTGTGCCCACCATGGAGCCTTGTGTCCACCTTGCAGCCGTGTGCCCACCATGGCACCGTGTGTCCACCATGCAGCCGTGTGCCCATTTTTCAGCCGTGTGCCCAGTGCCCACTTTGCAGCCGTGTGCCCAGTGCCCACCATGGAGCCTTGTGTCCACCTTGCAGCCATGTGACCAGTGCCCACCATGCAGCTGTGTGCCCACCTTGCAGCCATAAGCCCAGTGCCCACCATGGAGCCTTGTGTCCACCTTGCAGCCGTGTGCCCACTTTGCAGCCGTGTGCCCACCATGGAGCCTTGTGTCCACCTTGCAGCCGTGTGCCCACCATGGGACCGTGTGTCCACCATGCAGCCGTGTGCCCATTTTTCAGCCGTGTGCCCAGTGCCCACTTTGCAGCCGTGTGCCCAGTGCCCACCATGGAGCCTTGTGTCCACCTTGCAGCCATGTGCCCAGTGCCCACCATGCAGCCGTGTGCCCACCTTGCAGACATGAGCCCAGTGCCCACCATGGAGCCTTGTGTCCACCTTGCAGCCATGTGCCCAGTGCCCACCATGCAGCCGTGTGCCCACTTTGCAGCCGTGTGCCCAGTGCCCACCATGGAGCCGTGTGTCCACCTTGGAGCCGAGGAGAGGAACAGGAGAGCCGCCCAGGTGATCAGAGTGCAGCAGGAGAAACACAGTCATAGCAGCTGTCATTTCAATAGCCGTGTTCACGCTGCGCAACGTCATATACAGCCCCGCCCCCTGGCTGGGGAACTTTGATAGACAGATCACCTGTCCAATCCCAGTGATGGGTGATCTGTCAATCAGAGTCCCGGGACCAGGGGGCGGGGCTGTATCTGACCGCGAGCGGCGGGGAACACGGCTATTGAAATGACAGCTGTTATCTCTGTTCCCCCCACTGCACTCTTAAAACCTAGGCTGCTCTCTCTCTCTCTTCCCCCTCTGGCCTCGGTGATCGATGGGAGAAGGACTCCCATTTGAAACACGCTCACTGCTCGCCCCCCCCCCCCCGACTCTCAGGCAGCCCCTCTTTGCCAGACCTCAGAATCCACTCCACTTTGTGCAATAATTTTTCTAACGCCTTTTTTTGGGGGGAAAAAAACGGTTTCATGAATTAAAAAATAACAAAACAGTAAAGTTAGCCAATTTTTTTTGTATAATGTGAAAGGCGATGTTTCGGCGAGTAAATAGATACCTATCTTGTCATGCTTTAAAATTGCGCACACTCATGGAATGGCGCCAAACTTTGGTACTTAAAAATCTCCATAGGCGACGCTTTGTCACCTATGGATTGGCCTCGGCTTGCTTGGTACACCGGCCTAGTTCGCCTAATGCTCCTTGGCGACTGCCAATGCGGGAGGACCTTCTCTCACAAGGTCCCATTCTTCATCCTGCTTTACAGTCACTGGCTTTAACGGCATGGCTGTTGAAAGCCAGGTGCTGAGAGACCGGGGCCTGTCGTATTCAGTTATTTCCACTATGATGAAGGCACGGAAGTCATCTTCTTGGAAGATTTACCATCGCACGTGGAAGGCCTACATCTCTATGTGTGAAGAGATGGGGTGGCATCCACGTACATATTCTGTTTCAAGACTGTAACTTATTTTTACTTGACTTGTATTCATAGATTGTACTGCCTTGAGGCAGAAAAATAAAACTTATCTATTTTTCTATAAATTAAAGTATTTGTATTTCATATTTTACACTTCTCAGAGGCACAGTTAAAGTCCCACCCTGTTCAACCTTTTTTGAAACATGGTTGCATACCCTCAAGGCATGGTGCCTCTGTGGGAGTCTATGTGATTCCACATTCACCCCAACCCCTAGATATAAAATTACTGGGGACATCAGGGCAGAACTCCAGAACTTAGAATACCACATAGAAACGATCAAATCGCACCTAGACACTACAATCACCAGAACCAATCAAAATACGGATCGAATACAGGCTCATGTCCAAGATAGATGACCTCGAGAATAGATCTTTCAGATACAACTTCTGGATTAGGGGCCTTCCTGAAACTCTCACGGATGTGAACGCAGCAGTTCGCTCTCTCATTCAGGACCTCATTCCAGATATTCCCTCTCCCAGATTGGAACTGGACAGGGTGCATAGAGCTCTGCCTACCCCCCCCCCCACCCCCCTCTCTGACAGGCTTCCATGAGACATTGTGGTAAAACCCCACTATTATGCAGTCAAGGGCGAGGTCATGCAGCGGGCCCGCTCGGCCACACAACTTAAGATCCAGGATCTATTGCAGACTTATCCCCATCCACAATTCAAAAAAGGAGATCACTCAAACCACTCCTCTCAGTACTTTCTCAAAAGGACATAGAATATTGGTGGCTGTTCCCATTCAATCTAAAATTTTCATTCAAGAATAAGTTGTACACCTCTTTGGCAGTGTGTTTTTTAAAGAACATGTGACTCAAAAACCACACTAAAAATGCACCACAGGTACATGTGTTGAGGTAATGCATTGCTACAAACAATAGTAGATTATGGCACCTCCCCTTCACCACTAGTGCTGGTGTGAGTGGGAGTCACCCTTGGACACTTTGGTAGTTCATCTACCATTCATTCAAGGATGCCATACTCTCCTATTGTTTCCTTTGCTCTTCCTTGACGGTTGGGTTACTCGACTTTTGGACCATAGCTGTATCACTTCACATGAGATTAAAGGTTGGATTAATACACACATTAGCACTCAGGCCTCAATGGAGAGGTTTCTAACATCTTGTAATACTCTCATGTCTTCTGTGGCACTGCCTTAAGCTCATCTGCATTGTTGGGTCTGGTGTCTCTCATCTTCCTCTTGACAATACCCCACAGATTCTCTATGGGGTTTAGGTCAGGCAAGTTTGCTGGCCAATTAAGAACAGTGATACCATGATCATCAAACCAGATATTGGTACTTTTGACAGTGTGGGCAAGTGCAAAGTCCTGCTGGAAAATGAAATCAGTATCTCCATAACTGTATATGGAGTGTTTGTAATGTGCGCCCTTCCTTCAAATAAACACTACTCAGCGCACAGGAATTAGCAATCAAGATATTGATGACCAGGAAAAAATAACAATAATATATATATATACACAATACAAGCAGCCGCTTAAAAATGCTAAAATATATAGAAAAACAGTAGACGTGAATGAATATAAAGACTAAAAGTCCAGACAATTCGATGTGAACTGTAGCAGCGCTCAATCAAAACGTGACTTCTGATTAGATACTATGAAGCCATAGGTGTGCAATAATGGTGCAAATGAACAAAAGCTGTGAAAAGGTGTCTTCAATATCATGTGTTCCTTATCACCAAGGGAGTTGAATTTTCACCGCGTGGGGGGATACTATCCCCTAATGGGAATGCACTCACCAAACCGAGGATAAAAAACCGCATTGGATACACAATCAGCCTTTGACATTGGTCCCGCACGCTCCACCACTCTGCTGGTTAAGATCTTGCCCGTGTACATATAAAGGAATAAACTCTGATAGTATAGTACTGTTTTCAAAAAGTTTATTTAAGCAAATGAGCCCCCCTTATAAAATGTGCGTACCACAATGAAAGATAAAACATGCATGTAAATGTACTGTGCCTGTCTCCTTCGGATGGATTAGAAATGGCGCTCCGGCTCTGTTTCACAGTTCCTGATCTCTGGAGGGTACAGTGTTTGGATCGTCTGATGCTGGCCACGCCCTGACGCGTTTCGTCATTGGTTGACTTCGTCTGAGGGCGTGGCTAACAGCATTCGGCGACCCATTATATAGCCAGAGATATCCCTACTCATTGATCGCGTCATTGCGTCATTTCCGCGCATGCGCGATGATGTGCATGAGGCATCAGCCCATAATAGGGCGGAAGTGGACAGGCGGTGCTATTGCAGCCATAATATGCTAGAATGGAGCACCGCCCTCTGGTTCAGCGTGCTGGCTTAGTTCCCGCGCATGCTCAGTTGCATACGGGAAACATCTGCCAGGTCTTGGGCGGAAATAAGATGTGATCCTAGCCGCACAGCTACATACACAATTAATGTCCACAGAAACGTAGGACATCCAATCAGTGATGTTGGGCGTCAGAGGTGCGCGCGCATCTCTAAACAGAGAACTGCAGGCCCGCCCACCCCTGTCTGATTGGACCAAATGGTCCATCAAGCCTCCAGCTGCCAGAGCTCATATGTGAATGGACTATAATATCCCGCAGAAAGCGTAACCACTGCGGGCATTGATAGCTTCCATAATGATGGCATGAATGAAAATGACAGTGCCCTATGTTCAAAAAGATATGGAGATGCAAAACAATCATATATCTCTGAGAATAGCACAGATCAATTGACAATAAGTGTAGAGCAACGCTAAATGATTATATGGTAATAAAAACGGCAAAGATGGTTAATATAGGTCTAAAACACTAAAACACTAAAACCAAAAAACCTGTGTATAGTGTGTACAACCAACATATAAAACCATTCTTAGAATCGATGTATAAAAGAGATAAAAACAAAGTGCCATTTAAAACCACAAAGTAACATTATAAAATAAATAAATAAATAAAACCACAAAAAGAGAGAGAACTCAATGTGGAAATATAAATAAATAAATAAATGAACCATAAAGTGGGAGGAACTTAATATAAAAACCATTAGCATATATATTGAATGAACTTAAAACCAATACCGACAGAAAATGGGCGACTTTTTTGGAGACCACAAACTCCAAATCATATGAACCCTCTTCTATAAAAAAGTATATGGTTATGCATCGCTTATAAAGCAGTTAATGTCCAATTCAATGTTCATGCCTTTTGGGGCAAGCGATTCGGTCAGAAAAATCCATCTTGTTTCACTCTTTGATAGTTCTCTGACTCTGTGGCCTCCTCTCCAGTTTTGCATTATATGTTGGATTCCCCAAAATTGCAGCCCAGATGGATCCTGGTTATGCTTTAGTTTAAAATGTAATGAGACGTTGTGATCTTCATACCCTAACTTGATGTTATTGATGTGTTCCATCACACGTATTCTCATTTTTCTTTTTGTTCTTCCAATATAAATTAAATTGCATGGGCATTTTAATGCATATACAACATGGTCAGTGTTGCAAGTGATGAATTGGTCAATATCAAATTCTATATTATTAACCGGGCATGTGAACTTTTCAATACCCCTCATGATGTTTGTAACTTCTCGGCATGGTTTGCATTTCCTGCATGCAAAAAAGCCATTTTGATCCCAAAAGGTCTTGGGTTTGGCGGGCGGATCTAATACCTTCTTGACAATCCGATCCCCATAGTTAGAGGCCTTTTTATAGATAAATTCAGGCTTGGGTGGGAGTGCGGGTCCCAATTTTTTATCCATCATTAATATATGCCAGTGTTTATTGAAAATTTCTTCCACTTCTTTATACTGGGCATGGAACTGGGATAAAAAAGCCCACTCTTTTTTGTTAATGGCAGGATCACCGTCGGATTTTTTATTCTGTAAACATGTTTCCCTGGGTATCTGTTTTATTTCTTCCACCAATCTTCTCATTTTATCCGGATGGTAGCCTCTGGCTTCAAATCTGTCGGTTAAAATTTTAGATTGTGTGATAAAATTCTCCGTCTCAGTGCAGTTTCGTTTCACCCTCATAATTTGCCCTTTAGGTATATTTCTAATCCATAGTGGATGATGTCCACTAATGGTGGGGAGGTAGCTGTTCCTGTCGGTGGGTTTAAAAAATACCCTTGTGGCTAATCCATGTTCATGACGGTATATTGTTACATCCAAAAAATTGATTTCAGAACTGCTGTGTTCAGAGGTTAACTTAATGTTTTTATTGTTATTGTTTAAAATACTTAAAAAATCATTAAGAGAGTCAGTGGAACCAGCCCAAATAAAAAACAATGTATCGTTTATAAAAAATTAGTTCACTCCGTCTGTCTTTAAAAATCACCTTATCTTCCCATTCGGACATGAACAGATTTGCTATGCTTGGTGCAAATTTCGCGCCCATGGCAACTCCTCTTTTTTGAGAATAATATTTGCTGTCATACCAGAAGAAATTATGGGATAGACAGAAATCCAGAGCATTACCGATAAAAACCTTTTGATTGTGTGGCAGATCGTCTCTTTGGCATAGAGCCCAATTCAGGGCCAGCAATGCGTCATCGTGTTGTATGATGGAGTAGAGAGACGATACATCTGCGGTTACAAGTAATATTGGTAAGTCAGCTTTTAGTGTGATTTCTTGGAGGCTTAGTAAGAGATCCTTAGTATCCTTCAAATAGGATTTCGTTGTTCTTACACTCTTTTGCAGGAAGGTGTCTAAATATTGTCCCATTCTCGAAGAAACGGAGTCAATGCTGTTAATGATAGGCCTTGCAGGAGGGTTAAGGGGGTCTTTGTGTATTTTTGGGAGAGTATAAATAGTTGGAACTTTGTTACTAGCTGGTGTCAGGTAGTTTTGTTCCTTCACTGTTAATACCCCTAATTTAGAGCCTTTTTTGACAAGTACCTGTAGCTGCTGTCTATAAGCATGAGACGGATCCTGTTCCAATAGGCTGTATGTGGATTTGTCTGCCAACATATCAGAGATTTGACCATGATAAAAGGCTTTGTTTAAAATCACTACTCCCCCTCCTTTGTCTGCCGGTCTTATAATTATGTCTTTACGTTTCTCTAACATATCAATTCCTTCTTGTATGTGTTTAACACTGACGTTCTTTTTGGGTTTCAAATGGTCTAGATCTCTTAGTACCAGACCCTTGAACACCTCCACCTGATGGTTTGGGTTATTCAGGGGATTAAATAGTGACTTATTTTTTAGTCCACTGTTGACTACGGTCTCTGAACTTGTTATATTGTTGCTCATACGCGGTGTACATCCAACAAAATATTTTTTCATATTCAGTTTGCGAATGTATTTGTGAATGTCTATGTAAACATTGAATTTATTGACCGGCTTCTTCATGCCACATTTTAGGCCTAGGTTCAAAATATTCAGTTCTTTGTGCGTGAGTTCCACTGAAGTCAAGTTAAAGATACCTCCTATTCTTGATGCCTTCTTCTTTTTCTGCGTCCTCCATCCTGCCCTACACCCTCTGGTTCGTCCTTTTTCAGGTGTGGGTAATGATCCTTCTCCCATTGGGTCGTAGCTTGAGTTCCTCTCCATTCTTGTTCTTGGTATTGTCCCGATGGATACACCGGAGGCGGATACTGGGGTGGGGGATAATATGCCGATGGATGGTGCGAGGTGGGGTAATCTTGGGGTTTTCCCCTGCGGGGTGGCTGACCCCGACCCCTCTTCTGGGGCCCCCCTCTTCCTCGCCCTAAAAAAGGACGTGGCGGAGGAGCATTATAGTAATTGTCTTGAGAAGTTCTTAATGGTGCAAATTTGTTCTGCGTGGGGATTTGGTATTCCCTACTTTGTGAGTTCTGATATTGATTTTCTCTAGTGCCACCACCTCTACTTCTCCCCCTTCCTCTCGCAACAGGGGTTGAGAACCGTTGTGGTGAATCGATGGTGACTTCTTCATTACCATTTGTGTTAATACGTTCTGTCAATATTGGCACTGACAGTCGTATTTCTTGCGGTTGGTTTTTTTCTGTTAAGTTAATATTGTCTGGTAATGACTGTTGCCATGCAAATATGGTGTTGGTTTTAAAGTCGCCCATGTCTCTATGGTATTTTTTGACTTTCTTTTTTTGAGTGTCTTTGTCTATTTTCTCTAGGCGTTTATTGATTCTGGTGTTAAAATCAATAATTTCCTGAGAAGTTTTTATTGGGTCAAGTTGCAAATTAAATTCATTAATTTTTGATTCTAAAATGACCATTTTACGTTTTTTCCTTTGTAGAATGAGTTCCTGCAGTTTGAACCCAACTCCAATGAAAAAATCATACCATTCCTGTATGGATCCTGGATCATCTAAGCCATCTTGTGGTACAACATCCCACCTTAGGCTTCTAATGATGATTTTATCTTTAATATACTGCTCAAGTGTGTATATGTCCCACCAGGCCCTTACTTGTTTCTCTAAAGCATAGCCTAGTGAGGACATAGCGCTATTATAATTTACTTGAGTGGTAGTAGGTTCATTATTTACAAATACATTATTAATGTCTAGATTCCTATTGGTCAAAAATCTTAATGCATCCATTGCAGCTGAGAAAGAATCAACAGAACTGTATATGGAGTGTTTGTAATGTGCGCCCTTCCTTCAAATAAACACTACTCAGCGCACAGGAATTAGCAATCAAGATATTGATGACCAGGAAAAAATAACAATAATATATATATATACACAATACAAGCAGCCGCTTAAAAATGCTAAAATATATAGAAAAACAGTAGACGTGAATGAATATAAAGACTAAAAGTCCAGACAATTCGATGTGAACTGTAGCAGCGCTCAATCAAAACGTGACTTCTGATTAGATACTATGAAGCCATAGGTGTGCAATAATGGTGCAAATGAACAAAAGCTGTGAAAAGGTGTCTTCAATATCATGTGTTCCTTATCACCAAGGGAGTTGAATTTTCACCGCGTGGGGGGATACTATCCCCTAATGGGAATGCACTCACCAAACCGAGGATAAAAAACCGCATTGGATACACAATCAGCCTTTGACATTGGTCCCGCACGCTCCACCACTCTGCTGGTTAAGATCTTGCCCGTGTTTTTATTACCATATAATCATTTAGCGTTGCTCTACACTTATTGTCAATTGATCTGTGCTATTCTCAGAGATATATGATTGTTTTGCATCTCCATATCTTTTTGAACATAGGGCACTGTCATTTTCATTCATGCCATCATTATGGAAGCTATCAATGCCCGCAGTGGTTACGCTTTCTGCGGGATATTATAGTCCATTCACATATGAGCTCTGGCAGCTGGAGGCTTGATGGACCATTTGGTCCAATCAGACAGGGGTGGGCGGGCCTGCAGTTCTCTGTTTAGAGATGCGCGCGCACCTCTGACGCCCAACATCACTGATTGGATGTCCTACGTTTCTGTGGACATTAATTGTGTATGTAGCTGTGCGGCTAGGATCACATCTTATTTCCGCCCAAGACCTGGCAGATGTTTCCCGTATGCAACTGAGCATGCGCGGGAACTAAGCCAGCACGCTGAACCAGAGGGCGGTGCTCCATTCTAGCATATTATGGCTGCAATAGCACCGCCTGTCCACTTCCGCCCTATTATGGGCTGATGCCTCATGCACATCATCGCGCATGTGCGGAAATGACGCAATGACGCGATCAATGAGTAGGGATATCTCTGGCTATATAATGGGTCGCCGAATGCTGTTAGCCACGCCCTCAGACGAAGTCAACCAATGACGAAACGCGTCAGGGCGTGGCCAGCATCAGACGATCCAAACACTGTACCCTCCAGAGATCAGGAACTGTGAAACAGAGCCGGAGCGCCATTTCTAATCCATCCGAAGGAGACAGGCACAGTACATTTACATGCATGTTTTATCTTTCATTGTGGTACGCACATTTTATAAGGGGGGCTCATTTGCTTAAATAAACTTTTTGAAAACAGTACTATACTATCAGAGTTTATTCCTTTATATGTACACGGGCAAGATCTTAACCAGCAGAGTGGTGGAGCGTGCGGGACCAATGTCAAAGGCTGATTGTGTATCCAATGCGGTTTTTTATCCTCGGTTTGGTGAGTGCATTCCCATTAGGGGATAGTATCCCCCCACGCGGTGAAAATTCAACTCCCTTGGTGATAAGGAACACATGATATTGAAGACACCTTTTCACAGCTTTTGTTCATTTGCACCATTATTGCACACCTATGGCTTCATAGTATCTAATCAGAAGTCACGTTTTGATTGAGCGCTGCTACAGTTCACATCGAATTGTCTGGACTTTTAGTCTTTATATTCATTCACGTCTACTGTTTTTCTATACAGTATCTCCATAAAGCTGGTCAGCAGCAGGAAGCATGTAGTGCTCTATAATTTCCTGTCAGGGGACTGCACTGACTTTGGACTTGATAGAACACAGTGGACCAAAACCAGCAGGATACATGGCTCACAAAATCATCACTGACTGTGGAAACTTCACACTGGACCTCATACAACTTGTATTCTGTGCCTCTGCACTCTTCCTCCAGACTCTGGGACCTTAATTTCCAAATAAAATGCAACATTTTCCACAGTCCGTGGTCAGTCAGTCAGTGACTCAGATAGAAGCATTTCTAGATCATGTTAAGATATAGCTTCTTCTTTGTATGATAGAGCTTTACCTTCCATTTTTGGATAGCATGGCTAACAGTGATCTTTGAAAGTATTCTTTCAAAGAAATGTTGAGAAATGTTTTGCAAATGGACTATTGTGAATGTAACCTGTTTTTATATTGATGGAAAAGAAAAAACCTAATAAAGAGAATTAAAAAAAAAAAAAAAAAAATAGGCAACACTGATAGGCGGCACTGATGAGGAGGCACTGAATGACAGAACTGATGGACACTAATTCACAACACTGATGGGCGCTGTTGGGGCTGCACTGATATTCAGGACACTGATGATCAGTGTAGTTGTCCCCTTTTACACTTGCTGGTTACCGATTCTCCTCTCTTGTTTTTATGTACATCTAAAACAACGCGCAACTTTTTGGGAATTGGAGTATGCGCATAAAAAGAGGGGGTGCGTTATGATGTGGTGTTGTTTTCTGTGACATTGATTGTCTTTTAAGAGTTTTTTTGCTGACTCAACTGTTATTAAGCACAAAATAAAATTGTACACTCTCCTAGGTTAAGGTAGACCTTCACTCAAAAGTGCCACTCTTCCTCCCATCCACCTTCATCCCTAACAATTTTTATGTTTTTTTGTCAGGTGTTCACTCTTGCTTCCTCAGTTTTTAAGCATGACATTTGATTGAGCCGACCCCCCTTCCAACACATGCCGCCTTCTGGCACTACACACTTAGGCCTCGTACACACGACAGAGATTCTCGGCAGAATTCGCCGAGAAACTCGGTCAAAACCCGGATTCTGCCGAGAATCTCTATCGTCTGTACAGTTTTGGCTCGATGGAGCCGCCGAGGAACTCGACGAGAAAATAGAGAACATGTTCTCTATTTTCTCGTTGTCCTCGCTCTTCTATGGGAGAAGCCGGCCCGCCGAGCTCCTCGGCGGCTTCATCCCAAAACTCGACGAGGAACTCGACGTGCCAAGCACGTCGAGTTCCTCTGTCGTGTGTACGGGGCCTCATACTTCAATCTCACACTGTAGATATGCAGCTATGAAGCCATAGGCACAGGAGTGCCTAGGCATCCTCACATATGAGGAAATGCACTGCTGTCTTTCAGGAGGTATTCCAAACAAAATTGACATGCGCAGGGTACTGTTTACAAACAGTTAACCGCTTGCCGACCGCCTCACGCATTTATACATCAGCAAAATGGCACGGCTGCACAGTAACGTATATATAGGTCATATATAGGTGACCGTGCCCGCGGGACTCGACTCAATGTACGCCGGTGTCCCGCGATCATGTCACGGAGCTGCATAACGGGGGGTTGCCTGTGTAAACAGGGCATCTCTGTTTTGCCTTGTGAGAGGACACTGATCGTCTGCTCCCTGTAATCGGGAGCAGCGGTTAGTGTCATGTCACAGTAGGCCCCACCCCCACACAGTTAGAATCACTCCCTAGGACACACTTAACCCCTTCTTCGCCCCTAGTGGTTAACCCCTTCCCTGCCAGTGTAATTTACACAGTAATCAGTGTATTTTTATAGCACTGATCGCTGTATACATGACAATGGTCCCAAAATAGCGTCAAAAGTGTCCGATGTGTCTGCTATAGTGTCGCAGTCACGATAAAAAATCGCTATTCGCCACCATTACTGGTAAAAAATATTAATAAAAATGCCATAAAACTATGCCCTATTTTGTAGACGCTGTAA
The DNA here is from genome assembly GCF_905171775.1 of Rana temporaria. NCBI lineage: Eukaryota > Metazoa > Chordata > Amphibia > Anura > Ranidae > Rana > Rana temporaria. The sequence goes on along the minus strand of NC_053493.1, from coordinate 280,942,433 downwards.
CTTTTGCGCAAACCAATCAATAAACGCTCATTGCCAAAAATATGTAGAAGAATATGTATCAGCCTAAAAAAAAATTAATATATTTTTTGGGGATATTTATTATAGCAAAAAGTTAAAAGTATTGCTTTTTTTTCAAAATGGCTCTAATTTTGTTTATAGCGCAAAAAATAGAAACCGCAGAGATGATCAAAAACCACCAAAAGAAAGCTCTATTTATGGAAAAAAAAAGAACGTAAATTTTGTTTGGGAGCCACATCACACGACCGCGCAATTGTCAGTTAAAGCGACCCAGTGCCAAATTGCAAACAGTGGACCGGTCATTTGGCAGCCAAATCCTGCAGGACTGAAGTGGTTAATGTCTAAATTTTTACTATAATACAGCAAATTTTAAGGGGGGGGGGGGTACACCAGTTTATTTTTCCTTAATTTTGTCTTAGGGTTCCCCTTAACCACTGCAATACACTGTATTATATACGCTGCATTGCATTATATACCCTGCACTGTATTATTTATACTACACTGACTGCACTGTGTATATTCTCCACTGTATTATATTTACTACACTGACTGCACTATATACTCTGAACTGTATTATATACAATACATTAACTGCACTATATACTCTGAACTGTATTATATATACTACACGGACTGCACTATATACTCTGAACTGTATTATATATCTAGCAGTACCCCCGTAAGGGCTGCTAAGTGTTGTGACCCACCTGTTACCCTGCCCAGCCTGGAATTCAAGTCCTCAGTCACTCCAAGGCAATGAACAATCCATTAGCTTTGTTTTTTTGTTTAATTGAGGGGATTGAACTTGTATAGGAAGTATGGGATGCCCAGTGAATTTTAGAATAATTAATTGGGACGACTTTTAGAACCAAGAACTGGAACAACGTATATACACAACTTATATACACTCTGGCATATACAGATATCTCTTCCTCCAGCACAACTCTTACTGCAGACCATTACTCCTCAGCTCCTTAGCACTCTACTTGTTTGAGCGTCCAGGCACAGCTAGAACCGCATGGTTAGGCCTGACACTGGCTGAGCCAGGCCTTAGCAACTGCCTTTTGCAGGCAGGGACCACAAGCCCTTTTTTAGTGTAGCAATGACCTGTATTACATATACTATACGGACTGCACTATATACTCTGAACTGTATTTTATATATTATCAAACTGCACTATATACTCTGAACTATATTATATATACCATTGATGGCTAACCTTGGCACACCAGATGTTTTGGAACTACATTTCCCATGATGCTCATGCACTCTGCAGTGTAATTGAATATCATGGGAAATGCAGTTCCAAAACACCTGGGGTGCCAAGGTTCGCCATCACTGATATATACTATACGGACTGCACCATATAATCTAAACTGTATTATATATGTAGTGGTACCCCGTAAGGGCTGCTAAGTGTTGTGGCCCACCTGTCACCCTGCCTATCCTGGCATTCAAGTCCTCAGTCACTCCAAGGCAATTAACAGTCCATTAGCTTTGTTTTGTTTTTCTTTAATTGAGGAGATTGAACATGTATGGGGTATAGGAAGTATGGGATGCCCAGTGAATTTTAGAACAATCAATTGGGATGACTTTTAGAACAAAGAATTGGAACAACTTATATACAGTTAAAATTAGAAGCAGCTAATTCGCCTCTCAGCCCAGTCCACCCCATAAGGCTGGTGCTACACTAATGCCCTATACACACGATCAGTTCATCCGATGAAAACGGACTGATGGATTTTTTTATCAGATATCCGATGAAGCTGACTTTCATCAGTCATGCCTACACACCATCGGTTAAAAAAACGATCGTGTCAGAACGCGGTCACATACACCACGTACGACGGCACTATAAAGGGGGGTGCTTTTGCTGATTTTGTGTTACCGCGTGTTAGTAAAAGTTTAGATCGTGCTTTTTAGATCGTTTTCTGGTGTTCAGTTCGTGCTTGTGGGTTCGTATCTGTCTTTCAGTGCTTGCAGTCAGGTCGTATCTGTTTTGCAGTGCGTTCCTGTCCGCTCGTTTTCTGTTTTTCAGGTCGTTCTTTATAGGCCTTGCTGTTCCTAGGTGCGTTCTGTTTTAAGTGCGTTCTGACCAGCTGACCGGTTTGAAGCCATGTTGGAAGTGCGTTCTCATTCTCGAGTTTGCGCTGCGTATGGGCTGTCTTCTGCAGTTCGTAATGTTACTGGATCTGTGGCCGTGAACAGGGCGAGGAGGAGTTCATGGGCCAAGAATTGGTTGCGCCAGCATGACCAATTCTCTCATATGCCTCTGCTTAGGGAAATCCAGGAGAATAACCCTGATGATTTCAGGAACTTTCTTCGTATGACGGACCCCGTTTTTCACCATCTGTTGGATATTCTGTCCCCCTATATCACGAGGTAGGACACTGTGATGCGCCAAGCCATCATGCCCGAGCAGAGGCTTATTGCCACGTTGAGGTACCTGGCGACTGGGAGAAGCCTGCAGGACCTCAAGTTCTCAACAGGCTTCTCCCCCCAAGCACTTGGGATCATCATCCCCGAGACGTGTTCTGCCATCATTCAAGTAATGCAGAAGGACTATATTAAGGTAAGTTTTCTCCTTTAACATCACAATCTATGTCTTTAATGTATGCTAATGTCTTGTATTTCTTTCATCATTCCCTAATTACCATGATTGTAATATGCTGTGAATGTCCCCTTTGTCCCCATACATGTTGTAAGCTTTTAATGCTCCTTTTTTGGCCTACATGCATATTTCCCTTCACTAACCTCTCCAGCATGCTATCCTAGGCCCAAACACACCTAGCCTAGTCTGTTTCAAACTTGTTTTTTGTCTGCTCCATTGCAGTTCTGCCCCTCCCCCCTTAAAATGTGTCCCAATGTCTTGTTTCTCATTCCATTTTGGTAGAGTGCTATATATTTATATTTTTCAGGTCAGACCACCTTTTATGGAGCTGCTCCTTGGATCTCTTGACCCCAAATTTATGGTAAAGACTCCTCGCCACTTTGTCCATTATTTGGTCCTTCCTCAGATTAGGGGTGTGGTATGGCCCATGATCGCTATCGTAATCTTTCCTCCGCAGTATGTCCACCATCTCCACCATCTCTTCAAGTGACATATTCGTGGCTTTGTATCGTCTGGGCCTGGATCGTGACGTTCCCGCCTTCGGGCTTTCCTCGTTGGTACAGGGTATACCACGCACATGTGTCACCGCCATATTGTCGTTTCACACTGAGAAGGGGCGTGAAATAGAGGAAAAAGTCCGCCATGGGCGGGCGAAGAGGGCGGCGTTTTACGCATGCGCTGGATATATAATGAGAACGACGTGACTACATTGGTTACGCGGAGTAAGGACGAGCGGAAGTGCCGACCGACTGAAACAAAGGTAAAAATGAAAATGGGGCCAGCAGTGGCCTATATATACTTGAGTCATGATATCAATGCAGGGTTTTTGGGTTTATGTTGATTGGACCCTTGACCAATTTAATCTTGGGCCCCCCCATGCAATTTTGATCTTCATCTGCTCTGAGACGTATACAATATATATATATGCGAGACTCAAAAACAGATTATTTTACTGTGTATCAGATCAGGCAATGATTGTGTATTTTGGACAGAGGTAATTAAGCAGTGTATCATTTCATCAATGCAGAGGGGCATGATATATACACATGAATGGTGCCTTGATGAATGCTCTCATTACTTTTGCATATTAATGCCACTTATTTTCTTAAGATGTAAACACAGGGGGCCAGATTTAGAAAGATGCGCGCATCTTTCTGCTGGCGTAACGTATCTCCGATACGTTACGCCGCTGTAACTTTGGGCGCAAGTTCTGTATTCAGAAATAACTTGCTCCCTTATTTACGGCGGCGTAACGTATGTGTTGCGGCGTAAGGCCGCGTAATGCAAATGGGGATGTTGGGGGCGTGTTAAATTTGCCTTGACCCCGCCTTTTTTTACGTTTTTTTTTAACGGCGCATGCGCCGTCCGTAAAATATCCCAGTGTGCATTGCGCCAAAGTACGCAGCAAGGACGTATTGTAATCTACATGAACGTAAATGACGTAAAGCCGTATTCGCGAACGACTTACGCAAACAACGTAAAAATTTCAAAACTCGGCGCGGGAACGACAGCCATACTTAACATTAGCTACGCCTTATATAGCAGGGGTAACTATATGCCGAAAAAAGCCGAACGTAAACAACGTAAAAAAATGCGCCGGCGGGAGGTACGTTTCTGAATCGCCGTATCTACCTAATTAGCATATTCCTTGCGTAAACATACGGAAGCGCCACCTAGCGGCCAGCCTGATATTGCAGCCTAAGATACGACGATGTAAGACACTTACACCTGTCGGATCTTAGGGATATCTATGCGTAACTGATTCTCTGAATCAGGTGCATAGATACGACCGACCCCACTCAGAGATACGACGGCGTATCAGGGGATACACTGTTGTATCTCTTTTCTGAATCCGGCCCAGGGTCTGCAGGTAAATCATCATTACACAACAATGGGGCAGAGCTGGGCAGCATTTAGTGGCAGCAGTAGACACTGCGTTTAAAGGTCTAGACTGTGATAAGATTAGGACAATTTAAGCTGACCTTGTGTTTATATGTTCTTTGTTTTATCTTCTAGAAATTATTATAGATAAATTGCATGAGCCAGAGAACATGATGAGGTTCATCGATAAATACAGAGAAATTAAAAACTTCTGGGAGATAAAGAACAAGCATTATCACAACAGCGTTGTAAGAAAGGCAACAATTGAGCAATTAGCCATTTATATGCAGACATGGATCCCAGAGGCAGATTCAACCATGATAAACAACAAAATAAATAACATTAGGAATTCGTACAAAAAACAGTATAAAGAGGTCCGCGCTTCGCGGAGGTCAGGAGCAGCAGCAGATAAAGTTCATGAGCCTAAGCTGTGGTACTACAAACACCTCCTTTTTCTGGACGATCAGATAGAGGCCAGCAAATTACCTTCCAGTCTTCCTTTCACCCTTCCCTCCATCGTTTCCTCCAGCGTTCCTTCCACCGTTCCCCCCACCCCTGCAGAGGGTGCCGAGGAGCAGGCTGAGATTGAAGAGCCAGATCTGAACATCTTCAGTCAGGTATAGTAGTTTACAACATATTTCTTGGCCTCGAATTATTGTTGGTTTAACGAGATGTTTTTTTTAACCAAAATGAAAGCTTGAAACAAAAAATAAAAGTTGTGGCCAGAAATTAGTGTGACAGGGTTGCCAACGGCAGGGGTCAAAATGAGAGTCTGTTCAATTTCGATAATAACATTCTAATTGCAACCGTCATGAGCTTTAAAATGTGTGTGATTGATGAAGCAACAAATAAAACCATGTCCCTTTTTTATACACAAGAAGAGCTCAGCCAAGAGGAGAAGGAGGCTCCAGAATGTGGCAGCCAGGAGGAGAAAGGGGTGAGTGGCAGACAGGAGGAGGCTGGGCCAAGTGGCAGGTGCCCAGGCCCAGTGGGAGCACTGAATCACAGGTGCCTCCCCTCTAGATGAGAGCAAAAAGACCTAAGCGCATGTCCTAGCTGGAGGAGGAGTCTTTGTAGGTTATTAGGGAGGCAGCTGTGATCATGAAAGCCCCCCTTAACCCTGTAGAGGGCTACAGCTTCTACCTCGCAGACCAACTGCAAAGAATGGAGGAGGGACAACGGGCACTGGCAGAAGATCTTTTTGCCTCTGTGATTCAGAGGGGAAGAAGGGGCCTGCTGACTGAGACCACACACCTCAGTGACTTGGCCCATCCTTCTCCTCCTCCTCCTGCTGCCACATTCTCACCACCAGCGCCACAGCCTGCAAGGGGCCGTGGAGGGAGCCGTGGAAGGAACGCTGCAGGGAGCCGTGGAAGGAAGGCTTCAAGGAAGACTAGAAAGTGATTCCCTGGTTTCAAGCTGATCTGCCAGTAAACGGAGGTTGTTGTTGGAGTACCACAGCTTGGGGACATGTATGACATCTGCTGCTGCTCCTGATTTCTGTGATTTGGGGACCAGATTGTGATCCCAATTAGAGGGACTCCTCATGTTATTTATTTTGTTGTTTATCATGGTGTAACCTGAATACGTGGAGATTTAATTTAAGTTAAATACTTGTCTATGTGTTTTTCTGGTGAATAGCCATGAAACATTTCAGAAATACAATGTGTAATTAACAAAGGACACAACCTCCTTTGGGGGAGAATGTTGTTGTTATAACTTGATAAAAAAAAAAAAAGATCACCAGAAAATATAACAAAATATTAAAACCAAAAAAAAGGAGATGTGGAGTAAAGCAAATTATTATGGAGATCTGGCTTTTTAAAAAAAAAAACACATTATTCATGAGATCACAAGCCAAAATTAAATGAAGTCAGTATGTGAGAACTCTGTCTAAATAACATCAGCAAAACAACGTCTTTATTCTAGCAATAGAACGAAGAAAACAATGCGCTGCATTAAACGATACAAGATTTTTAAAAATGTAGACTGTGCCATCTCCATAACGAACGCTAGTTTTACCAGAACGAGCGCTCCCGTCTCCTAATTCAGTCTGAGCATGCGTGGATTTTTAACCAATGGACGTGCCCACAGACGATCGTTTTTTTCTATCGTTTTTTTAACCATCAGATAATTTTAAAACAAGATCCTAGTTTTTTCACCGATGGATAACAAACCGATGTGTCCCACACACGATCGGTTCATCTGATCAAACCGGTCCATCAGACCGTTTTGATCAGACGAACCGATCGTGTGTACGCGGCATAACAGTGTAGCACATGCCGGCGGAGACTCTTTCCTTGCTGTCCCCCTTCAAGGTGCTGCCCTAGGCCTGGGCCTTGTTGGCCTATGCCAGGATACATGATTGGGCCTGACACTGGCTCAGCCAGACCTTAGCAACTGCCTTTTGCAGGCAGAGACCGCGGGCTCCTTTTTAGTGTAGTAATGAACTGTGTTATATATACTATACAGGTTGCGCTATATACTCTGAACTGTATTATATATACTATACGGACTGAACTGTATAATATAGACTACAGTGACTGCACTACATACTCTTGAACTGCATTATATATATTACACAGACTTTACTATATACTCTGAACTGTATTAAATATACTATAGGGACTGCACTATATAATCTGAACTGTACTATTTATACTATACAGACTGCACTATATACTCTGCACTGTATTCTATATATTATACAGACTGCACTATATACTCTGAACTGTATTATATATATATATATATATATATATATATATATACTATACAGACTGCAATATATACTCTGAACTGTATTATATATACTACACTAACTGCACTATATAATCTGAACTGTATAATATATACTACACTAATTGCACTATATAAGCTGAACTGTATTATATATATACTATACGGACTACGCTATATTCACTGAACTGTATTATATATACTATACAGACTGCACTATATACTCGGAACTGTATACTATATACTACACAGACTGCACTATATACTCTGAACTGTATTATATATACTTCACTAACTGTACTATATACTCTGAACTGTATTATATACTGCACTATGAATTGTATTATATATATATATATATATATATATACAGTATATATATATATATATATATATATATATATATATATATATAATTACACTGACTGACTGCACACTTCACTAACTACCTTCCTAATCTCCAGTCATTCACTATATACGGCTGCCGTGTAAGTAGCAGTCTTATATAGTGTGGGGCATGGACTTAGCCCCTGAGCCATGATTGGCCAAAGGCACTGTGCTTTTGGCCAATCATGGCTCTCACAGCACACCGTGCTATGATTGGCCAAAGCATGCAGGTCAGGTGCGTGCTTTGGCCAATCAGCAGCCATCATTGCACTGCGATCTCGCAGTGCATTATGGAGCACTCTGCGGCGGGCGAACTTGCCGCAAGCGCCCCATATCTTCGTTTGTTCTATGAACAAACGAACAGCTGATGTTCGAGTCAAACTTATGTTCGAATCGAACATTGAGCCCATTCCTAGTGGGGATTAATGACTTCACTACAGCTTGCGTCCCTCTAAATGTTGCGCCTGGGGCAATTACCCTCACTGCCCCTCCCCCACACATACTACATTACTGATTCCGCTTTGGTTTTGGTGGAATCAGATCCTATCTGTGAATTTCTCTAAAGATAAATTGAACAGTATAGTTCTTACAATCTTTTGATAGTCTTCAGAAGTGATATTAATCTATAACAAATCTCTTTTTCAAAATAAAAAACAAACTTATATAAACAGTCAGAATGCTGTGGACCCATAGTATAATTAATGAGCCATAATTATTGCAGTAGTATATTAATTACATTTATATATATTCAAATCCTATTTATTCAGCAAAGATGTGTAGAGATAAAACTACAAGCTGCCTGATGTTTGGGCATGAAAGTGCTTGTGGAAGCAATTAAATATATTTTTATGAAAGATGCATACTCTGTAAAGTTGTGAAGCTGTATTTCACATCCTTTGTTTTGCTTTTTCTCACAATTACCACTTTGATGTTCAAAGACTTTGAAACATTGTCTGACTCAAAGTTCAAGATGCTAAACGAATAATTACTGAAATTGAAGCACCTTTTCTTTTTTTTTTTTTGTGCATAGCACATTGCGTATCTGAAGTACCTTCAGCTGTGTATATCACCCATTTAATTTAGAAGGCATTCCTTTTTGAAAATTGTCATGTATTAGCCTATATTTCGTTGACTCTTAAATGTCCAGTTGATTGCAAAACCTTACTTTTCATTAAAAAATACAAGTGTCTGATGAATGTTCTTACAGGTATTTATTGGAAACTATCCATTTCTTAGACCAACTTTGAAGCTTAGGCCATGGATCCTTACAATCTACAAACTTTATTGTGGTCCTCAAGCTTTAAAATTATATTGCCATTCATCCTCTGCTCCCACCATAAATGTACAGGGCAAATTAAGCAAATTTAGGCAACCAGCGTCTCATCCGAATTGGATTCCGTTACAGAAAACCAGGGCTGCTTATAAGATTTATATTAGACAAGCAATTCTGCCACTGGAGACACATCACCTATGGCAGAATCGCCAAGAAGAGGCAGCCATGTATTATAATGACAATAGGATATTATGGTTCACTCGGCATATGGCTGTATACAACTAGTGACAAGGAGGTGGGCTGGGCAATCTGACTGGGCAATAAAACAAGTCCACATAAATAAATATGTCCATGTGAGGAAGATAATAATATGCTGTCACTTCCAGGAAGGGGGTCGGTGGGTGGTGTTTCGCATTCGGAGCATGTGTGCTCCCTCCTTAGGCTGAAGAAGAGATAAACCACCACACATAGCTACAACAAGTCTCGGAGGACATTGTTGATCAATTCCTGGAAAACTGCCGGAACGTTGCAAAGACCAAACGGCATTACAAGGTCTTCATAATGGCCAGCTCTGGTATTAAACACAGTTTTCCATTCGTCGTCGCCCTCCTTGATCCTCATGAGATTGTATGCCCCTCTCAAAACAAGCTTCGTGAAAACCGTTGCTCCCTTGAGGCAGTCAAATAACTCCGTAATCAATGGAATCGGATAAGCATTCTTATTTGTGAAGCGATTGAAACCCCTATGCTCAATACAAGGTCTCAGTTCACAACCCTTCTTTTTCACAAAGTAGAAACCAGCACCAGCAGGAGACAAGGATTTACGGATGAAGTGTGTTGGCAACATACTCATCCATGGCTTTGTCCTCGAAGTCAGACAAAGGGTAAACCTGGCCAAGAGGGGGTATGGCACTAGGATGAAGGTAAATTGTGCAATCACATGACCGTAATTGGAGGCAAACTACCGGCTTGACCTTTGTCAAAGACATTGCAAAATTAGCTGTACTCCTCCAGCAGGGAAGAGAGTAAAGAGGTGCACAAGACCTTAGCCACCTTCTGAAAACATGTCTTCCTGCATTGTGGAGACCAGGAAAGAGCCTCAGCACAAAGCCATTCAAAAGCGGGGTCATGCCTCTGTAACCTAGGATAACCAATAATCACTGGGAAATGAGGTGAGGAAATGACTTGGAATTGGATTATCTTATGGTGAAGAGCCCCTACGGCCATGGTCAATGGAGCAGTCTCATGAGTCACATGGGCAGGCTGTAGAGGTCTCCTATCAATAACCTCAATGGCAAAGGAGTGACATGAAGCTGCAGCAGAATCGAGTGCTTAGACACAAAGGCGCCATCAATGAACAGGCCTGCAGCCCGAGAGTCGATTAGAGCCTGCATCTCGATGGACGGCTCAGACCAAGAAAGGGACACCAGAACCTTCTTCTGGATACCTGGGGATGAAAAAATGCCACCTAAGGTCTGTCCCCTACAGGACCTCATGTGCAAGCGTTCTCCCGGACGCGTAGGACAAGACTTAAGGAAGAGACCTGCCTGGCCACAATAAAGGCACAATCTTTCCCTCCTCCTAAAGGCCCTTTCATCTGCAGAGAGACGTGTAAAGCCCAACTGCATACGTTCTACCTCACTGGCAGACTCTGTACCAGGAGGTATGGGAGGTGAGGGAGGCACAGATGGGACTGCAAGGCTCAGAGCAAAATGAACAGGAGGCTTCTGCAAGTGCTCCTTAAAGGAATGTCTCTCTTGGAGTCAAGAGTCAGTGAGAATGGCAAACATGATCAATCTCTCCAGCTCAGTGGGTATGTCTCGGGCTGCTATCTCATCTTTGATAGTATCTGAGAGACCATGAGAAAAGGCAGCGACGAGGACCTCGTTGTTCCAAGCAACCTCTTCTGCCAGAGTACTAAATTCAATGGCGTAATTGGCAACAGCTATTGTACTCTGTTTGATGGACATGAGGCTCTTGGCAGCAGAAGTAGAGCGTGCGGAAATGTCAAATACCCTTTTAAAGGAAGCCACAAACTCAGGGTAACTCAGGACGACAGGGTTTTGCATCTCCTTTAGAGGGTTTGCCCAGGCCAAGGCTCTCTCAGAAAGCAAAAAAATCATGAAGCGTACTTTGCTTCTATCCGTGGGAAACGCCTGGGGCAGCATCTCAAAGTCTATCCCAACCTGGTTGAGAAACCCTCTTCATGTAACCGGATCACCCCCAAATCGCTGTGGAAGCAGAGTGGAACCAGACATTCCTTTTATAGAGGTAATATTCAAGGCGGGGGCCTGCACAAAGACTGGAGCATCAGCAGGGATGGCCTGCAACACAGGTTTCACCAGAACAGCCTCAGTGGGAGGATCCAGATGAGCAGTGAGGCTCAGGAGCGTCCATAACGCTATGGCAAACTGATCCATGCAGTGATCCTGCTCATCCAATCTGGAAAAAATATTACCAACAAGTAGATTGCCTGCATCTTCTGAATTCATGGCGTTCACCTACTGCCAGGAACCATGAATCAGACTCAGAAAGATGTGCAGTAAAACCACACTATTTAATAAAATGAAAAAATGGTATAAACAGAGCAAACGTAGTAAAAACATAGCCAGAGTTTGGTAACCAGGAAGGGTAGTCAGAACAAGCCAGAGAAACAGGAGTCCAGAGATCAGCGAAGTTGAGTGCAGCAAACAGGATCAGGAACCAGAAGGGAAGTCAGCCAAACAAAAGTCTTTAACAGGAAAACACAGCAGAGAGAGTCTGGATATGTTGACCAAGGCGAAGGCACAGAAGATCTGATCCATGCAGTTTAAATAGCTAACAAAGCTAGTTGACAAGCTGTGGAATGAAGAGTGCTGGCAATTAATCGACAGCTGAGCACAGAGTTCTGAGAAGGAAGGGCTGAGCCAATCCCTGACAGTTGCTAGTGCCCAGCAGTGGCACATCTGTGCCCCATCAGTGCCCCAACAGTGTCCCATCAGTGATAGTGCCCTATCCATGTGTCCGGCTCCCTAATCTACATGCGGCGTGCCGAACGCATGGATTCCAATGTTTTTTTATGAAGCACATAATTAGAGCCCGAGGCTCTAATTGGCTTAAAAAAGGGTGGTCTCGGGGTGCAGATGAGTGATGTCTGCCGTCTGTCTCCCGTGGGTGGGAATGATCGCCATTGAGAGTCATGTCTGCAGGTCTGCTGATACTTATGCCATATGGAATACAAATTAAGTGTGTTTGACCATCCGTCATAGGTGGTCTCAGCTTCTGGTAAGGTGCATTTGATTTATCAGAGCACATTTACTGTAAATGGTGGAGGCCTTTTTCTATCTGTTCTTCGTTCCACTATAAGAGACTTCTCACTTGGAGTTTTACATTTTATATGGACTCACTATATTTATGAACTTTTTCACATGCGTTTAGATACGCAATTTTTCATTTATTTTTGAATACCTGTTTGATTATTTTCACTCCTTTTAATTACGATTGTTTCATGATTATGCTGATTATGCTTATATGATTTATTTTTGAAACATTTTTAAGCGCTGCACTTACTATATCGATTGCTATTTGAGTTAGTTTTAAGAAATTCAGTGCTAGCAGCTGTTTTTTTATACCTAAGTGCAGAGTTATCTCCCCTTTTTTTTTAATGCTCCATTGTATGTATGATGTAAATTTTCTGTTCTGTGTTGCTCTATTCTGTACAATCTGATTCATAACTCAATGTTGCCAATTTGTATACACTAAACTGTACAAAATATACTTGTGTTTGTGAACCAGACATAGGATTGCTTTCTTTGTCACTGTCTGTCCTGTGCCTAGCCAAAGACACCTTTGATGGTCCTTCCAATAACTACACTAATGTTGGTCAGTCAAAAAATGTATGCACCATGTACACAAACTGGAACAATGTGCAGAAAACCAGCCAGTGTACAGGCAACCATTACTTGCTTTTCCCTGCTCTCTGATACTGAAATACTAAGAAGAACACAAGAGGGCATCCTTGCTCTTTCAAAATGATTTCCCTTAATTATTTTTAACTATCAACATATTCAAAGCTTCGACTAATTGGGCTGTACTTAATACTGAAAGGGTCTAGTAAAAGTTAATGTGACAAGATTAAAGGGGCTAGGCATGCTGGGGACATATTCCCCACTGCTGTGTATTTATATATGGTGCTGAAAGTCCATTGAACGTTCCCAAATGAATGGCATTTAGAATGGAGCTACATTTTCTCAATTGATGCCCTTGTCTTGCCGTCACACTCTGTCCTGTAAATGATATCCTGTGTAATTCACGCATCGTTTTTTAGTTGCTCTTCGCCACTCTCATGTGACACATATAGATTACGCACCTTCTGCAGCTGTTAAAGGACAACTATTGTGAAAAAATCATTTACTGACTAATGCTACTGTCAGGCTATATAATTTGTATTATGGGATATCTATATTGCGAGTAATACCTTGACTGCCTTTGCTGCCCTCCCGCTGAAAACGCTAGTAGCCTGACTGCATCTGGCTCATTATGTCACTGATCCAGGATAAACATGTAGCATGTGGAACTCATGATCCAAGGCAGCCCAAAGACATCACAGTGGGCCGGATTCAAGAAGCAATTGTGCCTGTGTAACCATAGGTTACACAGCGCAATTGCTTACTTGCCCCGGCGTAACGAGTGCTCCTGATTCAGGAACCTCGTTACGCCGACTGCAGCCTAAGATCTGCGCGGCATAAGGCTCTTATGCCCGCATATCTTAGGCTGCATTCTTGCGGTGGACGCTAGGTGGCGTTCACGTTGTGCTCAGTGTATAGTATGCAAATTGCATACTAACACCGTTGCACGAGCCCTGCGTACGCAATTTACGTCGTTTACGTACGGCGGTTTTCGCGCAAAAGCTGCCCCTGCTATTAGCAGGGGTAGCCCATGTTACGTATACCCGTCGTTCCTGTGTCGCGAAATTTGAATTTTACGTAGTTTGCGTAAGTGAATCGTGAATGCCGCTGGACGCCATTCACGTTCACTTTGAAGCAAATGATGTCCTTGCGACGTCATTTGCCGCAATGCACGTCGGGAAAGTTTCCCGACGGAGCATGCGCTCTACGATCGGCACGGGAACGCACCTAATTTAAATGATCCACGCCCCCTACGGGATTATTTAAATTGCGCGCGCTTACGCCGGGCATTTTGCCGTAGCGCCCACGCAATTTACGGAGCTACTGCTCCGTGAATCAAGGGTAGCGCAGGTAATTTGCGGAGGCGCAGCGGCAAAACGGTGCACTGCGCCTCTGTAAAAACTGCGCAAAGCTACCTGAATCTACCCCAGTGTGTTTGGATATGCAGCACTATTTCATACCTGGTTAGAGCAAATCATATTTTGCAGTGTGTAAATTCGGGCAAGCCTGTACATTTTCCATGCAGGGCATAGCAATAGATTTACTATAAATCCCAGACCCCCAGCTTTACATATTCCGCTTTCCTTCGCTCCCCTGACGCTCTGTTTAGCCTTTGGGAGTGGTGGCAATACCTGTTACATCCAAGTGTGGTTGTTGCTTGACCCAGAGCTATCAAATGGGGTGGGCACACAATTTGCTAATTTTGACATTCATATGCTGTTTCCTCTCTCCATATGGTTACAGTACCTTGAAAAAGTATTTATACCCCTTGACATTTTCCATGTTTTGTCATGTTACAACCAAAAACATAACTGTATTTTTTTTAGATTTTATGTAATAGACCAACACAAAGTGGCACATAATTGTGAAGTTGAAGGAAAATTATAAATGTTTTTTTTTTACAAATAAATATGTGAAAAGTGTGGAGTGCATTTGTATTCAGCCCCCCTGAGCCAATACTTTGTAGAACCACCTTTCCCTGCAATTACAGCTGCAAGTCTTTTTGGGTATGTCTCTACCAGCTTTGCACATCTAAAGAATGACATTTTTGCCCATACTTTTTTTGCAAAATATCTCAAGCTCTGTCAGATTGGATGGAGAGAGTCTGTGAACAGCAATTTTCAAATCTTGCCACAGATTCTCATTTGGATTTAGGTCTGGACTTTGACTGGGATATTCTAACACATTAATATATCTAAACCATTCCATTGTAGCTCTGGCTGTATGTTTAGGGTCATTTTCCTACTGGAAGGTGAACCTCTGCCCCAGTCTCAAGTCTTTTGCAGACTCTTAACAGGTTTTCTCCTAAGATTGCCCTGTATTTGGCTCCATCCATCTTCCCATTAACTCTGACCAGCTTTCCTGTCCCTGCTTAAAAAAAGCATCCCCACAACATGATGCTATCTAAGGCTTCACAGAACAGCCGTATTAATACTGAGATTAAATTACACACAGGTGGACTCTCATAGGTGTGCACACAGGGTGTGCCAGGTGTGCCCAGGCACACCCTAATCACCCTGTGCAGCACACATTCCCCCTTCTGCCCTGGGTCCCATCTTTCCCCCCACAGCTCTGCCAGCTTCCCTCCTCTCCTATCGGCTGTTGCTCCTGGGATGTTTTAGACGTGGGGAATAGGGTGACCACATTTTCAAACTACCATTCAGGGACACCCTCCCTTCCCAAAAATCAGCTTGTGCTGTACAGCACAGTGATTGGGCACAAGAGGCGGGATTTATGATTTCTCCAATCACAAGCAGGGGGCGGGATTGTGCTCCTCCAGGCATTCCCGGCCAGGACAAGTACTGTCAGTGAGTAAAGCGGTGATGTGGCGCCCTTTTTTGGGGGCATCAGATTGATTGACCCGGGGGGTGGCTGTGTCAGTTTCATTCTGGGACACTGTATTATCCTGGAGTGAATGTGCCCGGGATAGACCTGCAAAATGCGGGACTGTCCTGGGAAATCCGGGACACCTGGTCACCCTAGTGGGGAAGTGGCCAGTAAATATGTAATTTACTGGCCCCTTTCCTTTGTGAATGTACATAGTGAGTGATCGGTAGTGTGTGTTTGGGCTTTGGGGTGCACACCCTAATGCAATAGGCTGCGCACACCTTTGTGGACTCTGTTTACTAATAAGATGACTTCTGAAGGCCATTGGTTCCGCTAGATTTTAGTTAGGGGTATCAGAGTAAAGGGGGCGGAATACAAATGCACGCCACACTTTTCAGATATTTATTTGTAAAAAAAAAATGAAAAACATTTATAATTTTCCTTCCACTTCACATTTATGTACCACTCTGTTTTGGTCTATCACATTAAATTTCAATAAAACACATTCACATTTTTGGTCCCAACATGACAAAATGTGTAAAATTTCAAGGGGTATGAATACTTTTTCAAGGCACTGTAAATGGAGTGGCAATTGTATGAGACTAAGCTGGCCATACACAGAGCCAAATTTAGGCTGCTTCCTGATGACCAAAATTCGCTCAATGGCCCTGTTGGCCACATCCCTTTATTAAAAAATTGAAGGAGCTGGGGGGAAAATTGTCAGCCAATCAGATGAAGGCACTGTTCAGGTATTTTGGCTGTCAAAATAAAATAAACAGCTGAACAATCTACTGCTCCCCTGAAAAGCAATCCGTGAAATTAGATTTCCAAGCATTCAGGAGGTGATGCTTCCACCTCCTGATACCTGTTTTTATTTGCCTATTTTCATTGTTGGATAGCATTTTTGCAACTGTGAGTCAATCGTTCGCTTACATTGGAGTATTTGGCAGGTAGACTGTCAAACTTAGCATGAAGCGTTAAAATTGCCACATCACAGATGTGGCAATGTATACCCATCCAAGCAGCACCATGTCGTCTTGTAAGTGGGCAGCCGGGGAGGCGGAAGGTATGTGGGTCAACCATCTGTTTTTACTGCCCCCCAGCCGCCTATGTAAAAGGAGCCTAATTGCTTTCTATATAAAAATTGCACTGTTCTTCTGCACACACATTTAGCTTTCTTTTTTAGCATATCTAAAAAAAAAAAAAAAAAAAAAAATTAGGTTTATTGCTCACAGGAATACTGAGAAAAAATGTGAAAGATAAACAATTTTCTTCCATTTATCCTACATAATTCTGTAAAAAGCCATTTTCACTGCTGAGCCTATTCTCCTGTTGGTTCCAGTTACAGAATAAAAAACTTGTATGTGTTGTTCAACTTTTGTGTTTCCTACTTGGTCTCCAAATGAGCATGCACACTTCAATTTCCAAAGTGTATTTACATTTCCAGCCTCTTAGTTAGTATAAATGGAAAGCATCTGCAAAAGCACAGTAGGTTCTGCTAAATGCACTTCATTTACAATAGCAGATACCAAAATACATTCATCTAAGAATCATTTTAACTTCTGTACCAAATATCTTTTTACTCTGTCTTTGTACATGTATATTGTAAATTAGGAAAAATGCTTTTTTTTTTTTTTTTTTACACAGCTGTTTTTATTGTGTAATGTGTTTTCCTTTGGCGTTCTTCAAGCTTAAAAAAGCACCATTAAATGTAGGAAAATTTTCTTTGTGCTTAATGACATTGGGCTAGGTTCAGATAGCCCGGCGTATTTTTATGCTGACGTAACGTATCTCAGATACGTTACGCCGCCGTAACTTAGGGCGCAAGTTCCGTATTCATAAAGAACTTGCGCCCTAAGTTACGGCGGCGTAGCGTATGAGGTCCGGCGTAAGCCCGCCTAATTCAAATGTGGATGATGTGGGCGTGTTTTATTTAAATTACATGTGACCCCACGTATTTGACGTATTTTATGAACGGCGCATGCGCCGTTCGTGAAAGAATCCCAGTGCGCATTCTCGAAATTACGCTGCAAATCGTCAATGCTTTAGACGTGAACGTAACTTACGTACAGCCCTATTCGCGAACGACTTATGCAAACGACGTAAAATTTTCAAAATTCGATGCGGGAACGACGTCCATACTTAACATTTACGCCGGAAAAAGCCTAACGTAAACGGCGTAAAAAAAAATGCGCCGGGGGGACGTACGTTTCTGAATTGGCGTATCTACCATTAGCATATTCCTTGCGTAAATCGACGGAAGCGCCACCTGGCGGCCAGCGTAAATATGCAACCATTATCTATGCAAAAAAATAAAAGCTCATAATCCCAATTGCATTCTGCGATCCACCAATCAAAATCTCCTCCAGATACCGAAAGCCAACTACAAGTCCAAAGGAGAAAGGAGATTCGCGGTCCAAGGGCCTAGACTATGGAACGCTTTACCAACCAGCATTCGGTTGGAGGAGAACCACTTGGCGTTCAGGAGAAAGATCAAGACTCATCTCTTTTGATACCAAAGGAGACAGGAACAACAAGCGCCCAGAGACGATTAACCACTTACCCCCCGGACCATATTGCTGCCCAAAGACCAGAGTACTTTTTGCGATTCGGGACTGCGTCGCTTTAACAGACAATTGCGCGGTCGTGCGACGTGGCTCCCAAACAAAATTGGCGTCCTTTTTTTCCCACAAATAGAGCTTTCTTTTGGTGGTATTTGATCACCTCTGCGTTTTTTATTTTTTGCGCTATAAACAAAAATAGAACGACAATTTTGAAAAAAATGAATATTTTTTACTTTTTGCTGTAATAAATATCCCCCAAAAATATATAGAAAAACATTTTTTTTCCTCAGTTTAGGCCGATACGTATTCTTCTACATATTTTTCGTTAAAAAAAATCGCAATAAGCGTTTATTGATTGGTTTGCGCAAAAGTTATAGCGTTTACAAAATAGGGGGTATTTTTATGGCATTTTTATTAATATTTTTTTTACTAGTAATGGCGGCGATCAGCGATTTTTTTTTCGGTATTGCGACATTATGGCGGACACTTCGGACATTTTTGACACATTTTTGGGACCATTGGCATTTTTATAGCGATCAGTGCTATAAAAATGCATTAGATTACTATAAAAATGCCACTGGCAGTGAAGGGGTTAACACTAGGGGGCGGGGAAGGGGTTAAGTATGCCTGGGTGTGTTCTTACTGTGGGGGGGGGGTGGCCTCACTAGGGGAAACACTGGTCTTCTGTTCATACATTGTATGAACAGAAAATCAGCATTTCCCCTGCTGACAGGAACGAGAGCTGTGTGTTTACACACACAGCTCCCGTTCCCCGCTCTGTACCGAGCGATCGCGTGTGCCCGGCGGCGATCGCGCCCGCCGGGCACACGCACGGGAGTCGGGGGCGAGCGGGGGGCGCGCGCGCGCGCCTCCGGCGGCGCGCGTGCGCCCCTAGTGGCGGCTAATAGGCAGGACGTCCATTTACGTGGTCTCGCCTAGGAGAGCCACCTTGTGGACGTATTTCGGCGGTGCAGCGACGGCAAGTGGTTAAGTTCGCATGTGTTGCGCTATATAAGTTTTCATTCATTCATTCAACTAAGATACGACGGCGTAAGAGACTTACGCCAGTCGGATCCTAACCTAATTTCGGCGTATCTTGCTTTCTGAATACAGAAAGAAGATACGCCGGCGCAGCTTTGAATTTACGCGGCGTATCAATAGATACGCCAACGTAAATTATTTTTGAATCTAGCCCATTGTCGCTAATGTGTTGTTCATTTCAAGTGAATCTGATAAGGTCCAAAGGTAATGCAGTGTATTTTTATATTAAAGATGATCTTCAACCCTAGTGTGTTTTTTTCTTTAGATCCCCCTCCTAAGTTTTTTCATTAGCGTTATCTACTTTAACCACTTAAGCCTCGGACCATTTTGGTGCTAAATGACCCGGCCACTTTTTGCGATTCGGCACTGCATCGCTTTAACTGACATTTGCACGGTCGTACGTCTTGGCTCCCAAACAAAATTTACGTCCTTTTTTTCCACAAATAGAGCTTTCTTTTGGTGGTATTTGATCACCTCTGCAGTTTTTATTTTTTGCGCTATAAACAGAAATGCAGCTTCAATTTAGAAAAAAAAAATTCAATATTTTTTACTTTTTGCTATAATAAATATCCCCAAAAAATATATAAAAAACGTTTTTTTCCCCCAGTTTAGGCCGATTCGTATTCTTCTACATATTTCTGGTAAAAAAATCCCAGTAAGCGTTTATTGATCAGTTTTAGCATCTACAAAATAGGGGATAGTTTTATGGCATTTTTATTAATAATTTATTTTTTACTAGTAATGGCGATTTTTATTGTGTCTGCGACATTATGGCAGACACACCAGACACTTTTGACACATTTTTGGGACCATTGCTATTTTTACAGCAATCAGTGCTACGGCGCTGTAGGTGTTAAGTGTGCTTTAGTGCGTGATTCTTACTGTAGGGGGGATGGGCTACATGTCACAAGACAGTGATCACTGCTTCCGATTACAGGTAGCGGTGATCACTGTCATTGTCACATCAGCATCTCCCCGTTCTTCCTTACCGTGAGACGATCGCGGGTATCCCCACGGCGATCGAGTCCGCGGTCTGACTCATGGGGCTCGCGGCTGGCACGCGTCCACAATGCTGCGATCTTAAAGGGGACGTATATATACCTCCTTCTGCCTGTCCGTGCCATGCTGCCGACGTATATAGTCGTGTGCTGGTCGGCAAGCAGTTAAACATGTTCACATGCCCAGCATTGTCCTGATGTGCAGAGCCTCTTTTGCATGCCAGATCCCATCCTGCCATCTTCTGATGTCTCTACCTGGTTCTTGCACCCGGCCCCCGTTGACATTATGTCATATCTGCCATTAGCTGTGTGGAAGCTGCTCCTGGGATATGTGATATGCATATCCCCGGAGACTTAAAGTGGTACTAAAGCCTAAAGCCCCGTACAGACGACCGGATCGATCCGCTGAAAACGGTCCGCCGGACCGTTTTCAGCGGATAGATCCGCTGTGACCGCTGCCGGATTTCTGTCTGATGGTTGTACACACCATCAGACAGAAATCCGCGCGTAAACAATACGTGGGGCGTGGCCGCGACAATGACGCGGCGACGTGGGCGGCCCTGGAAGTTCAAAGCTTCCACGCATGCGTCGAATCAGTACGACGCATGCGAGGGATGGCGGTCGGTCGGACGGACGTGTTCAGTGAGTCTGTACAGACGACCGAATACGTCCGACGGACAGGTTTCCAACGGACAGATTTCTTAGCATGCTAAGAAATTTTTATCCGCTGGAAACTGTCCGATCCGCGGGACATTTGTCCGCTGGGGCCTACACACGACCGGATCTGTCCGCTGGAACTGGTCCAGCGGACCATTTTTTCAGCGGATCGATCCGGTCGTGTGTACGGGGCCTTAAGGTTTTTCAACCTTTTGTGCTGCAGCTCCCCCCTATACCACCCCCTTTTTCTTACGCGAGCCTGAACCGATCCAGCAACATGCACGATAGCAGCACCTACAGCTGCTGTTGTCCTCCCTATTGTACATATTGATAGCAGTGACAGCCTTTGGCCCTCGCTGCTGTCAATCAAAAGATGTGATGCGGGGGGTGGGGCTGAGTCCCGCTGTCTGTGTCAATGGATGCAACAGTGGGACTTTAAAGCAAGCTAGCACGGGTGCCCTCATGGAAAGCAGCCTGCCGCAGGGCCACCCACCAAAGAGGAGAGACCTTGAGAGCTGGCGGGGGACCACAGAAGAAGAGGATCAGTGCTGCTCTGTGCAAAACTATTGCACAGAGCAGGTAAGTATAGACATGTTTGTTATTTCCATAAAAAAATAAAAAAAACAAGCCTTTAGTAACACTTCAAAGTGTTTAAAATAGAAATGAAAGGCAAAACATTTTTGTATAGATATAAAAGAAAAAAATGTATAAATCTTGTGATCACATTCCCTCTGTTCTCAGCTGCATACAAGCTGGGGGAGGTGAAGCAGCAGCACACTTAGCTTCCCAGTGAATGGCTGTGCAGCGGCGTTTAAGGACAAGTCTGATCATTGGAGGAGAGTACACTGAGTTCACAGCACATAACTGACCATGGTGTTCTCCCCATCTTAGTGTGGTCAGTTTTTACTAGGAAAACAGAGGGACTAGCAGGAACACTAGATATTTCAGACAAAGGAAGCAATACTAAGAGAACAGGATACTTTCTCCTACAAGTACATAGTACAGCAGGCACATATCAGGAATATAAAATGTTGGGGTAACAACCGCTCTAAGGAGTAGGGTATGTGGCTTTCTCACCTAGGCAAGAATGGAGTGTGCTGCACGTAATTAAAAAATAAATAAAAATCCAGTTGGCTTTTTCTATTTAAAGGGTGGGGCGAGGATTGCAGTGATGTAAAGTACATTTTTTGTGAAGATCCACTTTAAATTATTTTTTAACCACTTAAGGCCGCCTTAATGACCATGCCATTTTTTTGCGATACGGCACTGCATCGCTTTAACAGACAATTGCGTGGCCTTGCGACACTGTACCCAAACAAAATTGACGTCCTTTTTTCCTCACAAATAGAGCTTTCCTTTAAAGGTATTTGATCACCTCTGCATGTTTGTTTTTTTGCGCTATAAACAAAGAGCGACAATTAAAACATTTTTTTTTGCTATAATACATATAAAAAAATAAAAAAATCTTCATCAGTTTAGGCCGATATATATGCTTCTACATATTTTTGGTAAAAATAAAAAAATAAAACGCAATAAGCGTATATTGATTGGTTTGCGCAAAAGTTATAGTGCCTACAAATTATGGGATGGATTTAGGGACTTTTATTTATTTGTTATTGTTTTTACTAGTATTGGTGGCGATCTGCGATTTTTAGCAGATCTGCAACATCGCGGTGGACAAATCTGACCCCAAATGACACTTTGGGGACCAGTGACATTTTTACATTGAGCAGTGCTATAAAAATGCATGGCATGGAAGGGGTTAACACTGGGGGGGCGATCAAGGTGTTAACTGTGTTCCCTAGGTGTGTTCTAACTGTGGGGGGTATGGGCTGCCAGGGACATGACAGAGATCACTGTTCTCAATGACTGGAAACAGAAGATCTCTGACATGTCCCCTGTCAGAATGGGGATCTGCCTTGTTTACAAAGGCAGATCCCCGTTCTGCCTCTGTTCTAGGCAATTGTCTGTTGCTGGGCGACATCAAGTCTGCCCCGACCCGTGGGCATGCTCTTGCAGCGGGCAGGCTCTGTTGATTCTGACAGAGCAGTACTTACTCACAGAGCATAGTGAATATGTGTCACAGAATTCAAGGAAATTAATGCAAGAGGATCTTCACACACTGAGCTAAATCATTCCACAATGAAGAGTTCTAACCTGTTTAATAAGGAGTACAACAAACATTTGAACCTCTTTTTGATGATGAAGAACTACAGAAAAAAACTCCCTCCCTCTCCGTTTTTCCATAACAAAGGAAGTTGTTTTATAGTCCACAAAGATAATTGGGAACAATGCCAACTCATAACAATGTTGCAAACACAGAGAACACAAGAAGATATTAGATTGCACATTGACATGTATTTTATTGTGCTGAACTGCATTTTTACATGATGTTTTATTTCTGTACAGGTTGTTTTTTTTGCATTCTAAAAGAAATGTTGTGTTGGATTGATGCCCATTAACATACATTTTTGTGCATTGCGTAAAAATACACTTAAATGGAGTGAACAGGGCACAATTGCTTTCTAATGCCTGCATTGACCCTTATTTGATCAATGCAGATTAGCACAGTTTAATGCACAGGGCCGGTGCTCCCACTAGGCAAGCTAGGTAACCGCCTATGGCGCACTGCTGCCTAGGGACGCCCAGCTGATGGTTTCCCTCTGCGTCTGCAGCATGTAACTAACTCAGTGTCAGGCAGCAGCTACGTCCAAACGTAGTATAATTAAAGGCGCAGTGCAGCACTGGTGCCAGCACTAGAGGAAGCAGAGCCGATGCTTCCTGTATAGCGTCACCTCCTGTCACATTGGCAGGGCAAAGAGGTGGAGTCAGGGGGAGCCAATGGGGGCGGCAAAATTAGGTTTTGCCTAGGGTGTCAAAAATCCTTGCACCAGTTCTGTTAATGCATGATGTGAACAAGTCCTTACTCACTGCAAGCTGATGCAAGAGCAGGCTACTTTAACTCCATTTTCCCCAACTCACTGCCTTTTTGAAAATGCCCAGAGAAGATAAGTTCCTCTGCTTACCCTCCCTCAGAGAGGCTACATCAGATGACCAGAAGTAGCTGGGCAAATGATCTGCAGCCAGGTGAATGGCCCTCCACTGTCAAAACCAGTGTGCAGACAGCTGTGGCAGAGCCTAACAGCATGCAGCTTCTCTGAAAGACCCAATTACTGTTAATAGACTCTCCCTAATTTCTATGAGAGTGCTCCAGTTCCCATGGGAAAGTCCCTTATCCTTGGACCTAGGATACCTCCAGCTGTTTTCCTGTGTTACCAGAGCTACCCAAGACTTCACTGAGATTGATGCTGTTTATGATAATAATTACAAGTTTTTTTTTTTTTTTTTATAAATTTGCAAAGATTTTTAACAAACTTTTTCACGTTGTCATTATGGGGTACTGTTTGTAGAATTTTGAGGAAAATAATGAATTTAATCCATTTTGGAATAACGCTGTAACATAACAAAATGTGGAAAAAGTGAAGCACTGTGAGTACTTTCCGGATGCACTGTATTGTTGATACAGTCTGAGCCCATTGTTAAAAAAATATTATGGTGAAAAACACACTTATTTTAGGCCAACCTTTTGAGAACCATTTGGGTTGGGCATGGCTTTTAATATCACAACTGTAAGTTTACTGTAAGTATACTTTTAAAACAAATTAATCCTAACTGCTCCTTAACCACTTCTGCCCCGGACCATATTGCTGGTCAAAGACCAGGCCACTTTTTGCGATTCGGCACTGCGTCGCTTTAACTGACAATTGCGCGGTCGTGCGACGTGGCTCCCAAACACAATTGGCGTCCTTTTTTCCCACAAATAGAGCTTTATTTTGGTGGTATTTGATCACCTCTGCGGTTTTTAGTTTTTGCGCTATAAACAAAAATAGAGCGATAATTTTGAAAAAAATGAATATTTTTTACCTTTTGCTATAATAAATATCCCCCAAAAATATATAAAAAAAAAAAAATTTTTTCCTCAGTTTAGGCCGATACGCGCGCCCCTATTGGCTGCTCGGCGAGATGACGTATAGCTACGTGATCTCGCCCAGCAGAGCCGACCTGCCGCCGTATAACTGCGGCGGCTGGTCGGCAAGCAGTTAAAGCAGTTTTAAACCCAAAAGCAAACATTTATTATATTGCAGCTTACCAATTCTTAGATGTGATGGCTGTATTCGTTTTTTTTTTTAGGATTTATTTATTTTATTTTAACCTGGTGATCCAGCAAATAAGTGTGTCTTTTCAACAGAACAACCTCTCTTGCAGATGTAGCAGTTAGAAAGGTTGAGACACACAATTTACCACTGATAGGGGTGATTATAATTATCAGTTTTCATTATTTATGTAAAAACTACATCCTAAAAAGAGTTAGAGTTAGGCTTCAATTTGTTAGTGTATTTAAATTTGCTTGTACAAGCTAAGGCCAATCTCACTCATATCCATCACCATAGCTCGAATACTGTGCTCCAAAATCCTAAAGAAATAGCCAACGCTTTCAGGGACTACTATGAGTCCCTGTATAATCTAAATAAGGACCCTGTTACTCACCAACCCACAGACTTAGAAATTGACAATTTTTTGAAAAAAGTCCATCTGCCAGTAGTAGATCATGCCTCACTGCAAGCTCTAAATGCCCCATTCACTAGTGCCGAAGTTGAAAAGGTCATACAATCCTTTCCCCTACATAAATCTCCGGGAGCGGATGGATTCTCTGCAGAGTATTATAAATAATTTTCCTCCTTGCGCCAAAATTAGTGGAAGTTTTTGATACGGCAGCAGACGTAGGCTCCTTTCCAAAGGAAATGCTCCAAGCAATCATTGTTGTGTTACCCAAGCCTGGAAAGGACAGTAAAATTTACGCAAAAATTATAGCTAATAGGTTAATGGAAATTACCCCTTCCCTTATAGACCTGGACCAGGTGGGCTTTGTAAAGGGCAGACAGGCACCGGATGGGACCAGACGGATGATAGACCTCCTGCATTTCGTGGAAATCAATAAAGTACCCAGTATCTTTCTTGCTCTAGATGCCGAAAAGGCTTTTGATAGGGTGCACTGGGGTTACCTATCAAAGACGCTGCAAAAATGTGGTATATCCGGTATGATGTACTCAGCTATTATGTCCCTATACTCAAATCCCACGGCTCATGTTTATACATCTGGTCTCCTCTCTGATCCCTTCCGTTTGTCTAATGGCACACGCCAAGGTTGCCGCCTCTCCCCGATAATTGTCTCCCTTGTTATTGAACCACTGGCACAAAGCATCAGGTGTAATGAGAAAATACAAGGTATCAAAATAGGCCATGAAAACCACAAAATAGGATTATTTGCTGATGACATCATCTTGACGATATCCAACCCTGAATCCTCCGTGAGTGAAATTAAAGACGTCCTTCACCAAGTTGGCCAAGTTTCCTTCTATAAAATTAATACAAACAAATGCTTCTCCCTATCTCTTTATTTAGCTGTAGAGGTACAGAATAAGATACAAACCCTATTCCCCTGTAATTGGAACCCCCCTCCTCCACTGCGTTATACTCGACAAATTACCCTCCGCTACTGGCAAAGATAGGCGAAGAGATGGATCATATTAGTAAATTGCAATTAACTTGGATGGAGAGGATAGCCGCATACCAGATGCAAATACTACCCAAACTACTATATCATTTTCGAACATTACCGATCCCTATCCCCCAAAGCTTCTTTGTACACCTTGCAACAAAATTGAGGAAATTCATTTGGGCAGGGAAAAAAGCTAGGATAGCACTAACTCAACTGTATAAACCTAAAATCCTAGGTGGCGTAGGTCTCCCAAACGCACACATCTATTATCAGGCGGCTATTTTGGATCAAGCTCGATACTGGTTCTCATCTCAATCGGATAATAGGTGGTCAATCATAGAGCACACGATTACCCCGGGACACAATCTTCCAGCTTTAGCGTTTGCTGCCAGCTTACACCACAACCCTATTGCTCCTTCATACCCCACGATACAAGCTACGATGTCGGCATGGTCTTCACTGACTAAGCAAACATTTCATGATTTGCCGATGCATAAATTGAAAATTCCCCTAGCGGCGTATGAGTTCCTCATACCGAACTTCTCTACTCATGCTTGGAAAAGAGAAGGGGAACATTTTTCTACACTCTATCTAAATAGGCAAGATAATAGGAGCATTTATCAACTCTTACAACTAACACATTATAATAAATCCAACCCTCCTAAGCTGCTAGAAATCCCTAAAGTTCTGTGGGACTACCTTCTCAATAGGCAACCAGTAAGACAAAAGGGAATATCCTTATTCTAAAAATATTCTACCCCATTATATCTACAAGCCAAATCATCGAGCATGATAAAATGGAAGCAAGAATTGAAGGTAGAATACCCACTACATCAATGGCTTTCAGCTATAAAATATAACGCCAAGTCCTCGGCATGTGTGGATCATTGGGAAAACTCGCAAAATATATTACATACAGTTTTGTTCAAAATTATTATTCAACCCCCCAATGCTGTAAAGGGTTTTAGGGAATTTAGTGTACATTTGTAATTGTATTCAGAATGAAATCCTACAAGGACTTCTTAAAGAACCATATGCAACTAAAATGACATCAATTGGTTTTGTAATACAGTAGTAAATGTTTATTTTGTGAATTCTTCATTTACACAATTATTCAACCCCTTAAAGACTACCACTCTGATAAACAAAGGTTCATTGAAGTGTTTTCAATCAGGTATTGAAAACACCTGTGGATGTCAGGGAGCAGCAATAAAGCCTAATAAGCACCAATTAGGCAGCTTTAAAATGACTGTGATACTCAGCTCCTTCTAGACATTTACTGGTGTGGTTACAAACATGGTGAAGTCAAGATAAGGGTCCAGGAAGACAAGAGAAGAGGTGATTACTCTTCACAGGAAGGGCAATGGCTATAAGAAGATTGCAAAGATGTTAAACATACCAAGAGACACCATAGGAAGCATCATTCACAAATTCAAGGCAAAGGGCACTGTTGAAACGCTACCTGGTCATGGCAGAAAGAAGATGCTGACTTCGACTGCTGTGCGCTACCTGAAGCGTAGAGTGGAGAAAAGTCCCTGTGTGACAGCTGAGGAACTGAGAAAATATTTGTCAGATGTGGGTATTGAAGTTTCTGCTCAGACAATACGGCGCACAATGCGTAATGAAGGCCTCCATGCCAGAACTCCCAGGCGCACCCCCATGCTGTCTCCAAAGAATAAGAAGAGTAGACTGCAGTATGCCAAAAGTCATGTGGACAAACCACAGAAGTTTTGGGATTGTGTTCTGTGGACTGATGAAACAAAATTAGAACTGTTTGGGCTTATGGATCAACGGTATGTTTGGAGGAGGAAGAACAAGGCCTATGATGAAAATAACACCTTGCCTACTGTGAAGCATGGCGGGGGGTCAATCATGCTTTGGGGCGGTTTTGCTTCTGCAGGTACAGGGAAGCTTCAGCGTGTGCAAGGTACCATGAATTCTCTTCAGTACCAGGAGATATTGGATGACAATGTGATGCAGTCCGTCACAAACCTGAGGCTTGGGAGACGTTGGACCTTTCAACAGGACAATGATCCCAAGCATACCTCCTAATCCACTAGAGCATGGTTGCAGATTAAAGGCTGGAACATTTTGGAGTGGCCATCGCATTCACCAGACTTAAATCCGATTGAGAACCTCTGGTGGGACTTAAAGAAAGCAGTTGCAGTGCGCAAGCCTAAGAATGTGACTGAACTGGAGGCTTTTGCCCATGACGAATGGGCGAAGATACCCGTAGATCGCTGCAAGACACTTTTGTCAAGCTATGCTTCACGTTTAAAAGCTGTTATAACTGTAAAAGGATGTTGTACATAGTACTAAGATTGAATGTCACTTGGGGGTTGAATAAAACTGATAATGATGTGAGCACAGAAAAGACATTTGTGGTTATTTCATTATAAATGTTATGTTATATTTGTCTGACCTACACGTGCTTATTTGATTTAATTGTAAGCAGGATGACTGAATGATCAAAATCAATGTCAAACTGGCCAAAACAATCAATTTCAGTGGGGGTTGAATAATTTTGAATACAACTGTAGGTGGTACTTCACTCCATTGAGAATTCATAAAATGAACCCAGGCATTCCACCCACTTGTTGGTGGAACTGTAATTTCAGTGGTAACCTTCTGCACATGCTGTGGAGTTGCGAGGCTCTTGAACCCTTTTGGAGTGAGGTAGCTGTTGTTATCCAAAATATTTCATCTACTAATCTTGCGTTAACTCTGGTCTTGGCTCTTCTAAGTTTAGAAATTGAAAATTACCCCCCTTTGGCTAGGAAAGTTGTAATGCATATCTTAACTGCAGCACAAATTTTGTTGGCAAGGGAATGGCATTCTCCATTACCTCCGAAAATCGAAGTAGTAATCTCTAGAGTAAATGCCCATTACACTATGGAGAAAATGCTGGCGTACAAAGATAGAAGAGCACAGTCCTTCCATAAACAGTGGGAGATTTGGAAAAACTCTTCATTTGCTTCCCCTCACATGTGACACAATGTAGTATGATCTGTGACTTATGATGAAACTCTGATTGAACAATCAGCCATTTAGTGGCAGGAACCAATATTGGTTGTGGCTAATCTTGGTTGAGCTACACAACCGCTGCATATAAAACAACTATAGCCTGATCATCATTTAAATGTGCTCTACTATGTAATGTGCTCTACTATGTAATGTGCTCTACTATGAGGATGTTCAGACAATATCTTTGTTTATTGTTGTTTGTTTGCTTGTCGATGAAAATTCTACAATGTTGAATATTGCTGTGTACTTTCATACCTGGGATTCTCATTACAATCCTAGGAGGGTTACCCCTTATTGGGATGAAGCAGGAGCCTGCTCACAGTCTGTACCCATTTGGGGTGACTGGCTCCACCTCTGGTTGGGGTCTATAGCTTTTGATATAAGGGTAGCTCAGATTAAAATAATAATATAACATTGTAATAGAAAATCTGCTAATACTAAAATGTTCTTTTGTATTGCATTTTTAATGCATTATCACGTTCGACATAACTTGATGGAAATTGCTTTATACCCTTTGTACTGTTTTATAATTTTTGCTCTTCAATAAAAATCTATGGTTAAAAATAAATAAAGTTGCTTGTACATCTAACACTCCCTCTTTCCAGACTAACAATACTGCTGTCTGAAGATGCCCCCTGTGCTCCTTCATCCAGAGTGGGGGCACTCTTATGCCCTGTACACACGATCGGTTTGTCTGATGAAAAGGAACCGATAGATTTTTTCATCAGATATCCGATGAAGCTGACTCGTGTACAACCCGGTGACGTAAAACACAACAACGTGCAGAGAAAAATGAAGTCCAATGCTTCCGAGCATGCGTCAACTTGATTCTGAGCATGCATGGATTTTTCTCCGATGGAGTTCCACACAGACGATCGTTTTTTTCTATCGTTTTTTTATCCATAGGAAAATTTTAAAACATGTTCTATTTTTTTTCACCGATGGAAAACAAACCGATGGGGCCCACACACGATCAGTTTGTCCAATGAAAACAGTCCATCGGTCCGTTTTCATCAGACAAACCGATCGTGTGTACAGGGCTTTAGTCTTTTGACTAAAATACTATGTAGTGAACTACATCTATAGGAAACCATGTTAAATGAACTAACAAATGCATAGGTGTGAACCAGGCCTCAGTGCAATTAGAAAAAAGAGTCCAGTGCGATTTTGTTCAGCGGTTCAGGATTTGACACTGCAAATTGCACCTGAACCAGACTGAAAATTGTACCTGACTCTTTTTAAATTCGCACTGCAGGCCGACCTGCACATATGTGAACCGGCTCCATAGAAAGCCGGTTTGGTTCACATGGCATGCAAATAGGATGCGGTTCAGAAAACAATATATAAGAGTATAAAAATTTAAAGTGGTTCTAAAGGCAGAAGGTTTTTTTTTTCTTATCTTAATGCATTATATTTAAAAAACCTTCTGTGTTCAGCAGCCTCTACTTTTCTAAGCCCCATCTCGATCAAGCAATGTTGCACGAGAGCCTCAGCTGTCCAGAAAACTCCATTCTGATGGGCTGAGACACACAGTGGGTGCCATTGGCTCCCACTGCTGTCAATCAAAGTCAGTGAGCCAATGAGGAGGGGGGGCAGGGCCAAGCGGTGGCTTTGTGTCTGAATGGACACGGGGAGCTGCATTTCAGCTCGGGTGTCCCCATAGAAAGCTGCTTGCTGTGGGAACAGGAGGGAGGGGCCAGAAGCGCTGGCGAAGGACCCGAGAAGAGGAGGATCTGTGGTGCTCTGTGCAAAATCTCTGTACAGAGCAGGTAAGTGTAACATGTTAAAAAAAAACAAAAAACTTTAGTATCACTTTAATAATAAAATAAACAGAGCCACATAAAATGTATTTAGTATTAGATTAATATATTAGCTCATTTAATAATGTGTCACATGACATTAAAAATAGGTATCAGTAATTGGTATCAGCGAGTAGTTGAGAAAAAGTATTAGTACTCCTACTCAGTCTTAAAGGGGTTGTAAACCCTCAATGATTTTCACCTTAAAGCGGGAGTTCACCCATTTAAAAAAAAAAAAAAAATCTCCCCTTAGCTTCCTGCTCGTTCGGTCTAGGGGAATCGGCTATTTATATTAAAATAGGTGCAGTACTTACCCGTTTTCGAGCTGCATCTTCTTCCGTCGCTTCCGGGTATGGGTCTTCGGGAGCCGGCGTTCCTTCTTGAGTGACAGCCTTCCGAGAGGCTTCCGACGGTCGCATCCATCGCGTCACTCGTAGCCGAAAGAAGCCGAACGTCGGTGCGGCTCTATACTGCGCCTGCGCACCGACGTTCGGCTTCTTTCGGAAAATCGTGACGCGATGGATGCGACCGTCGGAAGCCTCTCGGAAACCTGTCAATCAAGAAGGACCGCCCATTCCCGAAGCCCATACCCGGAAGCGACGGAGAGGATGCGTCTCGTAAACGGGTAAGTACTGCACATATTTTTAAATAAATTGCCGATTCCCCTAGTAATAACGAGCAGGAAGCGAAGGGGGAAAAGTGCCCTCTAAGGGTGAACCCCCGCTTTAATGCATTCTATGCATTAAGGTGAAAAAACTCCTGTGATGCAGCTGCCCCTGAGAGCCCCCCTTTTATTTACCTGAACTCGGTCTTTCCTGCGACTGGGATGAGCACACCAGCTCCAGATGGTGTCTCAGGTCCTGATTGGATTGATTAATAGCAGCACAGCCATTGGCTCCTGTTGCTGTCAATCAAATCCAATGATGTGGGAGTCGGGGGGCGGGACCGAGTCCTGCTATCTGTGTTAATAGACGCAGCAGCAGGACTCGGGAGTGGATTTGCACGAGAGCCCAGAGGGAGAGCAGCTCTCCAATGGGGCGCTCGAGAAGAGGAGGAGCCAGGAGTGCCACTGAGGGACCTGCTGTCTGTGTCAATAGATGCAGCAGCAGGACTCGGGAGTGCGAATCCAATGATTCGGGGGGCGGGACCGAGTCCTGCTGTCTGTGTCAATAGACGCAGCAGCAGGACCCGGGAGTGGACTTGCGCGAGAGCCCAGAGGGAGAGCCGCTCTCTAATGGGGCGCTCTAGAAGAGGAGGAGCCAGGAGTGCCACTGAGGGACCTGCTGTCTGTGTCAATAGACGCAGCAGCAGGACTCAGGAGTGGACTTGCGCGAGAGCCCAAAGGGAGAGCAGCTCTCCAATGGGGCGCTTGAGAAGAGGAGGAGCCAGGAGTGCCACTGAGGGACCTCCTGTCTGTGTCAATAGACGCAGCAGCAGGACTCTGGAGTGCAAATCCAATGATGTGGAAGTCGGGGGGTGGGACCGAGTCCTGCTGTCTGTGTCAATAGACGCAGCAGCAGGACTCAGGAGTGGACTTGCACGAGAGCACAGAGGGAGAGCAGCTCTCCAATGGGGCGCTCGAGAAGAGGAGGAGCCAGGAGTGCCACTGAGGGACCCCAGAAGAGGAGGATCGGGGGCCACCCTGTGCAAAACCAACTGCACAGAGGAGGTAAGTATGACATTTTTTTTTATTAATTTTTTTAAAACAATCCTTTACATATCCTTTAAAAAAACTGGTATTGGTGCATCCCTAACGATCTCCCTTTACTGCCTGTCTTAGTGACAGGGAATGAGATGGACAAGGCATGAAGAATGATCACCATTATGGCAACTGAACAGCAACAACAACTTGTTGTATTTTTTTTTTTAAATAAATTGGAGGTGTTTTTTTAAAACTTGAGAACTGATCTATTGTGCTATGATAACCAATTCGTTTTCACCTGACATTTCTGATGAAGAAAAATATAACATCTGCCTAATTACTATGGACATCGCAGACAATTGTCCTTATGCTCAGTTTTCCTCTTCAAGCCCCACAAAAGAAAGTAGCTCAGGTTTTTATTGTCAGTCATTGAATAATAAATATGAAGATAAGCTTGTATAATAACACCTTGCATACTGTCCAGATGTAGGAATGGTTTTATACATATCCCCAAATGGTGCGAGTAACCCCATTTTTATCTTGTTTATTTTATTAGCTGTGCTTCATGGAAGAAGAGAAGAATGCTAGGTGATAGCGGGAAAGGCCAAGCATAATTGTTAAATATAATTTAGGTCTGTTGCTCCAAACTAAGAGAACAACCCTTTGGCCACAAAAAAGGATAACGGATTTCTTATCTTTATAAATTTAAAATGCAATCTTGTTCTAACACAGCTGTGTTCAGAGAATATGAATGCTTACACATTTTAGCATCTATTCAAACAAGGACACAGAGAATTGAAACAAATTGTTGCTGCCGCAGTTAACAACAGAGGGGACAGATTTGTAGTCATCTGTAAGATGGTAATTTACAGTTGTTGTCCTCTGTACTCCATTAAATGTGTCTCCCATAGGCGCGAAGACAAAATTTACTGAAACGCTATAGCAAAAAGTCTGGGACTAGCCGTAAAAGTGATTCCAGCAATACATGCTTGTAAAATGTGCCTTATTAATAATGAGTTATTTTTGTGCTATATCCCGAATAGCTCTCAGTTCAGGATCAGGACATCTTTGCTTTTTACCTAATCTCTTTAACACTCAGATGAGGAATGGCTTTTCAATGCATCGCAAGCCCGCAAATATATTTTTCTTTACAAAGCAGTTAATAGTGTGCTAGTGAATTACACAAAGATGAGCAAGACAAATCTTTCTTTTTAAGTACAAAATACATATAGTGTAGATAGAAGGTGCTCGTTAATGTATAAGATGATAGTTAATACGAAATATGTGTGCAGCATTGCATTACTCAGAAAGGCTAAGGGGATAGAAAAGTCTTTCTTACTCTAGAGAAGGCTATCTGTGATATGTGGAAAAGATGAGGATAATGCACCCTTACACATATCAAGAGAATGTCCCAATGCAATAAGTTGCCACAGCAACGTTATATGCTGGTACTAAACTTTCCCGCTACTAGCAACAAAATTGGACCCTAATTACAGAGTACTAATTGAGGAGGCCAGCAAAGACACTATTCACTGTAACAAGAAGAACTGCATAGATTATCTTATCATTTAATTTTTTTTTTATTATTATTTTTGTCACTGTTTTCTTCTCATAATGATTATTACCTGTTCCCATGTTTAACCTTTGTTACTTAGTAACATCATATCTTATTTCAGTGCTTTTGTAGGCTTGCCAAATATTACAGACTTTTTGTTTTAAAACTTCATAGTAATATAACAATAAAAAAAGAACATAACCACCATGTTTAACCACTTCATTACTGGGCACTTAAACCAATATTCAGCTTTCAGCGCTGACGCATTTTGAATGACAATTGCGCAGTCATACAACACTGTACCCAAATTATATTTTTATCATTTTTTCCCATAAATAGAGCTTTCTTTTGGCGGTATTTGATCATCTCTGCGATTTTTATTTTTTGCGCTATAAACAAAAAAAGACAGAAAATTTTGAAAAAAAACACAATATTTTTTACTTTTTGTTATAATAATATCCCAATTTAAAAAAAAAATAAAAAAAATTCCCTCGGTTTAGGCCGATACGTATTCTTCTACATATTTTTGTTAAAAAAATCGCAATAAGCGTATATTGATTGGTTTGCGCAAAAGTTATAGCGTCTACAAAATAGGGGATAGATTTATGTTTTTTTGTTTTTTTTTTACTAGTAATGGCGGCGATCTGCGATTTTTTTGTCAGGCCTGCGATATTGCGGCGGATGTATCGGACACTTTTGACACAATTTTGGGACCATTCACATTTATACAGCGACCAGTGCTATAAAAATGCACTAATTACTGTATAAATGTGACTGGCAGTGAAGGGGTTAACACTAGGGGGTGAGGAAGGGGTTAAATGTGTATCCTGGGTGTGTTCTAACTGTGTGGGGGGAGGGGACTGACTGGGGGAGGTGACCGATGCTGTGTCCCTATGTACAAGGGACACAGATCGGTCTCCACTCTCCCTGACAGGACGTGGAACTCTGTGTTTACACACAGAGCTCCACGTCCGTGCTGTCACCGCTGATCGCGGGTGTCTGGCGGACATTAGCTTCCCAGCGATGCGCCGGGCACGTTGTTTCCCCACTGCGCGCCCCCCAGCGGGGCGCACGGGGAATGTCAACAACAGGACGTCCACTCGGCACTTAAGAGCCACGCTGTGGACGTCTTTCGTCCATAGCGTGGATCCCAAGTGGTTAAAGGGGTTGTAAAGGTTTGTTTTTTATTTTCTAAATAGGTTCCTTTAAGCTAGTGTATTGTTGGTTCACTGACCCTTTCCTTCAATTTCCCTTCTAAATTTTTTTTTTCTTTGCTTTCTTTGTCTCACTTCCTGTTCCTCCTCAGTAAGCTGTTTAGTAAGCTGTTCTGGCTGACTAACCAACGCTCGAATGATGGTGGCAAATTTACTGAGGAGAAACAGGAAGTGAGAAATTCAGACAAAGAAAAAAAAAATTTTGAAGGGAAATCGAAGGAAAAGGTTAGTGAACCAACAAGCACTAGCTTAAAGGAACCTATTTAGAA
The DNA here is from genome assembly GCF_905171775.1 of Rana temporaria. Taxonomy (NCBI): domain Eukaryota; kingdom Metazoa; phylum Chordata; class Amphibia; order Anura; family Ranidae; genus Rana; species Rana temporaria. The sequence goes on along the minus strand of NC_053493.1, from coordinate 280,906,489 downwards.
AATAAAAAACAAAACTTTACAACCCCTTTAATCCCCCTGGCGGTATTCCCGAGTCTGACTCGGGATTACATTTTTTTGCTGCGATCGGTAACCCCGAGTCAGACTCGGGCTCGCCTCGCTGAATCCACAGGCAGTGTTTACTTACCTTTTTTTCTTTTTTTCTTGACGGTGGGGGTTTATATTTCAAAACGTGGGTAAATGTTCACAATACGGGAAAATCATAGTCCCTATAATTGAGTTCTTCTCTGCTTTTTCTCTCTTTCCTGACTGACTCCATGGCAGCCTACGTGTGGGTTAATCCCGCCTCCTCTCCAATGCTATAGGACCCCATACCCATAAAAGTCAGCTCACCTATCAGTACTGTGTTCCTTTTTTGTCCTCCTCATGGACCTACATCACGTTTGTTCCTGCTGGCGTCCGTTTGGAATATTTCCTGAATTTTTGGCATATCATCCATGCGGTACAGCTCAGGGCTGAGCTACGAGTTGGCCTGTGCAATTCTTTGGCAGTATACACTCCATAGAGAAGAAGGGATCTGCCGCTCCAGCTGAGTGCACTAAGCAATCAGTGTCCTCTCAGAAGCCTGGGTGCAGGCAATGCATGGAAACAAAGCTTGAAAGGAAAAAGGTGAACAACTGCACTTCCAAAAATATATACCCCAGTGATGGAATGGAGGTTGCCACGGTATGCCTGAAGGTGGACGCATCAACGGCTGGCAAGGTCTGAACCTTTTTCACTTCCTCCATGGCAGTCGCCTCTGTGTCTATTTGTTTGTTTGTTTCCCTTTATTTTCTGGTACTCTCCGGTACCTCTGTGTCCCCTCACGGCGCATGGAATGCATTTGCGTTCCAGGGTGCCACGGTACTTCCGGGTCACGGACGCTGCCACCGCTCTGCGCATGTGCGGGGCCTCTGTGATAGTGAGGCCTGGCTCTCGTGTTCACGCGGTGGCAGGTGGTCCGGCGACCGCGCAGGTGCCGTTAGGCTGTCTTCACGGCGCAGGCGCGAGGTGGAGGGGGCGGTGACGTCACCAGGCCGGGGATTCAAATGTCTGCCTCCTGTCAGTGCGGGAATTTTCCTCAGACAGTGAGCGGTGGCTTCCCCCATGCTGAGTCTGCACCAGGATGCACTATATGTAAAAAAAAAAAAAAAAATGTATATTTTTGATAATATAAAAACAAAAAATAATAATAAATAGATGTTTTTTCTTCTGGTTGGCTTCCCTGGCCTGGGTAGCATTTATGGGTCATCCGCAGACTGTATGTATTTTTTGCTGACGTCCTGTCCAGAGGTTATGGACAGGTCACTGCCTTTTTGCAGCCAGCCCTTGCGCACTGGGTAGGTGCAGGCAAGGGGAGGGGGCTGAGGTTGCATTCTCAAGGGTTTGAGATTGCGTTTGGTGTCCCCACCCCCCAATCTTTCTTTTGCAGCTCTTTCAAAAGATCGGACCAGCAATTTGTGGTCCAGGATGTCCGAGACCTTGCCAGACCACAACTTTCTCCATTTATTGTCTAGATCTAGACGAGATTCGCCGTCTAGACAGAAGAGGAGAAGTAACATTCCTCCTGCAACTGGAGGTGAAGTCGCATTCCTCCTGCGGCTGGAGAAGTCGCATTCCTCCTGCGGCTGGAGAAGTCGCATTCCTCCTGCGGCTGGAGAAGTCGCATTCCTCCTGCGGCTGGAGAAGTCGCATTCCTCCTGCGGCTGGAGAAGTCGCATTCCTCCTGCAACTGGAGAAGTCGCATTCCTCCTGCAACTGGAGAAGTTGCATTCCTCCTGAAACTGGAGAAGTCGCATTCCTCCTGCAACTGGAGAAGTCACATTCCTCCTGCAACTGGAGAAGTCACATTCCTCCTGCAACTAGAGGAGACGATGCATTCCTCCTCCGACGAGAGGAGAAGTCGCATTCCTCCTCCGACGAGAGGAGAAGTCGCATTCCTCCTCCGACAAAGGGGGAGAAGTCGCATTCCTCCGACGAGAGGAGAAGTCGCATTCCTCCTCCGACGAGAGGAGAAGTCGCTTTCCTCCTCCGACGAGAGGAGAAGTCGCATTCCTCCTGCAACTAGGAGAGGTAGCATTCCTCCTACATCTAGGAGACGCAGCATTCCTCCTGCAACTGGAAGGAGACGCAGCATTCCTCCTGCAACTGGAAGGAGACGCAGCATTCCTCCTGCGACTGGAAGGAGACGCGGCATTCCTCCTGCGACTGGAAGGAGACGCGGCATTCCTCCTGCGACTGGAAGGAGACGCGGCATTCCTCCTGCGACTGGAAGGAGACGTGGCATTCCTCCTGCGACTGGAAGGAGACGTGGCATTCCTCCTGCGACTGGAAGGAGACGTGGCATTCCTCCTGCGACTGGAAGGAGACGTAGCATTCCTCCTGCTACTGGAAGGAGACGTGGCATTCCTCCTCCAACTAGAGGAGACGTTGCATTCCTCCTCCAACTAGAGGAGACGTTGCATTCCTCCTCCAACTAGAGGAGACGTTGCATTCCTCCTCCAACTAGAGGAGACGTTGCATTCCTCCTCCAACTAGAGGAGACGTTGCATTCCTTCTCCAACTAGAGGAGACGTTGCATTCCTCCTCCAAATAGAGGAGACGTTGCATTCCTCCTCCAAATAGAGGAGACGCTCCATTCCTCCTCCAAATAGAGGAGACGCTCCATTCCTCCTCCATTCACCTTACCCACTGCCGTGACAGCCGCTCTGAACGCAGAGCCTGCTGGGGATATGGGACACGAGTCCCGGAGGGCAAGTCCTTATGTGACCAATGTGATGCCCAGGCGGTTGAGGGAAATAGAGACTGGAAACTATGAAGTATGAAAAGTCTCTGGTGAAATATGTGGTAGATCAATCCCTAAAGAAATGGGATACATCCCACACACAGAGCCAGTCCACCATTCTACATGGCTCCTTGGCTGATGCGGCCCAAAGGATTTGGATCCTTACAGCCCTACGCTGCTTCTCCGGATTCTTCGGTCAGCGAGCTGGAAGGTGATGTAAAGTGTCAGCGGCCTTGATGGCTCTTTGGCTCCCCCACTAGTCATGATGGTTAAGGAGACCCTTAGGTGGGTGGACCCTTCCACCCCCGGCTAAGCGAAGAGGTTCTTTAAGATTCTTACGGAGTTAAAGGATATCATCGGAGTGGACTATGGTGGACATGAAAACTGCTTCATCAAAAAAAAAAAAAAACATTTCCAGAGTATACCCCTTCATGACAGAAGAAGTGAAGTCTCTGGGAACACTCCCCCCATAGTTGCAGCATTAATACGGTTGGCTAAATGGGTTACCATTCTTTTAGAAGATCCTGCGTCCTTCAGGACGGGCTGGAGAGAAGAATAAGCCAAGACCCAAGAAAATCTATGGGATGGCTGTTGACCTGACCTGGCGCTAACAGCTATGGCTAAGGCTTTGGAAACCTGGACAGAGAACATATGTCTCCATACTCAAGCCTCGGTCACGGCTAGTGGGCCTTATACTTACGTCTTCCCCAAGGTTAGGCGTCTGTTTGATCGGAAGAGTTTCTAGTATGGAAGGTTCTGAACGCTCGGGAGAAGCTCACCCTTAAAGGCCTGGCTGGAACTTCTGGCACATCTGTGTGGACTTAAATCGTTGAAGTCGCAGGGAGCAGCGGTACATGTCCCAAGGGACAGAAATTCCCAGGGGATATACCCCCCCTCTCTCGTAGCACAAGAGAAAAGGTTTATGGCGACCAGTGACAGTCTTAGCTTACCTAAACAAGTATATGTAGTATGAAGGGTCAAATGTAGACTCCGTCTGGCTATTCTTAATCGACTTAAAATACTTACCTCCATGTTCTGGTGGCGAAGGAGTTTCTCAAATACCTCCGGTTGCAAGTTGGACGATAACATCTACATTTCATCTTCCTTCCTTTTGGGCTGTCAACCCCACCCAAGTCTTCTCTAGAATTCATCTGGCCATAGTGGCTCTCATCAGAACGTACGTCCTTTCACTACTTCAACCTCCTGTTGCTGTCCCAAGACAAAGGGTAGCTGCTGGTTCACAGGGAGAAGGTAGTCTCCACCTTGGCCAGCTGTGGATGGCTCCTAGATCAGTGAAAGAGCCACCTAGAACTAGTCCAGCGCCCGCTGTACTTTGGAGCCCAGCTTTGTTTTTTCTATAGTGGAAGGCACCATCCCACTCCCAGTGGGGAAGATCTCGTTTTTTCCAGAGGAGAATTAAATTTCTCTTCATGGCTGAAGACCTCATGGTATCAAAGATTATCGGCCCAATGGGCTCCACGATCCCTATGGTCAAGTGGTCCCTGCAGACGTACGCCCTTCTTTCCAGCTAGGTTGTCGACAGCAACGGAAACCAAGGGGCAACAGTCAACCTATTTCACGTATCGAGGATGAGGGGCAACCTCTTCTGGTGGCTTCAGTTCTAAACCGGCGTAATTGCGCCATCTCATGGGTCATGGTCACGACTGATGCCAGCAGTTCCGGTTTGAGAGCCCTCTGCAGAATGGATTCTGCTCCAAGACAAATTGGCTATGCTTCTTCTCATCCCGGGCTAGATCGTTCTGGAGCCTCAGGCAGCTTAGGGTGCCCTTCAGTCCTTCTCCTGTCTCCATAAGGGGGAGTCAGTTTCATTAAGAATGGTCGACACCACGGCGATCTCCTATATGAAGAGTTTGAGGGAGCACTCGGGGGGAGGTCAAGCCCATTCTGTCTTGGGACCAGAAGAACCTGTCCAGCATTTCAGCGGCTTGCATCCCCGGAGCCCAGATTGTCCAAGCGGACTTCCTGACGCGTATTCGGTTAAACACCAACAAGTGGTCTATTCATGTGCAGACATTCAAGTGGATCCTGTTCCTGGGAAGTCAATTCCGAAGTGGATCTATTCTCTTCACTGGCAACTTCAAGCTTAAGAGGGATTTCACTCAGGGCCGTACAGTTAAGGCCTCCGGTATGGATGTCCTGACAAATCGATTGGGTTCCAAGAGGGCATACGCCTTCTGACCACTCGCATTCATCCTCACGTTCCTAAAAAGACCTCATGCGGAAGCGATCTAAGTGATGGTAGTAGCTTCGTATTGGCCGCACAAGCTTTGATTTTATTTTCCCTCCCTGAGCTAGCTCAGCTTTTGGGATCAGGTGCCTCATCCTCTCAGGCTGGATTCTTTTATCCTCGAGGGTCAGTTCTGCACCCCTGTCCGGTTTGGGTGCGCTTTAAGTCTGTTTTTTCATTCTCATAAGCTCTAAGGAAATGGGCATGAATTAGGTATTTAGGGAGGCTGAGCCTCTGTCAAGAATGATTGCGGCCTGAATCGTTCAGTCCATCCAACAAGCTTGTAGAGTCGAGGGCTTGGCTCCTCCGGAGCCAGTGAAGGCACTTTCCACCAGGAGTATGGTGGTTTAATGGACAGCAGTCCAGCACATTGCTCCAGATGTTATCTGTGAAACGGCCCTATGGCCTCCATTAAGACCTTATGTCACTTTTGTAGTGAGCCTGCTTCGCTATCTTCTGTGATTTTGTATTTGTAAATCCTGTTGGTTGACGGGTCAAATTGAATTTTTTTTTCTGTTCATCATACCCACCCGTGTGGTTTGGCTAGTTATTTCCCACACGTAGGCTGCCATGGAGTCAGTCAGGAAAAGGGAAAATTTATTATCAATACTTACCGTAATTTTCATTTCCTGATGGACTCCATGGCAGACGGAGTTCCCACCCTAAAGGTTAATAAGGGGTCCAAGAGTCGGCTAGTTACGGAACACAGTACTGATAGGTGAGCTGACTTTTATGGGTATGGGGTCCTATAGCATTGGAGAGGAGGCGGGATTAACCCACACGTAGGCTGCCATGGAGTCCATCAGGAAAGGAAAATTACGGTAAGTATTGATAATAAATTTTCCCTTTTTTCTCTTCACAATATAGGGGAAACTGTTTCATTCCCCTTCTGACTATGTTGTCTCTGGGTTGTCTTCTTTCTTTTTTATTTTTTACACTTAAGTAAATACACAATAAGGGGAATTAACCCCTACATTTTTTTTACTATATTCTAGATAGACTTAGTGTCTTTTCTTTTTCACAACACAGGGGAAAGTGTCGTTTTTCTTTCCTTTCTCCCTTTCTCACTGCAGAGATTTTCTTCTTTTTTTTCTCTTTTGTTATTTTATTTTTGTACACCGAAGTAAAATGCACAATTAGGGGAATTAATCCCTATATTTTACATAGATTCAGATTTATTGGTTCTCTTCTTTCTTTCCATTTTTTTTCCCCACAATATAGGAGAAATTGTCCTTTGTTTTATTCTCCTTCTTATTGGGTAGTATTTGCCCTTTCTCTTTCTCTTGTCAAAATGGGGAAATATGTCTTTTTATTTTTTATTTTTTCCCCTCTTATTATATAGGAAAAAAAAATTTTATTTTTTTTTGTGTGTTATTTTGCACACCGAAGTTAATGCACAAGTAGGGGAATTAATCCCTATATTTTATATAGATTTATATATAATTCTAATTTTTTTTTTCTTTTTTCTTTTTTTTTCCTTCTCTTCTCTCTCTCCCTCTCTCTCCTCTCTCTCTCTCTCTCTCTCTCTCTCTCTCTCTCTCTCTCTCTTTCTATGCCCTTCCCCCTCCACTCACTATAAGTAGTGCAGCCCTATCCCTAGGTATCTCCCATAGAGAATAGATAGGGAAAGACCGGCTCGGGGGCAGAATGGGATGGAGAAATCCAGGAGTAGTACGTAGTATTGGCAGAAGATCCAGTTTTTATACTCTTTTAGTGTAAGGGGTACATATTGAGACCATATATGTTAGTCTGTATATTGATTTTATGTTGTATTTACTGTATTGTTTTGTAAAAAAATGAATAAAAGATTTTAAAAAAAAAATAAAAAAAATAAAATAAAAAACAAACCTTTATAACCCCTTTAAACATGGTGGTTATGTTCTTTTTTTATTGTTATATTACTATGAAGTTTTAAAACAAAAAGTCTGTATTATTTGGTAAGCCTACAAAAGCACTGAAATAAGATATTGATATTCGATTTCCCTTCTAAATGTTTTTTTTGTATTTGTCTGAATTTCTCACTTCCTGTTTCTCCTCAGTAAACTTGCCACCATCATCTGAGCGTTGGTTAGTCAGCCAGAACAGCTTACTAAACAGCTTACTGAGGAGGAACAGGAAGTGAGAAATTCAGACAAAGAAAGCAAAGAAAAAAAACATTTAGAAGGGAAATCGAAGGAAAAGGTCAGTGAGCACTAGCTTAAAGGAACATATTAAGAAAATAAAAAACAAACCTTTACAACCCCTTTAATCTATAAAAATATCCATTTGATAGTGTTGGTGGCAGGCTACCTTTATTCATTCGGTTGTGTGATGAACTAGGAGCGCAGAGAGACAGCACAAGAAACCCAACGCACAGGTGTTTATTGGGAGACTTGGGGGTACAGGAGGGGTGGTGTTGAGTCAATGCACAGCTAATCAGTCCACAGGGTGGCAATGTGCATGCAACAAATAAGCAGTTCACAGTGGGGTACAATGAGAGAAAAGTTCACATGGTTAACAAGAAGGCACGACAAGGGCAGGTGATGCTTCGAGCATTAGAACAACACAGTTTTGGGAATGGTCCACAGGGCCCCAGGCAGACATGACAAGGGGAAAACAGGTCCTCGGAGTGGTAGTATGGCATAGCACGGATAACCAGTTATCAGAGTAGCAATAGACATGGCATGGATAGACAGTTCATGGGGTGGCAGTGGGCACAGCACAGGTAAACTGTTCACAGGCAGTTATATGGCACAGAAAGGGGAGATGACCTTCAGGGCAGTAGCAAGGGGTAACAGTTCATTGCACATCAAAAAAGGAAACTGTTCACAGGGAAACAATATGACCCATCTGGGGGAATGCTCCTCAAAGTGGTAGCAGCAGAGGCGATAAGGGGCGGAAGGGTTCAAAGACTCACGCTGTGGAAGTCCAACTGTCCTGTGTAGTGGATGGATGTAGTCTTGGCATCAGGTGATCCAGGCGGAACACACAGGATTAAGTCCTTGGTACACAGAGAAGGGTTGACACAGCAGGGCGGGAAGTCCTCAAAACAGGCAGGGCACAGGGGATTAAGTCCTTGGCACATAGCACATTGTCCTTCTACTTCACAATTAGATGCCACTTTGTGTTGGTCTATCACATAAAATCCCAATAAAACACATTTATGTTTTTGGTTGTAGCATGACAAAATGTAGAGAATCTCAAGGGGTATGGATACTTTTTTAAATACTGATATGGGTTATTTTCACTAAAAAACTGTATCAGAATACAGTTTATTTGCAAAATTTCATAACAGAAATGAAGAAAAACTGTTTTTATTTAAAAAAAAATCAGTTTATTCAGCAAAAAATTAAAAACCCAGTGGTGATTAAAGTGGTTGTAAACCCTTAGGCCTCGTACACACGACTGAGTTTCTCTGCAAAAACCAGCAAGAAACTTGCTGGGATTTTTTTTTTTCGGTCGTGTGTACATTTTTCGACGAGGAAACTGTCGAGGATCCCGTTGGGCCAAAAAGAGAGCATGTCTTCTTTTTCCTCGACGGGAATGGAGAAACTTGCCTTGTCGAGTTCCTTGACAGCCTAACAAGGAACTCGACGAGGAAAATTATGTGTTTCGCCCGTCGAGTTCCTCGGTAGTGTGTACCAGGCTTTACTCCTTACTTTTACCTATAGGTAAGCCTAGAATAAGGCTTACCTATAGGTAGTGGAAATATCTCCTAAATGTGTGCTGGCAAAAAAGCTGGCTTCTGTCTGACGGACTGATGAACCAGGCATTAGAAACAGACATCAAGTTTGAGGGGATACTTCTCAAACAAATGCCTTGTTAAACATTACACAGGTTGTCCTTAAACACTGGGAACTTAGATACCATTGTTGCATTTCAGTTGACAGTTGGATCAGTCTATTGTTCTGTAACCGTGGTCAAACAATAGTTTGATGACCTGATATTTACTGTATGATCTATGGCATGTATGATACCATAGTGCCATCTTGAGGTTGAATTGGATAATGTTTCTCTAATTGAAACTCAGAAAAAGGCCACACCCATGTGAGGATGGTAAACTTTGCAAATAAAAGGTCATCAGGCTTAAGCTGACAGAGAGGACTCCATAATGACTTAACACCAATGAAGATCTCTGAGACTTCACCTAAGATGCTTTCACCCAACCTCCCGCAACAGCTTATAGAGTAAGCAAGGGTCCTCGTTGCCTACGGAGATTGTGAACCTACTGTAACCTGAATTAAGTAACTTTTAAGGATATTTATACTGTTTACAGACCATAGGGTGCTTATTTGCTAGGAAGTAGGTAGCATTTAGCTTGTTAAAGGTATATTGTATCTGTCAGTCTTGTATTGTAATCCTATAATTGTAATAGTTTTGTATGTACAGCATTTTTCATTTAGTAAAAGCACATTAATACATTGCAGAGGCCTAAGCTTCTTTGCATATTTGTCATCTACTTCAGTCCAAAAATATGCTATCCTTCTACTCCAGTGGATAAGTAAAGCATGATTTCTAGCGGTAAAGAAGGCCTCCTGATAAGAAGAATGTAATTATGTAATTCTCAAACATATAAATACAAGTAGTAAAATGCATTGCAGGCTGAGACAGACACCCTTACCGACAATTTTGTTGTGTCCTGTAGTTTTGGAGGCAGGGTAGTTAGACAGTGCTTTATTAACAAGTTCAGGCAACCACCAGTATGTCATAACAGAGTATTATACATGTAACCACTAGAGGGTCTAATGCAATATGAGGGTCCGGTATAATATTAAAATAATTTCCCCCAAATATTTGAAGTACCCTTAATGAACTCTTGTAAGGCAATAAATAATGTTTCTGACATGACAGCCCTTTAAAATGGCCTGTGCAAGATTAAAAAAAACTCTTGTAATCTATTTTTGTAGCTTTACTGATATGTGTGACAGATTTAGGTACACTATATTACCAAAAGTATTGGGACACCTGCCTTTACACGCACATGAACTTTAATGACATCCCAGTCTTCTTCTGTAGGGTTCAATATTAAGTTGGCCCACCCTTTGCAGCTATAAGAGCTTCAACTCTTCTGGGAAGGTTGTCCACAAGGTTTAGAAGTGTGTCTATGGGAATGTTTGACCATTCTTCCAGAGGCGCAATTGTGAGGTCAGACACTGATATGGACTAGAAGGCCTGATTCGTAGTCTCCGCTCTAATTCATGCCAAAGGGGTTCTATCAGGTTAAGGTCAGGACCTTGTGCAGGCCAGTCAATTTCCTCCACCCCAAACCTGCTCAGCCATGTCTTTATGAAGCTTTATTTGTGCACGTGTGTGCAGTCTTGTTGGAACAGGAAGGGGCCATCCCCAAACTGTTTCCACAAAGTTGGGAACATAAAATTGTCCAAAATATTTTGGTATGCTGGTGCCTTAAGAATTCCCTTCACTGAAACTAAAAGGTACAAGACCCAACCCCTCCACCAAATGATTTGGACCAATGCACAAAGCAGGTCCATAAGTCCTGACCTCAAACCGATAAAACACTTTTGGGATGACTTAAAGCAGAGATTGCAAACCAGGCCTTCTTGTCCACATCAGGGCCTGACCTCACAAATGCACTTCTGGAAGAATGGTCAAACATTCCCATAGACACACTCCTAAACCTTGTGGACAGCTTTACCAGTTTAGGCTCTCATAGCTACAAAGGGTGGGCCAACTCAATATTAAACCCATTGGAACTAAGATGGGGATGCCATTAAAGTCCATGTGCGTGTAAAGGCAGGTGTCCCAATATTTTTGGTAGTATAGTGTAGTTTTTAATAGTGCCCCCTTACAAAGTGACATTATTAATGTATAAAATTCAAAAACAGTTACTTACAGTTCATAGATAACAAAACTGGGTATAATTAAATCTGACTCTTAGGCCCCATACACACGATCGAATCCATCCGCTGAAAAATCCCAGCGAATGGGTTTCAGCGGATATATCCTATGGTGTGTACACTCCAGCGGATCTGTTTCCGCGGATATTTATCCCCTGGGATGGATTTCCAGCGGATAAATATTTGATGACATGCTATCAAATCTATCCGCTGGAATCCATCCCAACGGATGGATCCGCTGGTCTGTACAGACTCACCGGATCCATCCGTCCGAAGGGATTCCCCGCATGCGTCGTAATGATTCGACGCATGCGTGGAATTCCTTATATGACAGCGTCGCACACGTCGCCGCGTCATAATCGTGGCGACGGCGCGACACGTCATCGCCAGAGGATTTTGGCGCGAGTACACTCCATCGCATGGAAATCCACGCAAATCCTCGAGAGGATTTATCTGCGGATACGGTCCGCTGGACCGTATCGGCGGATAAATCCTCTCGTGTGTATGGGGCCTAACTTGGCATACAGAGGGAGGCAGATTGTCTGTTTCTGTACACTGTGTACAAATAGAAAATAAAAGTGCAGTGCTACAAATCAGTGAATAACATAATATGTGACAATAAAGTGTAAAAAAAGTTAGACAAAAGTATTTCAAAAGTGTTATGTATGAAAAAATTAATCCAGTCTAAGATAGTATCAAAAGTCTCCAAAGAGTCAACAGTTGTGAAGTAGTGAATACAATAAAATCTTCCCACTCTAAAGTGAAAAGACACCTTGTGAAAAGTCCATATACACACTCTGAAAAGTGAATCACAGTGCACTCCATCCATAAATACAATACAGCTCCTTATCAGAACTTGTTGACCTCTGTATTAGAGATGGTCATTGTCATCAACCATGAATCAGACCAATACAGAAGTACAGTTAAATCACACTTGTTTAATAATAATAATAATAACAATAACAAAAAGCTAAACAGAGTAGATGTTGTCAAAACATAGTCAGAGTTCAGGAACCAGGGGCCAGATTCACAGTGGACTTACGACGTCGTATCTCCACGTACGCCGTCGTAAGTCCTAATGTGAGCCGTCGTATCTATGCGCCTGATTCTTAGAATCAGTTACGCATAGATTTGGCCAAGATACGAGCGGCGTAAGTCTCCTACGCCATCATATCTTGGGTGCATATTTACGCTGGCCGCAAGGGGCGCTTCCGTAGATTTACGTGTCGAATATGTAAATTAGGTAGATACGCCGATTCACGAACGTACTTGCGCCCGCTAGGCCGTTTACGTTAGGCTTACGTCCGGCGTAAAGTTACCCCTGCTCTATAAGGGGTCAGCCAATGCAAAGTATGGACGTCGGCAAGCGTATCTTTTTACGTTGTTTACGTAAGTCGTACGTAAATGGGGCTGTGCATAGGTTACGTTCATGTCACAGGCATTGGGCCTGGCGTATCTTATGGAGTAAAGTCGACGTGATACTGAGCATGCGTGCGCATGGGCCATACGATCGGCGCTTCATTTGCATGGGGTCACGGCTCATTTTAATAAAACACGCCCACCTCTTCCACATTTGAATTAGGCGGGCTTACGCCGGCCGATTTACGCTACGCCGCCACAACTTACGGAGCAAGTGCTTTGTGAATACTGTTGCAGTGGCGTAACGTAAATAGGATACGCTACGCCCAACTAAAGATACGCTCTCCTACGTGAATCTGGCTCCTGATCTCTTAGTTTCTCTGAAAACGTAAGGCCTAAGTCGGTCTCGTGTTTTGGCTGGAATCCTGGGTCACTTCAAGAATGAGCGCTCAAGAGCTCTCTGTAGGAGAGGGACAATGCCTGCCATATTGGACCTTCAGTCGTACAGGTCTTTTCAAAAGGCATCTGAGAAATTGTTCTGGTAAAGGAAGGGAGTGTAAAAAATGGCACAGTTGTATTTGTCACCAATGGTTCAATACCGGGGCCTTCCATGCTGCGGATAAGTGAGAGAAATCACACCACTCTGTATTGATTAAGAAGTCCCTCGTGCTGGTGAGGCCATTAGCTGCCCAAGTTTGAAAAAGTCTGTCAGTCCATCCAGGGAGAAACTCTGGGTGGTTCATTATACTGTAGCAGTTAGGGGAGAGGGATAACTGCAACTGCCCACTAAGTTAAAATATCTGGTCATTTCACGCAACGTAGGCCCTATAAGTGGGTGCTTCTGGAAAGAAAGAGTAGTGATTTGACCTAATCAAGGAAATCCCGTCAAGGGCTTAGTTTTAATATAAATCAGTATAAAGTATATCAAATGTAACTGTTAACATCTGTAAAGTTAAAAGAAGAGCCTTGGATGCTGATGCCATCTGAACAAAATGAAAACCAGTATCAATCATCTTTGACTCCGCCTATAGCAGATTATTGCACAAAAAAATCACATTTGATGTTTAATAAAGATTTATAGGGAAGTGTAAAATAGTTTTTTTTATTATTTTTATTATTTCTATAATTTAATTTGAATTGCTCTTCTGAAACTGTTTGTTTTTAGTCATGGGAATGGCAAAGCACCCATCAGGGCTGTGAAGATACAGGCTCATACTGCAGATGTGCTCTGCTGATGTAGAGGGCATATATCAACACAGTGATCTTTCCCTGCAGATGCCAAGGGACAAGGAAAGATCATGTGACCACACAACAGCACTTCAGGAATAAGGTACTTGGAGGAACAAACATTCGAAATACAGTGCAAAGAACAAACTGGAAACCTCCTACACACTCTTTGGAGTTGCAAATCACTGAGAAGCTTTTGGAACTCAATATCATCCTTCATAGCAGATTTCACAGGCAACTTGCTTACGCTTACACCTGCCTCAGCTTTACTGGGCATTGACCTGGAGATATACCCTACCATTTATAGAACTGTCGTCACCCATATCTTGATAGCCTCGAGACTAACTGTTACTAAACTATGGAAATCCACAGAAGCACCTAATATTTCCACGGTTATAAATAGAGTGAATACCCAAGCTCAATTCGAGCTGATGCTAGCTTATAAAAACCACACAATCCCCTCTTTTAGGAAAAAATGGAAAACATGGCCAGGGCCGGCCTTAGGTGTTCAGGCGCCCTGTGCGAGCTAATCCTGTGCCCCCCCCCCCCCCCCAGACCGATACACAATAAACTACCCACAGACCACTACACAATGCACACGGACACTACAGCATTGGTGCATTTTACTATAGGAGCCATTGGTGGACTACAAGGCCCAGCATTTTACTATAGGGGCATTGGTGGACTACAAGGCCCAGCATTTTACTATAGGGGGCATTGGTGGACTACAAGGCCCAGCATTTTACTATAGGGGGCATTGGTGGACTACAAGGCCCAGCATTTTACTATAGGAGGCATTGGTGGACTACAATGCCTAGCATTTTAGTCCCACCAATGCCTCCTATAGTAAAATACTGGGCCTTGTAGTCCACCAATGCTTCTACAGTAAAATGCTGGGCCTTGTAGTCCACCAATGCCTCCTATAGTAAAATTCTGCACCAATGCCCCCTATAGCAAAATGCTGGGCCTTGTAGTCCACCAATGCCCCTATAGTAAAATGCTGGGCCTTGTAGTCCACTAATGCCTCCTATAGTAAAATCAAGAGAAAAATTGTCCCTGCGTCCATCATATGTTTTGTGCACCAGAAAATGTAATGGGGTGGGGTTGTAGGAAGCTGACAGAGAGGATGAAAATTACAGGGTTGGGTGGTAGGAAGATGACAGGAAGGATGGAGATGACAGGGGTGGGTGACAGGGAGGATGGAGATGACAGGGGTGGGTGACAGGAAGGATGGAGATGACAGGGGTGGGTGGTAGGGAGGTGACAGGGAGGATGGAGATGACAGCGGTGGGTGGTAGGGAGGTGACAGGGAGGATGGAGATGACAGGGGTGGGTGACAGGGAGGATGGAGATGACAGGGGTGGGTGACAGGGAGGATGGAGATGACAGGGGTGGGTGACAGGGAGGATGGAGATGACAGGGGTGGGTGACAGGGAGGATGGAGATGACAGGGGTGGGTGGTAGGGAAGTGACAGGGAGGATGGAGATGACAGGGGTGGGTGACAGGGAGGATGGAGATGACAGGGGTGGGTGACAGGGAGGGTAGAGATGACAGGGGTGGGTGGTAGGGAGGTGACAGGGAGGGTGGAGATGACAGGGGTGGGTGGTAGGGAGGTGACAGGAAGGATGGAGATGACAGGGGTGGGTGGTAGGGAGGTGACCGGGAGGATGGAGATGACAGGGGTGGGTGACAGGGAGGATGGAGATGACAGGGGTGGGTGACAGGGAGGATGGAGATGACAGGGGTTGGGTCACAGGGAGGATGGAGATGACAGGGGTGGGTGGTAGGGAGGTGACAGGGAGGATGGATATGACAGGGGTGGGTGGTAGGGAGGTGACAGGGAGGATGGAGATGACAGGGGTGGGTGATAGGGAGGATGGAGATGACAGGGGTGGGTGACAGGGAGGATGGAGATGACAGGGGTGGGTGGTAGGGAAGTGACAGGGAGGATGGAGATGACAGGGGTGGGTGATAGGGAGGATGGAGATGACAGGGGTGGGTGACAGGGAGGATGGAGATGACAGGGGTGGGTGGTAGGGAGGTGACAGGGAGGATGGAGATGACAGGGGTGGGTGACAGGGAGGATGGAGATGACAGGGGTGGGTGACAGGGAGGATGGAGATGACAGGGTGGGTGGTAGGGAGGTGACAGGGAGGATGGAGATGACAGGGGTGGGTGACAGGGAGGATGGAGATGACAGGGGTGGGTGGTAGGGAGGTGACAGGGAGGATGGAGATGACAGGGGTGGGTGGTAGGGAGGTGACAGGGAGGATGGAGATGACAGGGGTGGGTGACAGGGAGGATGGAGATGACAGGGGTGGGTGACAGGGAGGATGGAGATGACAGGGGTGAGTGACAGGGAGGATGGAGATGACAGGGGTGGGTGAAAGAAGGCTGACAGGCTTTAGAGGTAGGGTGGTGGGATGCCAGAAACAGGGGGATGCCGAGGAGCATGGTGATGACAGGGGAGGGACAGTAGGTGGCATCATAGCATGAGATCTGTGTGTGAGGTCAGCGGTGATGTTCGGGGTACCCTCAATCAGGCAGTGACGTCACAGGATGCTGACCTGTCAGTGTCGGCCGGGCAGCGGACTGTCATTCACAGTACCTCTCCGATGATCGCTGGCAGGTCTTTCAGACTTCCCCACACTACGGCTGTTGTCCATCCAGGAGAGAAGGTCAAGGAGCTGCTCAGCGGCGGCGGTGGCAGTCATCATTATCCGCGCTCTGCACATGGCAGGAGATCCGCAGAGCGCAGGACAAGGGGAGGAGCCGGGGGAGGGGGAGCACACTGACTGGATGATCGCGTTTGTGACAAGCTCCCAGCGCCTCCTCTCCCTCCACAGGACTGCGGGTAAGGACTACTACTGTCAGTGTCACACATTGAGGGAACCAGTAGCCGTGGCTGCGCCCTTGGCAGCAGTGCGCTCTAGGCCTAGTGGTAGCGCCGGCTCTGACTGACTGCGAGCTGTGACAGCCGCACGGCGCCCCTGTTGTTCATGGCGCCCTGTGCGGGCGCACAACCCGCACAGCGCAAAGGCCGGCCCTGAACATGGCTAACACATCATAGAGCCTCCGCCTATTTAAAAGATTGCAATATTTAATTTCTTGAGTATTTGACAACATTTATGCTTAAGTATTAGGCAGTATGCAGGTGTAGAGCAATGAATATTTTATTAGTTTATAGTGGATATTTTGTTTGTATTTATTTTACTTTTATTTTTATCTTTATTTATTTATGTTTACTCTTTCTATAGTACAGGCTGTACCATTACTTATCGTGATGTCCTTCCAGTCCTACAGTTAGAACCCAGTTGGGGTAGACTGGTCTAGGTCATCAAGGCCCGTACCATGTTTACAAGCACAGGCTTTACAGTTCTGATTATATCTCTGCTGTTTTGTTTGTACTGCAACTCTGTCATTTATGCTTTTGCTGTATGTATGTACTAATTTATTGATATAATAAAAAATTTATAGTTGAAAAAAAAAAAATTCGAAATACAAAGGCATGATATACTGTATCTGATTTATGTGTATGGATGATGGCAAATAACACTTTTTTGTTTAGTATCACTTTATTCATAGCTGACTTGGTGTATTTTTCCCTTCCTCTTAAACACCACCGCAAGTAAGCAGCCGGGATTAAATTATACTGTACTTCAGTTGCATAGAATACGTATTCCTGAACTGTGCAACTTTGCAGTGCATTTAGTGGAGGAGAAAGACACAAAACACTAAAATCCATTCATCACATGCTAAAATACAGGACAAAAACTTCACTACAGAGCCCAAAATGAAAAGAAAAGGAAGGAAAAATAACAAAAGCAGCATGTAAAATATTATAAAGTCCTGTACATACATTTAATATACAGTCCTAATATGGCACATAAAACCCCTTAATGTTTAAACAATAATAAACTTAATGTTTTATTACTTTTGTGCTCGAATGCCATACAACACATTAAGGAAGATTTACTAAAACTGGCGCACACAGAATCCACTGCAGCTGTACATAATAACCAATAAGCTTCTAACTTTTGTTTGTTCAATTAAGCCTTGACAACAAAAAAAAAACCTAGAAGCTGACTGGTCACTGTGCTCAGTTGCGCCAGATTTTGTGTGCACCAGTTTTAGTAACCCCCCCCCCCCCCCATCTTGTATGTGTCTCAAACTCTAGTTCCCTATTTGATGCCCTTAATCCCAGATAAATGTTTAACCACTTCCCGCCCGGCCTATGGCCGATTTACGTCCGGGAAGTGGTTATGAAATCCTGACAGGACGTTCTAGAACGTCCTGCAGGATTTCATGCCGCGCGCGCCCGTGGGGGCGCGCATCGCGGCGATCGGTGATGCGGGGTGTCAGTCTGACACCCTGCATCTCCGATCTCGGTAAAGAGCCTCCGGCGGAGACTCTTTACCACGTGATCAGCCGTGTCCAACCACGGCTGATCATGATGTAAACAGGAAGAGCCGTCGATGGCTCTTCCTCACTCGCGTCTGACAGACGCGAGTAGAGGATAGCCGATCGGCGGCTCTCCTGACAGGGGGGGTTAGCGCTGATTGTTTATCAGCGCAGCCCCCCCTCGGATCGCCACACTGGACCACCAGGGATGCCCACCCTGGAGCACCAGGGTGGGCAAAAAAAAAAAAAATGGCAGAAAAAAAAAAAGTCTAAAAAATAATAAAAAAAGCATAAAGAAAAAAGATGCCAGTCAGTGCCCACAAATGGGCACTGACTGGCAACCTGACAAAAATCAGTGCTGCCACCCCAGTGTCCATCAGCGCCACCCCAGTGTCCATCAGTGCCACCCCAGTGTCCATCAGTGCCACCCCACAGTGCCCATCCATGCCCAGTGCCCACCTATCAGTGCCCATCTGTGCCACCCATAAGTATCCATCAGTGCCGCCCATGAGTGCCCATCTGTGCCGCCTATGAGTGCCCAGTGCCGCCCATGAGTGCCCATCAGTGCCGCCTATGTGTGCCCATCAGTGCCGCCTATGTGTGCCCATCAGTGCCGCCTATGTGTGCCCATCAGTGCCGCCTATGTGTGCCCATCAGTGCCGCCTATGTGTGCCCATCAGTGCCGCCTATGTGTGCCCATCAGTGTCGCATACCAGCGCCGCCAATCAGTGCCACCTCATCTGTGCCCGTCAGTACTACCTCATCGATGTCCATCAGTGCCATCTCATCGGTGCCCATTAGTGCCGCCATATCAGTGCCCGTAATTGAAAGAGAAAACTTATTTACAAAAAAATTAACAGAAAAAAATAAAAACGTAATTTTTTTTCCAAATTTTCAGCCTATTTTTAGTTGTTGTGCAAAAAAAAAAAATCGCAGAGGTGATCGAATACCACCAAAAGAAAGCTCTATTTGTGGGGAAAAAAGGACGCCAATTTTGTTTGGGTACAGTGTAGCATGACCGCGCAATTGCCATTCAAAGTGCGACAGTGCTGAAAGCTGAAAATTGGCTTGGGCGGGAAGCTGCGTAAGTACCTGGTATGGAAGTGGTTAAAGTTATACTAAACACACATTGTTTGATTTGCATTATCCCTTCTCTTTATACAGTAAATAACATGTAATTACATTTTTCATAATCAATATACAGCTGTCATGTGACCCAGCTTTTTTTCAGCCCATCTGCAGGGAAACATCGGTGGGAGAACCTTCAACTCATTTGCAGCCGGTCACGTGTTAAAAACTAAAATCCCACCCCCATAGCTGTTTAGTAGGCATTGGGAAGGAGGGAGGGAGTGGGCTATCATTTATCCAGAGTGTATACGCCCACATGTGTGTCTATAGTCATGTGGGCTGAACAAATAAGAAAAAGGAGGAAATGAACAGCTAAGAAGGGAACTGAAACTGGGGCATGTTCAGTAGAAGTGGCAACGGCTGGTCTACATAATGTCAAGATGCAGTGGGGACACAGACAAGAAGGAAGGGACAGTGAGCAGCAACCAGGATTTTTGCAGAATACAGAAAACAAATCCCATAGTGACTGAGTGAGTATGAACAGTATGTAATATAGCATGTACTAACGTTTTTTTTTATTTTTGTATGTAGATTTAATGGCACTTTAATCTGTTGCTGACTGACCCACGTATATGTACTGCAGGCCGGCGGCTCCTAAAGGTGAAATCACATACCTGTGCATCAACTTTACTTCCGGGGTTGCGACGCCCAGCTCCTGCTGTGATTGGACACAGTTGGAGCCAATCAGCGGGTCCGGCAGACCCGATGTCTGCCGGGACTCGCCGATTGTTCGCGACAGAGGCAGAGCAACGGTCTGATTTGTAAACAAGGCAGATCACCGTTCTGTGACAAGGGAAGACAGAGATTCTGTGTTTCTGCTATCAGGAATACAATATCTGTCTTTCCACAGTACAAGCACCCCCCAGACAGTTAGAAAGCACTCCCTAGGGACACATTTAACCCTTTGATCGCCCCTGATATTAATCCCTTCCCTGCCAGTGTCATTAGTACAGTGACAGTGCATTTTTTTAGCACTGATCACTGTATTGATGTAACTAGTCCCCAAAAAGTGTCACTTAGGGGGTAATCCACAAAAGGGATACGCCGGTGTATCTACTGATACACCGTCGTATCCCTGTTTCTATCTATGGAACTGATCCACAGAATCAGTTTCACATAGATAGACAGAAGATCCGACATGTGTAAGGGACTTACACTGTCGGATCTTAGGATGCAGTACCTCGGCCGCCGCTGGGGGGCATTTTGAGTCGAAATGCCACGTCGGGTATGCAAATTAGCACTTACGGAGATCCACGAAGCTTTTCAGCTTCGTTTTTTCTCCGAAAGTATTAGTTTGCTATTGCAAAATTAGGGCTGCTTTTACAAGGTGTAAAGTTAGTACACCATGTAAAAGTAGACCCTTCTTTCCCGTGACGGTGTCTTTTTATTTATTTATTTTTTTTTTTCCGCCGCAACTCGTATTTTTTTTTACGCCCGTCGCGATTCTCAAAACCCGGCGCAATGTAAAACCGCGCAAAGCACGTCGGGAAAATGACGACGGGAGCATGCGCAGTACGTCCGGCGCGGGAGCGCGCCTAATTTAAATGGGACTCGCCCCATTAAATTAGGAACGCCTTGCGCCGGACGATTTTAAGTTAAGTGCTTTGTGGATCGGGCACTACCTTGTATAATTTGCGATGGTGTAACTTAAATGACAAAAGTTACGTTGCGCCGGGTGTTTGTGGATCTGGCCCTTAGGCCCCATACACACGAGAGGATTTATTCGCGGATACGGTCCAGCGGACCGTATCCGCGGATAAATCCTCTCGAGGATTTGCGCGGATTTCCATGCGATGGAGTGTACTCACCATCGAATCAAAATCCGCGCCGAAATCCTCTGGCAATGACGTGTCGCATGCGTCGAATCATTACGACGCATGCGGGGGATCCCTTCGGACGGATGGATCCGGTGAGTCTGTACAGACCAGCGGATCCATCCGTTGGGATGGATTCCAGCGGATAGATTTGATAGCATGTCATCAAATATTTATCCGCTGGAAATCCATCCCAGGGGATAAATATCCGCGGAAACAGATCCGCTGGAGTGTACACACCATAGGATCTATCCGCTGAAACCCATTCGCTGGGATTTTTCAGCGGATGGATTCTATCGTGTGTATGGGGCCTTAGTGTCTGATTTGTTTGCTGCAATGTCACAGTCCCGCTATAAGTCGCAGATCACTGCCATTACTAGTAAAAAAAAAAATATCCCATACTTTGTAGACGCTATAAATTTTGCGTAAACCAATCAATATACGCTTATTGGGATTCTTTTTTTTTTTTATTGGGTGTGTTTTATATAGCAAAAATAAAAAAAATTCAGTCTTTTTATGTTTATAGCACAAAAAATAAAAACCCCAAAGGTGATCAAATACCAATAGAAAATAACTATTTGTGGAAAAAAAAGGACATCAATTTTTTGGGGTACAGCGTCGCACAGCCGCGCAATTGTCAGTTAAAGTAACACAGTGCCGTATCGCAAAAAATGAAGAAATAGTTTCTGCGCCAACAACACAAAAAATGTATTAAATTAAATTGAATCAAAAAACACACTGTAGTGCTAAGCTGTTCCCCTGGTGATGAAGTGGATAACTTCTATCTAATGATTGGTGCAAGTTATAGAGGGCGCTTGAGGTGCAAAATTCATCTAGTGCACATAAATATATTAATAATAAAACAAACAAAAAAAAACCCTGAGTGGAATAATGAATAGTAAAGATTAGTCCGTGATTGTATCAAACTTCATAAAAAACATAAATTGTAGTCCCAACTTTGCAAATTGCATAGAGTGCTTAAAGTCCAATAATAAAAAAACAATCTTACTGAGAGAGGAAGAACATGGCTTCTCCAATCGTGCGATATATATTTCTTCACCAAACAAAATATTTGATACGACACCCAAAGTGCACAGGATATAGATTGTGCTTACCAGACCTAGTTGACCCCTTTATTTAAAAAGATAGTCAGATGCGCTTGTGCAGGATAATGCCTGCAGGCATATCAATAGACAGGAGCATGTACGATACCTCTTCCTCTGTGTGTTAAGGATAGGACATGTAACACACACAAAATGCTTCCATAGTGCAACACTGTTTTATTTAAAATTTGATACAAAAAACACCAGTCGAATGGCTACTCACATAAAAAGTGCCTTAACCCGACACTGGGGCTGCAGGCTTGTCTGGAATTACTTGCTCTCCCACCTCTGTGGTGGCGTGCGTTCCACCGGCAAGTAGTACTGACCATATGAACTGGAAGTGGCTGGTCACGTGTATTATGCCCTACGCGACTTCCGGTTCATCTGGTCAGTGCCGGTGGAACGCACGCCACCACAGAGGTGGGAAAGCAAGTGATTCCAGACAAGCCTTCAGCCCCATTGCTGGGTTAAGGCACTTTTTATGTGAGTAGCCATTCGTCTGGTGTTTTTTACATCAGAAAAAATCACATCGGAATTCAGACGGAGTAAAATAGAACATGTTCTATATCTAAACTCTGACGGAACGGAGTTCCTGCACTTTTTTCACAGCAGGAACTCGGTTCCCTTTGCAGGACTAGAGCAGCCGAGCCGCCCGAGCCAATCCTTCACTAAGCGGCGATGCCCAGCTCGAATCACTGTCAGGGGCAGGCGAACCTTAGTAATCCTTTATGTTACTGTCCGGTTCCTGTATATGGATTCATCGGGTAGTGTGCGGGTATTCCGTCATTTCCTCGATGCCGCAATGTCTCCTGGGAGCTTTTTTCATTGTTCCCAGGAGACATTGCGGAGGTCTGCCGCAAGTTATCGCGGGATTTAGAAAGAAGCAAGTTCTTTCTAAATCCCGCGATAACTTGTAGCAGACCTCCGCAATGTCTCCTGGGAACAATGACAAAAGCTCCCAGGAGACATTACAGCATCGAGGAAATGACGGAATACCCGCACACTACCCGATGAATCCATATACAGGAAGCGGCCAGTAACAAAGGATTACTAAGGTACAGTGGATCGAAAAAAGAAAACATGCGGTTTAGTAATTATGCATATGAGCGTATAATTTTTATTTATTTTTTGGTGGGGGAGTGGATCTTGGGTGGGAGTTCCCACACTTTTTTCCCCAGGACTTGACCCCTGATTAGGGTGTGCACCCTTAAGCTCAAACACACATGCATGTGTATGAGGCTACATATATATGACCCCGACACATTGATCTCCCTGCTGGCACAGTGAAAAAGAAGAGCATAAGTACTTATTTTATGACAGAACCGGTAAGAGGGAGATCTTTCCCATGTTCCTGTTGCTACACAGAGCGATAACACTAATGGGCACACCCTGTGCGCATGCCTATGCATTACTTGCATATTGACCGAGAGAAAATAAAGAACCCAAAGTCGGCGATTGCCATCTTGAAAAATGGCAACTTCTCTGTTGTAGTTCTTTATCACTATTTAGTAAAGGTAAATTATTTTTAATATGTTCTATAATTTCTGCTGTCACTATCAAGTGGTGCCAAAATTACCTTCATCATCATTTTTCCTCCTACTAATGACACATTTATCTTGCAATAATGTGTCTCAGCTACTTTTCTTAGCTTCATCACTCACCTGTTAAATAAACCCCCCTGGGGAACCTCTATTTCTCAATCTTTATTCTACTATTCTAGATTCTTTCAAATACAATTGCTCACTTGAGCAGTTCCTACACGCTCTAACCAATTCCCCCATCTGAATGGCTTTGATGCTGTGGGAGGGGTGACAGCTCATTGCATGTAAAATTGTATTACCTGCACAATACTTACTGTGGAAACCTTCCCTGTTGATCTATGCACTCTTAATGTTATGTTTAAAAAAAATCTATATTCTCCATATGCCAGACATACAGTATGTGAAAAATTTGGATTTAAATCTTTTGAATTATTATTGTGAGCAAACTCACTACCAAGCCTCAGACACATGTGACTCTTGGGAATCAAACAACTTAAGGAGTTCAGCGAGTTATGTTTTTTTTTTTTCTGCTGAAGATGTAACAAACAGTTGAAAAAGAATAAAATAAGCTATTATAAATATCCAGAGAGTAAAAAAGAATGGAAAGACAGAAAGAAAGAAGACAAACGAGGAGGAGAATAACAAAAGGACAAATGTTGTCTACAACAAACCGCAACCCAATTTTTTGTAATATTGGCGCTAACAATAAGAAGTTGACTCTGAAGCCCCATACACACTATCAGTTTTCCTGCTGGTTTTCTCTTCAGGTTTACCAAAACCATGTAGTACAAGGGCCTGCCTGATTGCATTCAAATTGAAACGCTTAGGCCCCGTACACACAACAGAGTTTCTCGGCAGAATTCACCGAGAAACTCGGTCAAAACCCGGATTCTGCCGAGAAACTCTGTCGTCTGTACAGTTTTGGCTCGATGGAGCCGCCGAGGAGCTCGACGAGAAAATACCGAACATGTTCTCTATTTTCTCGTTGTTCTATGGGAGAAGGCGGCCCGCCGAGCTCCTCGGCGGCTTCATCCCAGAACTCGACGAGGAACTCGACGTGCTTGGCACGTCGAGTTCCTCGGCCGTGTGTACGGGGCCTACAGGTTTGACCTCATATTAGATGGTTTTGGTAAACCTGAAGAGAAAACCATCAGGAAAACTGATAGTGTGTATGGGGCTTAAGTAAAATTAGTATTTTGCCTAAGGGGTTGTCATTAGCACCTGTTTATCATTTTTATGTATTTTTTTTTATCATTTGAATTTTTTGTGTTTAGCTCCTTACTTGATGTGAATAGATTTGTAAAAAAAATTTAATACTTTGTAAACATTTTTTGAATATTGATGGGAACAAGAAAATAGTCCAGCCTATGGAGAATAATGAAGGTCTAGTTTCTTTTCATTTTCATGATATGTGTGCTAGACTGATGCTGGAACAACTAAAGTGTGAGACAAAAAGTAGATCCTGTGAAAATGGTAGCATCACTAGACTCAATATGGGAAATAAATACTTGTATCAGATTCAAGCAAAATGTTTAGCTGTAGAATTTTTTCAGGAGGTATAATGAGATCTAATTGTTGACACTTGTGCTGCTCAAATGTAATCAGGGCACTGATCATCAGTGCCGATCACATGATTGAAGGGCCGCGTCAGCGGCTCTTTACAGAGATTGGGGTCGCGCTGTGTCCTAGCAATATGGCACGACCGCGATCGGCGTACACGAGCGGCTGTTCGGGTGCGTCGTCATATGACATCCACCCAGAACGAGAGCCGCATTGTCCTTCCGTAATTTGATGGTGGGCGGTCGGCAAGTGGGTAAATAGAATTTTAGAGCAGGGAGCTTGCTCTGTCCACTCCAAGCATCAACCTGGTATTGCAGTACCTCCAGGACTGGTGCAAATAAAAAAATAAGGATTTGAAAGTAAAGGATCTGGCAATCAAGAATGCAGATAAGAGGGGTGAAGTAGTTATCCTTAGTGCCCAGGAATATGAATTGGAAATCTTATTGCAGCTTCAGGATGGGTTTTACTGGGTTTTAAAACGGATCTCATCGCACCATTCCAAAATGCCCCATTTAAACTTATTCAAAAAGGTGAACAAATAGGAAGCAAAAAGGCTCCTGAATATCTCCAAGTGGAGAAACAAATTACCTAAATTTGTCATCACCTGCCTAAAGTACACAAGTCAGGGGTCTTATGGAATGGGTGGGGTCACATCTGCAGGTATTGGTACACAGACTCCCAGGATTTATAAAAGATACAAAGTCAGTCCTCTGTCACATAGACCACTTTTCTTATTTTATGTTTACTATAAACAGTATTATTTGCAAGCTCAGAGCCGCATTCATTCTTACCTGGTGTTACATGGGAAAACTGTAGCCATACATCTTCTCCACAGTACCTTGGCATCTCCTGAGGAAGCTTTAGTGCGTAACGCATTGAGTTTTGTTTTCCCTCTGATACAGCACCACATTTATGATGTTATGCAAATAGTATATGTTCATAGAACACCTCAAGTGCCCGTTCACACTACCCCGACTTGGGATCCGACTTGTGTCGCCCCAAGTGGCCCCAAGTCCCGCGACATGTGAAATTACATGGAAGTGAACGAGAGCCATCTTAATGCTCACTACTGAAGTCGCTCCGACTTCAGAAAAGGTTCCTGTACTACTTCAAGGCGACTTCTAGGAGACTTGTACACATTGATTTCAATGGAGTTGCCTCCGAAGTTGGATCACTGTCCAAACTAAAGCAACTTTACAGGAAGAGAAAATAGTTTTCTCAGGCAAACCCCTCCCTCCCACAGAGCTGATTATTGTTTGATTGGCCACTGGCAAAGTCGCCTGTCCTGGAGGCGACTTG
Organism: Rana temporaria; assembly: GCF_905171775.1. Taxonomy (NCBI): domain Eukaryota; kingdom Metazoa; phylum Chordata; class Amphibia; order Anura; family Ranidae; genus Rana; species Rana temporaria. Next base: position 280,880,189 of record NC_053493.1, on the reverse strand, counting down.
AAGTCGCGGTGTAAGTCGTCTCGCAAAGTTGCGCTGGAAGTCGTGTTGCCCCTGTGTGAACCTGCACTTAGACATCTGTATATGGTTATAACAGAGTGCAAAAACGTGGTAAAAAACAAGGGGCCTTGAGTACTTTGACTATATGTGTGTAAAAATTATTTGGAACTTGATTTTATTTCAGATTCTTGATCTATTTTGTATGTCTATGTGTAATCAAATAAACTCTTGACTTTTATTACAAGTCCTGTGTATACGTTGAATAAAATATATTCCTGCGCTAATGTGGAGCTACCAAAATAAATGGGAGAACTGCTGCAAGCACCGAATGGGGGAACTGCTGCAAGCACCGGAAAAAGGTCAAATTATACCATAAGAAAAATGAACTGTAAGAGACTGATGCTGCGCTGTTTAACCACTTAACCCCCGGACCGTATTGCTGGTCAAAGACCAGAGTACTTTTTGCGATTCGGCACTGCGTCGATTTAACTGACAATTGCGCGGTCGTGGGACGTGACTCCCAAACAAAATTGGCGTCCTTTTTTTCCCACAAATAGAGCTTTCTTTTGGTGGTATTTGATCACCTCTGCGGTTTTAAGTTTTTGCGCTATAAACAAAAATAGAGCGACAATTTTGAAAAAAATGAATATTTTTTACTTTTTTGCTGTAATCAATATCCCCCAAAAATATATATATAAAAAAAAAAATCCTCAGTTTAGGCCGATACGTATACTTCTACATATTTGTCGTAAAAAAAAATCGCAATAAGCGTTACCCTACAACACCCTACAACATGCCCAGGGAAGATAAGATTTTCTGCATCTTTTCCTCAACAGCACAGAAAGGCCACACCTGATGAGGCAGAGTTATGCTGGCCATAAACTCTACGAAATATCGTCCGAACGAACTTTCGAAAAAACGACCGTTCGGTCGTGAGCACAAACGATATTGCCATTATGTAATGACCATTAAATCGTTCAGTGGACATAAATAAAAAAAAAAAATTTTTCCTTACATATACCTAGTGCAGAAAGTTCAGACGGTAAACACATTAACCTTCCGATTTATCGTTCGTTCGGCAGAAAATTTCCAAACTTATCCTTCGTTTTTTCATCTCAAAAACGATTATCGATTTTGTGCCCAATAACTGTTCGAAAAATGAACGAACTCTCTGAACGACCGAATTTTGGCTGATTTTTAATATAGTGTATGGCCAGCATTAGTTGGATGATATGCAGCCAGGTAAGAGGATATCCACTGTCAGAACCAGTGTGTGGGCAGTCAGATAGAAGTCTAATAGGACACAGCTTCTCCAGAAGACCCAGCTACTGTGGAGAGCCCCTCTCCAATTTCTACGAGAATATTCCAGTTCCAGTAGAGTGGCCCTTTACCTTGGACCTTTGATCCTTCTAGCTGTTAGCCTAGGTACCAGAGCTACCCTTGACTTCACTGAGATTCGATGCTGTTTATGAGGATAATGGCAAGTAACTCTTTGTGTTCTGAATGTTTTAGCTGTAGCTGTAAACTGTCTGTAAACTGATGACTTGTAGGGGATCTTGGGGATCTGATGACTGCTCACCTGCCTCTGACAACTTTGGTGGATAAAAAATTATATAGATAAAGGGCCAGATCCACAAAGGAATTACGCTGGCGTATCTATTGATACGCCACGTAACTTCTAGTTTGCTCTGGCGTATCTTTGTTTTGTATCCACAAAACAAGATACGCCTGAAGCTGTGCTAGATCCGACTGGCGTACGTCTTAGTACGCCGTCGGATCTAAGGTGCATATTTACGCTGGCCGCTATGTGGCATTTCCGTCGATTTCCGCATTGAGTATGCAAATTAGCTAGATACGGCGATCCACGAACGTACATCCGGCCGACGCATTTTTTTACGTTGTTTCCGTAAGGCTTTTTTCGGCGTATAGTTACCCCTGCTATATGAGGCGTATCCTATGTTAAGTATGGACGTCGTTCCCGCGCCAAATTTTGAAAATTTTCCGTTGTTTGCGTAAGTCGTTTGCGAATAGGACTTTGCGTAGAATGGCGTCCACGTCGTAAGCATTGGCTTGTTGCGGGTTAATTTCGAGCATGCGCACTGGTATACCCCCACGGACGGCGCATGCGCCGTTCAGAAAAAAACTCATTTACGTTGGGTCAAGTAAAATTAACATAAAACACGCCCACATCTTTAACATTTGAATTCCGCGCCCTTACGCCGGCAGATTTACGCTACGCCGCCGTAACTTTAGAGGCAAGTGCTTTGTGAATACAGCACTTGCCTCTCAAAGTTGCAGCAGCGTAGCGTTAATACGATACGCTACGCCGGACTAAAATTACGATCCGCTACGTGGATCTGGCCCTCAGAGTCTGGGTCTCCTGGGTTACGTCATTGGGCCATATTTGGACATGACAAAATCTGGTCAACCAAATCACTGGAATAAGGCTAATGCCCCGTACACACGATCGGAATTCCCGACATTGGATTTTTCGATCATGTGTAGCTCCATCAGAGTTTTTACATCGAAAATTCTGATCAATTCCATCAGACTTTAGATATAGAACATGTTCTATATTTTTCCGATGGAATTATAATGTGATTTGGCTGGGCAAAAGTCCGATCTCGTGTGTGTGCGCAGCATTAGAAAGCCTCTGACCTTAGTTTGCCCACTGATAAGGCAAAAAAGTGTTGTCCATGTGTATTGCTTACCTTTGACCTTAAACTACATATTGTATAAATAACATTTGTAGAAATGTATGTTTTTAAAAACAACACTGATGCATGAAAACACAATTCAGATAATATACAATTCTCACAAAATAAATTATACAGATTTTCTTTTGGCAGTCAAAGTAAGAATGATATGAATTTAAGTCTATGGCTGTCCATCATAACCTATTCTTTCCATGTCTAACACAATGTTTAATTTCATGTTATCCTTGGAAAGTGCTTGTTACTGACAAGAGTAAAGCTACGTCTATCACATAAAAAAATCAATGTGGCTTTTTTTTTACTTGAGCTAGATAGTAAATGACACCTTCTCCAAAGTGCCCTTTCTTAAAAGAAATGAACACTGAAATCTTGGGGTCAAGGAGGATCCACACAGCCTTTGCATTATAGACATCAAGCTGTCCTTCTTATTAACAGGGCTCTATTTCTTCTTTTCTAAGGTAAAGTATTATAATAATGTAAAAGTATTTATAAAGATTGGACAGTATTTTATTCACACCAGAGGGACAACAGTTAAGAGAAATATTAGACTATAGTAGATAGATATTTGCACTAATTTCAGGTAGGATACCCATAGTGTATCTGTATTAATGGTCTCATTTAAACCTAGTAAAAAAATTAACTGACTGAATAACAATAAATGTGAATTGTTGCATAGTGCTGGCATGGAAGAAACCTGTCAGCTGTCACTCAGACTATGATGGAAATTAAATTGCATGTAAGCCAAATTTTACTTTGAGAGGAAAGTATTCTTTGTTATCCTCCATCATAAAGGTAGCTGAGAGCTACGGTTATCCAGAAAATTATTTTTAGCAGTTGCCTGATAACCACAATAAATATGAAGTATGAAATTACAAAAAAAGTAAATCAGTAACTTTTTCCTGTTTTACTATGAGTAAAAAGGATGAAAAAAGTGGGCAATTCTCTGATTTGCATATTCTATATATATATTTCTATCTATCTATCTATCTATCTATCTATCTATCTATCTATCTATCTATCTATCTATCTATCTATCTATCTATCTATCTATCTATCTATCTATCTATCTATCTATCTATCTATCTATCTATCTATCTATCTATCTATCTATCTATCTATCTATCTAGCGATGCTGTTTATGAGGGTAATCGCAAGTAGCTCTTTGTGTTCTGAATGTTTTAAAAAAAGTTATGATGACTAGCTGTAAACTGATGACTTGTAGGGGATCTTGGGGATCTGATGACTGCTCACCTGCCTCTGACAACTTTGGTGGATAAAAAATTATATAGATAAAGGGCCAGATCCACAAAGGAGTTACGCTGGCGTATCTATTGATACACCGCGTAACTTCTAGTTTGCTCCGGCGTATATTTGTTTTGTATCCACAAAACAAGATACGCCTGAAGCTGGGCTAGATCTGACTGGCGTACGTCTTAGTAGGCCGTCGGATCTAAGGTGCATATTTACGCTGGCGTTTCCGTCGATTTCCGCATTGAGTATGCAAATTAGCTAGATACGGCGATCCACGAAGGTACGTCTGGCCGGCGCATTTTTTTACGTCGTTTCCGTGAGGCCTCGTACACACGACAGAGATTCTCGGCAGAATTCGCCGAGAAACTCGGTCAAAACCCGGATTCTGCCGAGAATCTCTGTCGTCTGTACAGTTTTGGCTCGATGGAGCCGCCGAGGAGCTCGACGAGAAAATAGAGAACATGTTCTCTATTTTCTCGTTGGCCGCGTTGTTCTATAGGAGAAGGCATCCCGCCGAGCTCCTCGGCGGCTTCATCCCAAAACGAGACGAGGAACTCGACGTGCCAAGCACGTCGAGTTCCTCTGTCGTGTGTACGGGGCCTAAGGCTTTTTTCGGCGTATAGTTACCCCTGCTATATGAGGCGTATCCTATGTTAAGTATGGACGTTGTTCCCGCGTCTAATTTTGAAAATTTCTATCTATCTATCTATCTATCTATCTATCTATCTATCTATCTATCTATCTATCTATCTATCGATATATATATATATAGATCTATCTATCTATCTATCTATATAGGCCCGGATTCACAAAGCCCTTACGCCGACGTATCTCGAGATACACCGCGTAAGTGTAAATATGCGCCGTCGTATCTGTGCACCGTGCTCACAGAACTAAGATACGCCTGAAAATAAGCTTCATCCGACCAACGTAACTTCCCTACGCCGGCGTATCGTGGGCGCATATTTACGCTGGCCGCAAGTGGCGCTCCCGTTGGTTTCCTATTCAAATATGGAAATGAGGGAGATACGTCGATTCACGAACGTACTTGCGCCCGGCGCATAATATACGCGGTTTGCGTAAGTCATACATCCGGCGTAAAGTTATTCCCCATATAGGAGGCACAACCCATGCAAAGGTATGGACCAGGGAACACAGCCGTCGTATTTTACGTCGTTTACGTAGTACGTGAATATGGCTAGGCGTAGGTTACGTTCACGTCGTAGGCAGTGATTCGACGTATCTTAGGCAGTTGATCCGACGTGATTCTGAACATGCGCACTGGGTTGCGTCCACAGGACGGCACATGCGCTGTTCGTTTTAAGTACTTCTATGGCGCTTGGCCCATCATTTGCATGGGGTCACGCCTCATTAGCATGGCTCACGCCCACTTCCACCTACGCCGGCTTACGCCAAGGAAACCCAGCATAGATTTAAGAGCGAGTGGGAGCAAGTGCTTTGTGAATACTGTGCTTGCTTCTCTGCGCTGCGTCAGCGTAGCGTATATTCGATACGCTACGCCGGCATAAATATGCGCCGATGTATGTGAATTCCGGGCCCTAATATATATATATATTTTTTTCATTTAATATTTTTTTTTTCTTTTTCATTCATTTTGTCATTTTCTTATTTCTCAGTTTTCATTCATCTTTCACTATCTATCATCATCACTTTATACACATATACACCACTGTACTTTTTTCACATCCATCTGTAGCATTACCCCCATTGGAGCTGCTGGATGTTTGGGCGGCACATTACCTCATGGCTCCTCCGAATTCCTAGGGGTGATGTGATGCATATTGCATATAGTAGAAGTAAAGGAATGTCTACGACAGGTGCTCTTTGCTGTGCTCTTTATTACCCAGCCGGGCAAAAGCAGTAAACTTGTGGTGAGGAAAGTAAAGTTGAAGAAGAAGGGAGAATAGCAGATTCAGGCGTGATGATAGGGAAACAGTCCTGCTCCCAAGCGTAACACTTCTCTGCGCCACTCCTACCGGAGTGGGATTAGTGGACACGGACAGGCCTCTCTCACTGACCTGGCAGCCGTAGTATCACTCGGACAATTGTAGGATGAAGTCTCTGCCACAGACCCTCCTTGGTGAACAGGTAAGAGAGCTGCCGCTCCAGGTGGGCTCACTAGGGTAATTGATGTCCACTCAGAAGCAGATGGGTGCTGGCAATGCACAGGATGTGCAAAAACAATAAGGATATGGACAGCCGCTCTCCAGTAACTTGAAAAAAGACGTGCCCTTTATTGGGTACAGGAAAAAATGCACTACAGGTATCAGCACACAGTGGGATAAAAAAATCATAGCTATGATTAAGCAGTGACACTCAATGCGAAACGCATCAGCTGTTTATCCCACTGTGTGCTGATACCTGTAGTGCATTTTTTCCTGTACCCAATAAAGGGCACGTCTTTTTTCAAGTTACTGGAGTGTGGCTGTCCATATCCTTATTGTTTTTGCACACCCTCCTTGGTGAACTTGAATTTGAGGAAGAGTCTCTGCCACAGACCTTCCTCGGTGAGCCTCAGAAAGATATCTCTGCCACAGGCCCTCTCTGGATTGAATTCTTGGAGATATCCCTCCTTAGATGAGTTACGCCTGGATCTGCTTCAATTTGTCACCCAGGTACCGACTGACAGGTGACCAATCCCTTAGTGTCCGGCTACCTCGATCCCCAGTGGTTTGTCCAGGCCTTTTTGGACCGTCACCAGGGCTCAAGTCCTGCGGGAACGCGTGGGAATGGAGTTCCTGCACTTTTTTCACAGCAGGAACTCAGTTCCCTTTGCAGGACTAGAGCAGCCGAGAGCAGCCGAGCCGCCCGAGCCAATCCTTCACTAAGCGGCGATGCCCAGCTCGAGTCACTGTCAGGGGCAGGCAAACCTTAGTAATCCTTTATGTTACTGGCCGCTTCCTGTATATGGATTCATTGGGTAGTGTGCGGGTATTCCGTCACTTCCTCGATGCCGCAATGTCTCCTGGGAGCTTTTGTCATTGTTCCCAGAAGACATTGCGGAGGTCTGCCACGAGTTATCGCGGGATTTAGAAAGAACTTGCGGTTTAGTAATTATGCATATGAGCGTATAATTTATTTATTTTTGTTGGTGGGGGAGTGGATCTTGGGTGGGAGTTCCCACACTTTTTTCCCCAGGACTTGACCCCTGACCGTCAGCCTCTCAATGGCGCTCCTCAAACTGACTCCCTGATACAGCACTGGTGAACGGGATTGAACCACAACTGCGGATAGCATGTTTTTTTGTGAGATTTCAGTACTAAGTCCCAGGCGTCACTCCACACAAACAGGTGTTTGGGGGTTCTCTACATCATCTCTCTCTCTCACATAAAGGAATACGCTGAACTACTAGGGGTGATCACATTACAACATGCGACCAGAGCCTAACGTTAAAAGATACGATTTACTAGGAGATTCCAATGCACAACTGTATGCAAGTGATTATCAGTATTGGACCCCAGGTGTCACTCCACACAAACAGGAGTTTGGGGGTTCTCTACATCATATCACGTATTACATAAAGCAGTGCATTAGGCCACTAAGGGTGTAAGTATGAAATAGCTTCAACCCTTAGCATAGAAAAGTTTAGAGCGAACATGTTCAGTAACTTAGGGCATGGGCCCATAAACAAGTAAGAACTTATGTCAGATAGGTAGCATATGAGAATACCGTATGCAATAGCAGTTTACTTTAGAGAGACAACTTTAGCGTAGACAAATTGAAAGTGTATGTCCTTTTTATTCTACAGTGACAGCCAACAGGCACAACAGTCAGTCCCAAGCAGTATGTTAATAGTTAGCAAGCCAGAGTTAAATACAGTACTTCATAACGGCAATAAGTGAACAGGTAATTCTAAAGGAGTAGTTGTTTTGCAGGGATGAGTCTTTTTCCAGAGTATTACAGCAGCAATGGGATTCTTCTTTGGAGGGTGTCAGCAAGGAAAAACGCTTAGGTTGTCTGCAGCGATGGCAGGCTGGACGTAGTGAAGGTCCTTGCTAGCTGGCCATAATGTTGCTGTCTGGCTTGAAATTGAGTATGGGGACCGTTGGTACCTTTATCGTAGCGTGGCCGACATGGCTGACAATAATAGAACAAGGTTTCCATTTAAATTGAATGCCTTTATAGGCAGGAGACAGGCGTATAGCAGCTGTGCCAAATCCAGCGCTCGGCACTTCCGCGTTCCAAGCTGGAACACATGCGGCGCTGGGCGATGACGTCATCGCGGGGTCGCCATAATGCGTTCCATAGGAACGCCTAGTACACTCCCCACCAAACAGCAGTACAGCTTGGGATCCTCAAAGGTGGGAACCCAGTCACTCACTGGGTCCCCGTCGCTGTTCAGATGCTCCGGGCCAGCATGGCCCCGGAACCAGGAACACCGCGTGGCACGCACACCCTGGCCAGGTAGGCCATAACGCTGGGGCGCCGTGATGTGGCCACCCTAAAGCTGGGTGCCACACTGGACAAAGAAGACCCAGAATCAATGGCGTCTGCCTCATAAATACCCCTCCCCCAGCATGCACAGCAAGGTCAAACCCTCCCGATTGACTGCTGGGAAAGAGCACCCAAAACTTGACTCCACTGCTGCCACCTGCAGCACCAGGGTTGTAAGAACACCCCAGGACAACAGAATAAGCCTGCAGCACAGCCAAGCTGAGACAGAGACCCTGTTTTGCACTTAACAATCTGGATCAGAGTCTAACTACACTCTGATCTTACCCTTAAATTTAACTAGCACCGGTACCATGAAGTACGCAGGCGCTACACATCTTTATTTTTTCTCACTTTTATTCCCTTCACATCCCCTTTTTCTGATTTCAGTTCACCTTTCACTTTCTCCTCACCTCACCTCATTATTCCTCCCTCACACATTGAACGATCAACCATACACACCTGCCAGCCCTTTAGACATCCTTGAGTGACTTCCAATGAATATACTCCCTACACACATGGGATCTTCATCCCCATGAGTAAGCCCTGGGGGACGGAATGAAACGCCTTGGGGTGTGGCCTGGCAGGAGCCAGGTGGGAGCCCAGGCTGAGGTTGTCTCTCTCATACCATCATAGGACTCCGTGGATGTGCGGCACCAGGGACATTTCCTCTTTCTTCAAGAGCATAAAGATGTTATTGGCCTTCTTGCACTTAGGATTAAACAATACTCCCGAGTATCTGTACACACAATATCCCTCTAGGTCAGGGGTCTCAAACTGGTGGCCCTCAAGCTGTTGCTAAACTACAACCCCCATCATGCCTCTGCCTGTGGGAGTCATGCTTGTAACTGTCAGCCTTGCCATGCCTCATGGGACTCGTAGTTTTGCAACAGCTGGAGGGCCGCCAGTTTGAGACCCCTGTTAATATTAAATAAGACGCGCAGCTAAAAACCCCTAAAACCATCCATATATATTATGTAAATGAAAAATGTAGCGCTAATAAACTAAAAAAATACAATGTATGATACCAGGTGGAGCAACAACATTCATAGTGTATGTGCACATATGAGAACTACCAATGGCCCTCAAGCTGTTGCTAAACTACAACCCCCATCATGCCTCTGCCTGTGGGAGTCATGCTTGTAACTGTCAGCCTTGCCATGCCTCATGGGACTTGTAGTTTTGCAACAGCTGGAGGGCCGCCAGTTTGAGACCCCTGTTAATATTAAATAAGACGCGCAGCTAAAAACCCCTAAAACCATCCATATATATTATGTAAATGAAAAATGTAGCGCTAATAAACTCAAAAAATACAATGTATGATACCATGTGGAGCAACAACATTCATAGTGTATGTGCACATACGAGAACTACCAATGAAAATTAGGTAGTCAAAAACAAAATTCAATGTGAAATAAAACGTTACAAAGTCTATAGCAAAAACGTTGAGTGAACATCAATTAGAAGATTGGTGCAGTGCGTAGGATGGACTAATGTCCAGTAGTTTAAATGAAACAGGTAATCAAGTTGTCTGTAGAGATCTGTGGAGATCACAATCACATCAGGTATAGGGTAAGTATAAACACGCTTACCGGATAGGTTGGACTCTAATACTATACAGCAGAGAGTCAATCAGACGTTGTGGTCATTGGGAATCGGGACCACTGCAACCGGAATGGGACCGTTGTTGTAATTAGGACTCCAACTGGCATGGACACCAGGAACCAACGATATTCAGACAGCGTGCTGCGTAACCGCCACATATTCCAGGTGTGATCCTCAAGCCGTATATCCAGGAGTACAAAAATGGATGTAGCTGAAACTGCAATTGCACCATGGGATAAATGATATAAAAAATAGAAAAAGAAAAGGGCTCCAATTCCGCAGGTCAATTAAACCAATGAAGGTTTTTTATTAAAAGTCATACATGAAAAATTATGACATAGGATAAAAGTGATCACATAAATAGCAATATGGGTTGCTCAATGGCAATACCCAACGCGTTTCGGCCACATAAGCCTGTTGACTGCTATTGTTGTCTGATGGTTAGCATTTGTTCGGAGCATGCGTGTTTTTACTTTGGATTTTAGTCTGATGGATTTGTGTACACACAATCAGATGATCCAACGGAACAAATGTTTTGTGGGAAAATTTGAGAGCATGCACAGGCAACACTTGTCGGAAATTCCGACAACAATTGTCCACTGAAGCATATAGACGGTCAGATTGTCCGATAAAACACGCCCGTCGGGCAATTGTTTTCAGAAAATCTGATCGTGTGTATGGGCCTTTATACGTTGATAAACAAATAAATTGCTGAGCAGAGTTAGGAAAGGCCTCTCAGATCTCTCTTTTGCTGTGTCATATCACACATCAGGGCCGATTAGTAGCTTAGGACTTCTCATAGCTCTGCCTATTTTCACTTTAATCAGAAGTCTAAAGCCTCATGCCGCGTACACACGATAATTTTTCGGCATGAAAAAAACGTTGTTTTAAAAAAATGTAATTTAAAATGATCGTGTGTGGGCTTCACATAATTTTTTTTCGAGCATGCTGCATTTTTTAACAACGTTTTAAACAATGTCGTTTTTCGGGTTGTAAAAAATGATCGTGTGTGGGCTAAAACGACGTTAAAAACCTGCGCATGCTCAGAAGCAAGTTATGAGACGGGAGCGCTCGTTCTGGTAAAACTACCGTTCATAATGGAGTAAGCACATTCATCACGCTGTAACAGACAGAAACGCGCGAATCGTCTTTTACTAACACGGAATCAGCTAAAGCAGCCCCAAGGGTGGCGTCATCCGCATGGAACTTCCCCTTTATAGTGCTGTCGTACGTGTTGTACGTCACTGCGCTTTGCTAGAGCATTTTTAAAAAACGATGGTGTGTGTCGTTTTAATGATGAGGTGGAAAAACTTTGTTTTTTCTACAACGCCGAAAAACATAGTTTTTTTTTCATGCCGAAAAATGATCGTGTGTACGCGGCATCATACACACAATTGGATTATTCAACGGGAATTGTGTGATGACAGGCTGTTGGCGGGAAAATACGACCGTTTGTATGCTCTATCGGACAATTGTTGTCTGATTTTGGGATAACATGTGGGATAGCATGCTTTAAAATTGTCTGCCAACAATTGTGTGTTGTCGGATTGTACGATCGTGTGTACACAAGTTCCTCGGACAAAACTCCAAATTACAAACATGCATGCTCAGAAGCAATGCTCACCATATCACAGTGCCAAATCGCAAAAAGGGGCCTGGTCTTTTACCTGCATTACCTGCAATATATAGATTATCAGTAGATAAGCCGACCTAACTCTGAATCTACGCCGGCGTTTGTTTAAGCGTATGCTCAAACAGAGATACGCTTAAACAAAGCTAAGATAGGCTGGCTTGCGCCGTTCTATCTTAGCTTGCAATTTTTTGGATGGCCGCTAGGTGGTGCTTCCATTGCGGCCGGCGTAGATTATGTAAATGAGCTTTTACGACGATTACCGAATGTACGCGAGCCCGCCGCAGTCGATTAACGTCGTTTCCATAAGGCCTTAGGCGGCCTAAAGTTATTCCACCTATGAGGTGGAATAACAATAATAAAGTATGGCCGCCGTTCCCGCCGCGAGGTTCGAATTTTTTTTACGTCATTTGCGTAAGTCGTCCGCGAATCGGGAGTTACGTCGTTTACGTCCGCGTCGAAATCAATAGGCCCGTACGGCGTACTTAGCCGCAATGCGCCCTGGGAAATGTAGGCGCCCGGCGCATGCGCAGTAAGGAAAAATGTCAAAAAACGTGAGGTCAAGCCTCATTAGCATTAAACACGCCCCCCCAACCTATTTGAATTAGGCGCCCTTACGCCCGCCATGTTTACACTACGCCGCCCTAAGTAAGGAGGTAAGTGCTTTCTGAATCATGTACTTTCCTCTCTTACTTAAGGCGGCGTAGTGTAAACACGCTAGGCTACGCCGACCTTAATTTTAGGCGCCCCTACGTGAATCTACCTATCTGTGCTTCCTAACAACAGGGAAAGGAACTGCACTGATCATTTTCCTGAAAGTTAGCACACATTACAACCTCTGTTCTTGTGCATCTACCTGACTGCCTCAGTAGAGAAATAATACATAATCTACATGGTACATTTTCTTATAGTCATTCAAGGAATGCATTTCTAAGGTATTGCTCTTAAAATCTTTGCTCAATTTCCAATAATGTTTTTGTTTCTACAAAGAGTTTATTCCCCTGCCAGCGTGAGATTTAAAATCAATCAGTGCTGACATCTTCTTCCAGTAATGCCATTTATTTTGGCCGAATGCCCTTGTACTCTCACTTCTGTGGCTAAAACAAAACAGCAATTTTAAGGAGGAATGACAACATAAATCACTTATCAAAATAACATGTTGCGAAAACACAACCAATGAACCAGCTTAAATGTTCATTAAACAAATCCCCCTTGCTGTTTGCCAGTACATGTATAACCTTTTGTTTTGTAAAACTATTGATAATTTAGTTTTTGTTCTACTTTATTTTTGTTTATTGGTTGAATCATGCCTAAAGGAATGAATTGCGTATAAAAGAACCGTCATTTTACAAAACAAAGCATGTTTAACTGATATCTGACAAAGGGCTGAGTTGTATGTATTTATTTATTATTATTATTTTTTTTTAATTACTTTTTTTTAAAATACAGGTCTATAATTTGAGACCTAAATTAATTCATGTACGTTATTTGCTTGAGTTTTCAGTGCTGGACAATACCATACATATTAAAATCATAAAAGCTTCTTCAGGTTTCCATGCTCTGTCTTAAAGACAATTCCATTAAAAAGACCCTTGACATTCAAAATCTATACCTGACTCTGCAAGATTCTGTTTTAATAGCAGTCTTAACAGTTGCCTGACAATGTACACAATATGTTTCTAACACTGTATGCCAAAAGCTATTTCTACCTCGATAAGTCACTCGGTTTTAATTACTAAAAAAAAAATCTCCGTAACAATTATAAATATCCCATATATTTTTTATTCTGCGGGTAGACACACAGGGGCAGATTCACATACAATTAGACAGGCGCAGCGTATCAGAGATACACTACGCCCCCGTATCTTACCTGGCTTAAATTCGAATCCAGGAAGAATTTGCGGCGGATTTCCAATTGGGCGGGTTGGTGGCGGGTTTCATTTAAATGAAGCGCGTCCCCGCACCGAATGAACTGCGCATGCGTCGTCACAAAATTTCCCGCCGTGCATTGCGCTAAATGACGTCGCTAGGACTTGCGGTTTAGTAATTATGCATATGAGCGTATAATTTATTTATTTTTGTTGGTGGGGGAGTGGATCTTGGGTGGGAGTTCCCACACTTTTTTCCCCAGGACTTGACCCCTGACCGTCAGCCTCTCAATGGCGCTCCTCAAACTGACTCCCTGATACAGCACTGGTGAACGGGATTGAACCACAACTGCGGATAGCATGTTTTTTTGTGAGATTTCAGTACTAAGTCCCAGGCGTCACTCCACACAAACAGGTGTTTGGGGGTTCTCTACATCATCTCTCTCTCTCACATAAAGGAATACGCTGAACTACTAGGGGTGATCACATTACAACATGCGACCAGAGCCTAACGTTAAAAGATACGATTTACTAGGAGATTCCAATGCACAACTGTATGCAAGTGATTATCAGTATTGGACCCCAGGTGTCACTCCACACAAACAGGAGTTTGGGGGTTCTCTACATCATATCACGTATTACATAAAGCAGTGCATTAGGCCACTAAGGGTGTAAGTATGAAATAGCTTCAACCCTTAGCATAGAAAAGTTTAGAGCGAACATGTTCAGTAACTTAGGGCATGGGCCCATAAACAAGTAAGAACTTATGTCAGATAGGTAGCATATGAGAATACCGTATGCAATAGCAGTTTACTTTAGAGAGACAACTTTAGCGTAGACAAATTGAAAGTGTATGTCCTTTTTATTCTACAGTGACAGCCAACAGGCACAACAGTCAGTCCCAAGCAGTATGTTAATAGTTAGCAAGCCAGAGTTAAATACAGTACTTCATAACGGCAATAAGTGAACAGGTAATTCTAAAGGAGTAGTTGTTTTGCAGGGATGAGTCTTTTTCCAGAGTATTACAGCAGCAATGGGATTCTTCTTTGGAGGGTGTCAGCAAGGAAAAACGCTTAGGTTGTCTGCAGCGATGGCAGGCTGGACGTAGTGAAGGTCCTTGCTAGCTGGCCATAATGTTGCTGTCTGGCTTGAAATTGAGTATGGGGACCGTTGGTACCTTTATCGTAGCGTGGCCGACATGGCTGACAATAATAGAACAAGGTTTCCATTTAAATTGAATGCCTTTATAGGCAGGAGACAGGCGTATAGCAGCTGTGCCAAATCCAGCGCTCGGCACTTCCGCGTTCCAAGCTGGAACACATGCGGCGCTGGGCGATGACGTCATCGCGGGGTCGCCATAATGCGTTCCATAGGAACGCCTAGTACACTCCCCACCAAACAGCAGTACAGCTTGGGATCCTCAAAGGTGGGAACCCAGTCACTCACTGGGTCCCCGTCGCTGTTCAGATGCTCCGGGCCAGCATGGCCCCGGAACCAGGAACACCGCGTGGCACGCACACCCTGGCCAGGTAGGCCATAACGCTGGGGCGCCGTGATGTGGCCACCCTAAAGCTGGGTGCCACACTGGACAAAGAAGACCCAGAATCAATGGCGTCTGCCTCATAAATACCCCTCCCCCAGCATGCACAGCAAGGTCAAACCCTCCCGATTGACTGCTGGGAAAGAGCACCCAAAACTTGACTCCACTGCTGCCACCTGCAGCACCAGGGTTGTAAGAACACCCCAGGACAACAGAATAAGCCTGCAGCACAGCCAAGCTGAGACAGAGACCCTGTTTTGCACTTAACAATCTGGATCAGAGTCTAACTACACTCTGATCTTACCCTTAAATTTAACTAGCACCGGTACCATGAAGTACGCAGGCGCTACACATCTTTATTTTTTCTCACTTTTATTCCCTTCACATCCCCTTTTTCTGATTTCAGTTCACCTTTCACTTTCTCCTCACCTCACCTCATTATTCCTCCCTCACACATTGAACGATCAACCATACACACCTGCCAGCCCTTTAGACATCCTTGAGTGACTTCCAATGAATATACTCCCTACACACATGGGATCTTCATCCCCATGAGTAAGCCCTGGGGGACGGAATGAAACGCCTTGGGGTGTGGCCTGGCAGGAGCCAGGTGGGAGCCCAGGCTGAGGTTGTCTCTCTCATACCATCATAGGACTCCGTGGATGTGCGGCACCAGGGACATTTCCTCTTTCTTCAAGAGCATAAAGATGTTATTGGCCTTCTTGCACTTAGGATTAAACAATACTCCCGAGTATCTGTACACACAATATCCCTCTAGGTCAGGGGTCTCAAACTGGTGGCCCTCAAGCTGTTGCTAAACTACAACCCCCATCATGCCTCTGCCTGTGGGAGTCATGCTTGTAACTGTCAGCCTTGCCATGCCTCATGGGACTCGTAGTTTTGCAACAGCTGGAGGGCCGCCAGTTTGAGACCCCTGTTAATATTAAATAAGACGCGCAGCTAAAAACCCCTAAAACCATCCATATATATTATGTAAATGAAAAATGTAGTGCTAATAAACTAAAAAAATACAATGTATGATACCAGGTGGAGCAACAACATTCATAGTGTATGTGCACATATGAGAACTACCAATGGCCCTCAAGCTGTTGCTAAACTACAACCCCCATCATGCCTCTGCCTGTGGGAGTCATGCTTGTAACTGTCAGCCTTGCCATGCCTCATGGGACTTGTAGTTTTGCAACAGCTGGAGGGCCGCCAGTTTGAGACCCCTGTTAATATTAAATAAGACGCGCAGCTAAAAACCCCTAAAACCATCCATATATATTATGTAAATGAAAAATGTAGCGCTAATAAACTCAAAAAATACAATGTATGATACCATGTGGAGCAACAACATTCATAGTGTATGTGCACATACGAGAACTACCAATGAAAATTAGGTAGTCAAAAACAAAATTCAATGTGAAATAAAACGTTACAAAGTCTATAGCAAAAACGTTGAGTGAACATCAATTAGAAGATTGGTGCAGTGCGTAGGATGGACTAATGTCCAGTAGTTTAAATGAAACAGGTAATCAAGTTGTCTGTAGAGATCTGTGGAGATCACAATCACATCAGGTATAGGGTAAGTATAAACACGCTTACCGGATAGGTTGGACTCTAATACTATACAGCAGAGAGTCAATCAGACGTTGTGGTCATTGGGAATCGGGACCACTGCAACCGGAATGGGACCGTTGTTGTAATTAGGACTCCAACTGGCATGGACACCAGGAACCAACGATATTCAGACAGCGTGCTGCGTAACCGCCACATATTCCAGGTGTGATCCTCAAGCCGTATATCCAGGAGTACAAAAATGGATGTAGCTGAAACTGCAATTGCACCATGGGATAAATGATATAAAAAATAGAAAAAGAAAAGGGCTCCAATTCCGCAGGTCAATTAAACCAATGAAGGTTTTTTATTAAAAGTCATACATGAAAAATTATGACATAGGATAAAAGTGATCACATAAATAGCAATATGGGTTGCTCAATGGCAATACCCAACGCGTTTCGGCCACATAAGCCTGTTGACTGCTATTGTTGTCTGATGGTTAGCATTTGTTCGGAGCATGCGTGTTTTTACTTTGGATTTTAGTCTGATGGATTTGTGTACACACAATCAGATGATCCAACGGAACAAATGTTTTGTGGGAAAATTTGAGAGCATGCACAGGCAACACTTGTCGGAAATTCCGACAACAATTGTCCACTGAAGCATATAGACGGTCAGATTGTCCGATAAAACACGCCCGTCGGGCAATTGTTTTCAGAAAATCTGATCGTGTGTATGGGCCTTTATACGTTGATAAACAAATAAATTGCTGAGCAGAGTTAGGAAAGGCCTCTCAGATCTCTCTTTTGCTGTGTCATATCACACATCAGGGCCGATTAGTAGCTTAGGACTTCTCATAGCTCTGCCTATTTTCACTTTAATCAGAAGTCTAAAGCCTCATGCCGCGTACACACGATAATTTTTCGGCATGAAAAAAACGTTGTTTTAAAAAAATGTAATTTAAAATGATCGTGTGTGGGCTTCACATAATTTTTTTTCGAGCATGCTGCATTTTTTAACAACGTTTTAAACAATGTCGTTTTTCGGGTTGTAAAAAATGATCGTGTGTGGGCTAAAACGACGTTAAAAACCTGCGCATGCTCAGAAGCAAGTTATGAGACGGGAGCGCTCGTTCTGGTAAAACTACCGTTCATAATGGAGTAAGCACATTCATCACGCTGTAACAGACAGAAACGCGCGAATCGTCTTTTACTAACACGGAATCAGCTAAAGCAGCCCCAAGGGTGGCGTCATCCGCATGGAACTTCCCCTTTATAGTGCTGTCGTACGTGTTGTACGTCACTGCGCTTTGCTAGAGCATTTTTAAAAAACGATGGTGTGTGTCGTTTTAATGATGAGGTGGAAAAACTTTGTTTTTTCTACAACGCCGAAAAACATAGTTTTTTTTTCATGCCGAAAAATGATCGTGTGTACGCGGCATCATACACACAATTGGATTATTCAACGGGAATTGTGTGATGACAGGCTGTTGGCGGGAAAATACGACCGTTTGTATGCTCTATCGGACAATTGTTGTCTGATTTTGGGATAACATGTGGGATAGCATGCTTTAAAATTGTCTGCCAACAATTGTGTGTTGTCGGATTGTACGATCGTGTGTACACAAGTTCCTCGGACAAAACTCCAAATTACAAACATGCATGCTCAGAAGCAATGCTCACCATATCACAGTGCCAAATCGCAAAAAGGGGCCTGGTCTTTTACCTGCATTACCTGCAATATATAGATTATCAGTAGATAAGCCGACCTAACTCTGAATCTACGCCGGCGTTTGTTTAAGCGTATGCTCAAACAGAGATACGCTTAAACAAAGCTAAGATAGGCTGGCTTGCGCCGTTCTATCTTAGCTTGCAATTTTTTGGATGGCCGCTAGGTGGTGCTTCCATTGCGGCCGGCGTAGATTATGTAAATGAGCTTTTACGACGATTACCGAATGTACGCGAGCCCGCCGCAGTCGATTAACGTCGTTTCCATAAGGCCTTAGGCGGCCTAAAGTTATTCCACCTATGAGGTGGAATAACAATAATAAAGTATGGCCGCCGTTCCCGCCGCGAGGTTCGAATTTTTTTTACGTCATTTGCGTAAGTCGTCCGCGAATCGGGAGTTACGTCGTTTACGTCCGCGTCGAAATCAATAGGCCCGTACGGCGTACTTAGCCGCAATGCGCCCTGGGAAATGTAGGCGCCCGGCGCATGCGCAGTAAGGAAAAATGTCAAAAAACGTGAGGTCAAGCCTCATTAGCATTAAACACGCCCCCCCAACCTATTTGAATTAGGCGCCCTTACGCCCGCCATGTTTACACTACGCCGCCCTAAGTAAGGAGGTAAGTGCTTTCTGAATCATGTACTTTCCTCTCTTACTTAAGGCGGCGTAGTGTAAACACGCTAGGCTACGCCGACCTTAATTTTAGGCGCCCCTACGTGAATCTACCTATCTGTGCTTCCTAACAACAGGGAAAGGAACTGCACTGATCATTTTCCTGAAAGTTAGCACACATTACAACCTCTGTTCTTGTGCATCTACCTGACTGCCTCAGTAGAGAAATAATACATAATCTACATGGTACATTTTCTTATAGTCATTCAAGGAATGCATTTCTAAGGTATTGCTCTTAAAATCTTTGCTCAATTTCCAATAATGTTTTTGTTTCTACAAAGAGTTTATTCCCCTGCCAGCGTGAGATTTAAAATCAATCAGTGCTGACATCTTCTTCCAGTAATGCCATTTATTTTGGCCGAATGCCCTTGTACTCTCACTTCTGTGGCTAAAACAAAACAGCAATTTTAAGGAGGAATGACAACATAAATCACTTATCAAAATAACATGTTGCGAAAACACAACCAATGAACCAGCTTAAATGTTCATTAAACAAATCCCCCTTGCTGTTTGCCAGTACATGTATAACCTTTTGTTTTGTAAAACTATTGATAATTTAGTTTTTGTTCTACTTTATTTTTGTTTATTGGTTGAATCATGCCTAAAGGAATGAATTGCGTATAAAAGAACCGTCATTTTACAAAACAAAGCATGTTTAACTGATATCTGACAAAGGGCTGAGTTGTATGTATTTATTTATTATTATTATTTTTTTTTAATTACTTTTTTTTAAAATACAGGTCTATAATTTGAGACCTAAATTAATTCATGTACGTTATTTGCTTGAGTTTTCAGTGCTGGACAATACCATACATATTAAAATCATAAAAGCTTCTTCAGGTTTCCATGCTCTGTCTTAAAGACAATTCCATTAAAAAGACCCTTGACATTCAAAATCTATACCTGACTCTGCAAGATTCTGTTTTAATAGCAGTCTTAACAGTTGCCTGACAATGTACACAATATGTTTCTAACACTGTATGCCAAAAGCTATTTCTACCTCGATAAGTCACTCGGTTTTAATTACTAAAAAAAAAATCTCCGTAACAATTATAAATATCCCATATATTTTTTATTCTGCGGGTAGACACACAGGGGCAGATTCACATACAATTAGACAGGCGCAGCGTATCAGAGATACACTACGCCCCCGTATCTTACCTGGCTTAAATTCGAATCCAGGAAGAATTTGCGGCGGATTTCCAATTGGGCGGGTTGGTGGCGGGTTTCATTTAAATGAAGCGCGTCCCCGCACCGAATGAACTGCGCATGCGTCGTCACAAAATTTCCCGCCGTGCATTGCGCTAAATGACGTCGCTAGGACGTAATTTTTTGAACTTAGACGTGACTTACGTCCATCCCTATTCACGGACGACTTATGCAAAAAAAATTCAAAATTTGACGCGGGAACGACGGCCATACTTTGACATGGCAAGTCTATCTATACGCCATAAAATAGCAGCTTTAACTATACACCGGAAAAAGCCGACTAGAGACGACGTAAGAGAATGCGACGACCGCGCGTACGTTTGTGGATCGTCGGAAAAAGCTCATTTGCATACCCAACGCTGAAAACGACGCGAACTCCACCCAGCGGGCGCCAAAGTATTGCATCTAAGATCCGAAGGCGTACGAAGCCGTACGCCTGTCGGATCTTACCCAAATGCCGTCATATCTTGGTTTGAGGATTCAAACTAAAGATACAACGTGGGAAATTTGAAAGTACGCTGACGTATCAGTAGATACGCCGGCGTACTTGCTCTGTGAATCTGCCCCACAATATTTTAGGACTACTGACCCTTCTTTTGGTAAGTATCACAAAGACACCAAATCAAATAATTTAATGGTGGCCCCACCATGAGCTTGTTGGAAGTTACAGTTAGCTTTAGGAAAAAAACCTACCTACCCACCTCTACTGAATGATCAGGACAACATGGGATGCAAAAAGCGCCTCACTCACTCACTCAGCTTGTCTGCCACTAGGTGGCTTTGTTCATCAGGAAGCTTGACGTGGTTTGCGAATGGCATTGAGGCTGCGCGTCCACCTATACTGACATCATTACTGGTATCATGGTTTCTACATCCGGAGTTTTGGAACGCACGCCACATCTTGGAGAGTCGATGAGCTCACATTAAGCTGTACATGTTGGTGCTGACTGGTAGCACCTTTAAATGTAATGACTCATACACACAATCTGAATTTTAGATGGAAAAAGGTTTTCATCGGATATTCTGACCGTGTGTATGCCCCATCTGACTTTTTCTGTCAGAAATTCAGACGAAATTTTTCCGACGGGGAAAAATTTCCATCGGAAATTCCGTTCGTCTGTATGGAGCTCCGACAGAGAAAAAAACATGCATGCTCGGAAACAATTTGACGCATGCTCGGAAGCATTGAACTTTATTTTCTATGCTCGTCGTAGTGTTGTACATCACTGGGTTTTTGACGGTCAGGATCAGGATTTGGTGTGTCCATGTGTATGCAAGACAGCTTGAATGGAATTCCGCCAGAAAAACCTGTTGGAGTTTATTCCAAGGGAAACTCAGATCGTGTGTACGAGGCATTTTTTATTGTTTCTGTGATATATATATATATATATATATATATATATATATATATATATATATATATATGTAGCACTACCCCCAAAGAAGCTGCTGGTTTGTTTTGGGTGACATGTTGCCTCTGTATCTCCGCCGTCTAGGGTACTTGATGAGAGTGTAGTAAATGGAATGTCCACACGACAGGTGTCTTTTCTGTGCTTTTATTACCCAGCCGTGTAAAAACGGTTAAACAGTAGGAAGGGGAAGAGTGAATAGATAGCAGAAATGGTGAACAACATATTCAAGTATATGTAGATGGGAAACAGTCCTGCTTCCAACGACATGGGTTTAGCGCACCTAGACAGGCCTCTCTCACAAGCCTGGCAGCCAGAATGTCACTTGGGGCTAAGTCTCTGCCACAGACCCTCCCAATGGTTGAAGAAATAAAGTGGTCCAGAATCCTCTCTATTAGATTCAACACCCGGATCTCCTTCAGGTAGTTTTGGTTAGGTTACCGACTGATAGGCGACCAACGTCCAGCCTCTCAGTACCCGGTTTTCCTGGTCCCCTATGGATGGTCAGGCCCCTATTGGAACATCAGCCTCTCTTGGCACTCTTCAGACAGACTCTCCACCGGACAGCTTTCTCCAACAGGACGGACAGCTCAGGACCTTAACAGATTGGGGACCCAGTCGTTCACTGGTCCCCAGCGGCAGATCAGATGCTCCGGGCCAACATGGTCCCGGAACCAGCATCGCTGCGTAGCAGGCACACCCCGGCCCGGAAGGCCATTTGCCGGGGTGTCGTGGAATGGCTACCCTGAAGGTGGGTGCCACACGGGAAGAAGACCCAAGAAAATGGCGTCTGCCCCATAAATACCCCTCCCCAGCATGCACAGCGAGGAAACCTCCTCCTGATAGGCTGCCGGGAAGAAGCATCCAAACCCTTGACTCCGCTGCTGCCACCTGTCTGCCTGGGGTGTGATCAGTACCCCAGAAACTACAGCATGAACCCACAGCACAGCCAAAGCTGGGACAGAGGCTCCAAATTTAAACAGATTAACCTGGTCAGAGTCACTTAACTCTCTGACCCCCCTCTAAATTTACACTAGCACCGGTTCTGAAAAGTAACCAGGCGCTACACATATCTATATATCTATATATATATATCTATATCTATATATATATATCTATATATATATATATCTATATCTATCTATCTATCTATCTATCTATATATATATATATATATATATATATATATATATATATATATATATATATATATATATATATATATATATATATATATATATATATATATATAGATAGATAGATAGATAGATACATATATATATATTTTTACTTTAAGATTTGTATTAGGTATCAAAGTAGACAAATACAATTATAACAGTTGTACATGTCAATACATTATATAATAGTCAAATTAAGCTTAACTGAGTACACTTGGTTCATTACAGTAGCAGTTGGTTCTGTAAGCTGTACCGTGTTTCCTGAAGTAACGGGTTGGTGAGGAGTTAATAGTAGGAAAAGCCTGTCACACCTATTGGGAGCATACTGTGAGCAGGCTAGTCAGGTGCATGCTCAGTAACTATAATCGCAACCCAACGGATGTTCACTTAGAGTAGGCCACAGTGACTTATCTATGCAGTGGTTATATATATTTTGTAATAAACGTATCGCACAATGATTTTTTTTATATGCTTTTTCCAAGCCCTATTGTTTGAATAACAGAAGGAGACACCTCTGGGGTTAAGAGCCACTATCACTACTGGACATCCCTAATAGTTGCTGATTCAAGAGCTGGAATTATTACAAAATTATTACAAAACGCATTTAATATAGATGTTTGGTGTGCATTTTTCACACATTGTTTGCGGTTGAGCGCAGTTTAAAAAAAAACTTCTATGACACCTATCTTTCGGTGACTGGACTGCTTTGTGATATCTTTGCCACTATTTATGGATTTTTTTTTATAATGGACTGTTTGATTTATGTTAATTACCACAATATATGACGTAACATTCTAGTTTTGAGTTAGCGCCATACCTTTTATAGTTTCTGTTTGAATTTCAGAGGTGTAATCAGTGCCTATATAAATGTCAGTGTGGGAGGGGCCCACAAGCTAGACGGGACATGGGAGCCAAACACCCCAGGGCTGCTAACATGTTTCCTGCATTGCTAATATAAAGGGTCCGTTCCAGGATTCAGACAATAAAATTGGCCATTCACTATTAGATTTTTATCATGAACAAAACAAAATATAACAGATTTCGCCATTCATTTTATGCACAGGAACCAACTTAACTTCAAACAGTTTAAGGCCAACTTTAGACACTTGTCATATTATGATGCAAAGAAATCTTTAGTCCTTTTATCAAAATCCTGGGTGATGAAAACTGGACATAAGGTAAAACAACTGCATAGGCAGAGGAAACTACATCTTAAACAATTAACTGCGATATAGGCAGCTGAGCTTGTCCTTGCACCCTTTCCACTTTCTTGTCATCTAAATAGCTTTTTGATAGGTGACCTCACTCGCCCATTAGTGGTGGGTGCTAAAGTCAAGTCTAGCAAATTAAGCTGACTGCGTCTTTGGATCTACTGATTGTTTAAATATGTGGTTCGCAATACATATACATCTTCCATCATATGCTAACTTGATGAGTTATGTGATGGATATATCATAAATACAGCTAGAAAATCCCCCAAAGTTTATTTTTATATTACCTACCCACATTCCTTTACACACTCAAAAATCTGAGTGTGGAAGTGACTGCATTATAAATTATTTAGCTTTTAGTGCATTGCAAAATGCTGTCTTCCAAACAGTTTTCAGCCACTAGGTGGTTGCAAGGTTAGGTTTTTAGAAAAGCCTACGTAAGGTAGAAAGCACAGGCCTTAACGTTATGATGATAATGGGACCAGAGGCTGAAAACACATATTAAACTAAATAATAAATAAATACACACAAACTGTACTTATGGATAAAAATTGGCTGTGGTCCTTTATTATTGGCATATTAATAAAACCATTTACCAATAAATATTTTTCATATAACCATCTTACTAATTTAAACCAGCATAACAAAATAGTTCAGCTATCAAAGCTAAAACTATATTTACCATTAATATAACCAATAGTTCAGCTATTTTAAATAACAATCCCCAAATGCCAGGCTAAACCTACATAGCCTGACACCCCACCCGGACCACGGCCAATTCCACACAAATCTGTAAATTCAAATTTAACTTTAATTTTCAACATGCCTATATGAAAAACCTTGAACAGATGGCAAAAATTTAGAAACAATCCTGTTCACACTCTTTCTAATCTTTTCAACGTATAAGAAATCAGGATCGATCAACCACTTTAATTGCGGTATGATCTCTGAAAAAATCAAAACAGAGGAAAGATAGAATGTAAATTCGAAAAATCTATTTTAATTTGCGATATCAAGTCTAATGTTTTATGAGCCTCTAAATCATTATCCCCTAAGTGGATAATAATTACATCAGGGGAGGGCCAAGAAGAAATTAAAGTAGATAACATAGGTTGAAAATCAAACCACGACATGCCACAGCAGCCATGCCAATTTACAGAAAAATCTGAAATGTCCAAATTCAAGTTAAGTCCATAAACTCTTTCTGAGGTCCGAACGTTAGCCCAGTAAATGAACGAGAGTCCTATGAGCCATACAACTTTTGGCGAACCTAAAATCTGAAAAAACATAAATTAGGCCTAACGTAAGAACAAAAACAACTTGATTTCCAACCACCCAATTGTTTAATATCAGACACTTAAGACATTTTGCCAGAACAGCTGAAAACTGGCGTTGGGTGGGTGGAACACCAAAGCTGTGAAGAAAAAGCTGAGACGATCCACAAGGTCGTGAAATTAAATATTTGGACAACCAAGAAAGGGCACAAATAGATGACTCAGGTGATTGGTTTATAGCAATCCACCTGCCTTTACCCAATTGATTAGCCTTGCTGAACCTCAAAAATATCCCGATAGAATCAGGACCTATTGAAATGTCAGAGAATAACAAACCATCTGACGATGCCGAAGACCTAGGCAGTAATTCAGAAATACGGAAGGCCCCAAAAAAGAGTAAACTAAGGGAAACCTTAAAAAGCAAATCTTCATAGGGCATATAACAAACAGAAGAAGAAGCAGACATTAAATGTCGCAAAAGATGAAGAGTAACTGGAACACGTGTATCACTGTGGAAACAACGCTTATGGTAACCTTTGAGTGCCTGTTTAACCAAGAAAAAAGGAAGAACAGGGAGTAAAACCTTGGCTTTTAGAAAAGAAGGAAATCCCGGCTAAAATTTTAACAAGGTGGGAATAAGAATAAGAGTGTTGCATCAAATCATCTAAAAAACTAAGGACCAAAGTTTCAGAGAAATAATTACAAGGAACTGTGACGGTATTAGAATGATATCCCCGTCAAATATTCCCTTCTTCCATAAAGAGCATCACCCAATATTCCACGAGGAGGAACATTCCTGGAATCGCCCCAATAAGCCACACATGGGTCAGCGCTTACTGCTGGAACAAGACAACTTTAATGGTTTCTTCTCAGCTTTATATACAGTACAAGGCATTAAAGCAACAATGAGATCTCCACCCCCCCTAATCACACACTAAGGCTAATTACTACAACATTCTAGACAGGTCGGCACCGGCCTATAATTATCATGTCTAATCACTGCACATTCCTTAATTAATGGCATCAAACAAACCACCTTCACACACTGAGTTTCCTAGGCAGACGTTTCGTCTCCGCATGCCGCTTGACACCTATTCACACCTCTGAGCATCAATAGGTTTTAGACAGTGTTATCACACAATTAAAGGCCTTTCAAAAGCTAGCCTTATTTAACATATTAACAGTCTTCACAGAGAGATGAGTCACACATGAAATCACCTTTTCATCTAACACACAGCATTAAACTAGCAGGGAGATAATTAGACTGAAGCATATTTGATATTTGCATAAAAGTCCGTCACAGGAACATTCAAAGAATTCAGATAGGCACACCACAAGGACCACACAGCGTTGTAATTCGCCCACGTGGAAGGTGCTAAAGAGTTGAATATCGCAGCATTCACGAATCGCAAACTACCGACCACAAATGCTCCGGGCAAGGTAAACCAAGGAGATCTGCATCTGGAACCAACGTATGAAATCGCTCTAGTTGAAATCGGGATAGAGAATCAGCGATAACATTAGTATATCCCAGTATATATTATACCTTAATCCATAAATTAAGTTCTAAACATTTAAAAACAATACAACGTAAAACAGCCAAAAAAGGCAATGATTTAGAAGACAAACAATTAATTTCATATGCAACCCCTTTGTTGTCAGAATGAAATAACAAACGAGAATCGTGCCGTTCAGGACCCCAAAGCTCCAAAGAAACTAAAATGGGAAATAGTTCAAGGATAACTATATTCTTGTTATAGCCCAAAGATATCCAAGATTCTGGCCACGAAGAAGCCGACCAATGACCTTGATAAAATGCACCATAACCCAAACTGCCAGCTGCATCTGTATACAAAGAAATAACCGAAGCATCC
Source organism: Rana temporaria (assembly GCF_905171775.1). Lineage (NCBI taxonomy): Eukaryota > Metazoa > Chordata > Amphibia > Anura > Ranidae > Rana > Rana temporaria. The sequence goes on along the minus strand of NC_053493.1, from coordinate 280,853,017 downwards.
CGGAAAGGTGTTTGCCAAAAAAGACAGCCATTGTACAATGTAAAGAAATTAATCCAAACCAATAAATCAGAAACCAAAGAGATGATACGCACAAAATGATTTTGGGACTTATAGCCAGCAATAGCTCTATACAGTCTTTTGGAAAAAACATGGCCAATAGGAATGATACAGGTAGCAAGTAAACCCAGTAAGGATTGTAGCGTGCGAACCGTCACCTTAGGCTTAGAAAGAACAAAGGAAATCATAAAACATAAACGATGTAAATAGAGAACACTAAACGGGTGGGACTTTAAATGAAGCGTAAGGCATAGAGCCGAGCGCTTCCATCCCCGATACTTAGAGCAAGGAAGAACAAGGGTGGGACTTTAAATGAGGCATGCACCCCAGGAGGACAACGGTAACGATAGACATTGGCAGGTGATTGACCCAGTAGTACCAAACAAATAATATGAAAGCATTGCGTGATAACAATGGGCAGTCAGTTATTTAGTAGCATGATAATTATACAATAAATACAGTAATCACATGATAAAACTGTTACAATAATCAAAGGAATATTGTATAACTTACAACAGTTCATGGTATTGGTAATCAACATAATTGAAACAGGTACATACTGGGAATGATATCAAGAAAGGGGGGGCCAATTCATTGGAGTGTGTCTCCATGGTATATAGATATAATATTAATACGTTGGTACAATCCACTAGTATAGAGAAGAGATAATTGGTATTAGAGTGTCAAATGATGACAAAAGGGGAGCCTCTAATAGCTCACAGTAATATAAAGTAAGTGCATAATGTAGCCATTATACAATCTCCAATTCGTTGGGGTATCTACAAATTCCATTATAGTCGATGTATAGAAGGGAGGGTTAAAAGTATAATAGCAGCTGGTAAAAGGGGGCATCTAGTGGCTCCTCCATAGTACTCGTAGCCATGGTATAATACATTCAATATATAAAAGTTGGTAGATGGTAAACTGTCAACGAACAAAGAAGGGGGGGCGTCTATTGGCTCAACGCGTTTCGTGGCTACTGCCACTCTTCAGGAGCAGGGTATGAGGTAGGTGTCTGTAGATATTAAACATAAAATAATTTAGAATAAGGGTATGCATAGTAAACCCAGTCTAGGGGGCAGGGGAGAAGGAATAGAGTAATAACTATTCCCCAACGTACTTACAGGTATGTCGAGACCATGGGAACAAGCCAGGGGGGCAGAAAGGTGGCCGGATAGGTAACAGCCCACGGGAGCTGCGGTGGGCTAAACCCACCACAGGATGGAGCTGATCCAGTAAAAAGCGCTGAATTCTCCCAATGGCGGAATCATGGGTGCATGGAGGTTGGTATGACTCATATAGAAAAAGTGATCTGTGAAAATAAAATAAAAAAATGTAAAATTATAAAAAGTAGGAGCTAATAGTAGCTGGGACGTGAAACGGTGTGGCACCAACAAAAAATAGTGTAATGGTGTAATGAGGCATAAGCCAGGGGTATAATGATACATAAATTGTAGCAAAAACAAATGTGGAAAAGTGCACTGTGTCCCAATATGGTACCAAGCGTCATAAGGGAACTGTAAGTGGACCCCAATACAGGGAAATGGGGTGATATGCCAGAAACAGGAAGGGATAGAGAAATTGGGACCTAGTGTATGTAAAAATAAGTTTAGTGAGACATGGTAACAATAGTAAAAATATGTACCTGAGTTTGTAAAGTGCTATACGTGCCAGGGAAACAGCCAAGACCATGATATGCACTGCCATGAGAGGAACCGCTGGACTGGAGGGAGTATATATACTCACTGAGGGTGGGGGGTGGCTCACCACCGGCACGTAGGTCGTCCGGTGAAGGACTTCCGGATGGATTTCAACAGCGTCTGTCCGCTGACGTCACTGGTAGTGTCGCAGCGAACATGACGGAGGAGACGTGCCGTCGATGCGAAATTGGGCGTCCGCCCAACTCCCACCATGCCCGAGGGCAATGGGGAGATCGAGAGAGGGCGGGCCCCAAGAACGCATCACAGCTCCCGGGACTGAAAGGACCGGCCTATGTAGATCCGCCCAGACAAAGGCTGTCCCAATATAGGGCAGCAACATATCAAAAGAACACATCGTGGGTAACGATGTGAGGGGTACTGTATAACTGATAGGATAATTCTTCCCCTGTGATCAGTCAAACTTCAAGTGTTTCAGAAGCAAGATAGCTTTATTTCAGTTACACCGGTATAACTGGATGGAAGTCTACATGCTACGTGAAAAAGCAAAAGTCCCATACAGACACGAGGTGTATGACCTTCTTATATGGTCAACAGAAAGTGTACTATTGGCTTAAAGACCACTTTCGGGCTATATGTCATTAAGTTGAACTTCAACGTCCACACATGTCTCCTCGGAGGTAGGAAGTGCTTGATACATTGTTCTTGAGATTGCAGTTTCGATCACTTTTTGTGAAAGTCCTCGAACACAGGGAATGCAGCAACATCCGCAAGTGACCAGAACGGCCAAAGCCACAGCAATTGAGATCAAACATGATGCGATAAGTCCAGTCCATTTACCAAACCATCCTTCAAGCCAGGTTGTGAATGGATCATTAATACCTGAATTCTCTGCTAATTCATTCGATAGAGCAGTTAGTCCTTCCAGGGCTTTGGTCACAGTCCCTCCAGGGGCTGTATTATTAGGGATAAAGGTACAACACATGCTACCAAACATTTTGCATACCCCTCCTCTTTCAGCTAAGATCATATCTAAAGCCATTCGGTTCTGCCATGCCATTAGAGAGGTGGGGCCCAGCTGTTCTGCTAGACCTTTTACAGCGTCCCTGGTATAGTTTACAAATCGTTGTTGGTTATAGTATATATAGTTAATCCAGTCAACATTTTTATTTATAGTTACCCACCAGAAAAGAGACTCAAACCCAGCCGTTACCTGATTCCTGGCCTTAAACTCATTTGGCACCCCTCGAGGAACTCCAATCTCATCTATGTAGATATGGGAGTCAAATGACCCTTTGAGAGAGGTGTCCCTTTGATACCGTTGGTGACTCTTAGTCCACGGGTGTTCTGACAGGATTCTCAGGGGCATAACTAGCTGGAACATAGCACAATCCCCTCGGGCATTGGCCGGGACCCTAGCTCGCAGTTTCTTATCCCCACACATCCACCAGACATCAGCTCTCTGAATGTCATGTTCCACCCAGTCACCATGTTCCTTGTTAATCCTCTCCGCACAGCAGTCATCAGGTAGTGACCCAAGATCCATTGCGCTACTGTTCCCCGGGAGTGCAAAACAAGTAAAATTGCCCTGATACGTAGCAACCGCTGGAGGTATCTGAGGTCTCTGCACTGGGGGAAACAACAAACTCAATGTGTGACAGGTAGAATTTATTTCTGGTTTATAACTCTTATTATATAAACGCAGCATACATTTTAAACCTTCTGGATCTGTATTGTAATCTAGAGGAAAAGGGACCGTCGCTAAATGTGGTCTAGCTCCAGCACAAACTAAACAGTTTTCCTTTTTTAGAGTTTTAACCGTGTACCTTAACCATTTTAACCACTCATTTTTTTCTTGGTAACCCGTCTCCAAAGCTATGGCATCTTCTACTGTTAGGTTAGTAAATCTTACAGTGTTACTCAGAACTTCTATCTTACTATGGCCTTCTTCTTTCTCTTCTGTGTCTACCTTTTCCTGTTTGGTTTTATTGGGTGGTAATACCTCGAGGAAAAATGTACCTAAAGGATCTGATCACCCATGCTCCCATAGAATATAACCGTTGATCCTTTTTTTGAGGTTCTTTTAATGTTATCAGCAATTGATTGCAATCTCTGCCATGGGTACAGGGAGAATTGGCTGCCTTTGTTATGGTGAGTCTTTCTTTTAAACCATTTATGCCTAGAATTTTGTACCCCCAATCTTGGTGTGCTGTGGTCCACAGGACCTGGTTCCATACTGAACAGTCGGTTCCACTTGGAATATAACAAACATATTTATCTGCCCATTGGAGCCTTCTTGCTTCAGTTAAGTCCCCACAGTCCACCATTTGGCAAAAATCAACTAAAATGGTACTAGTTACTTCTTCTATGGAGGTTAAGTTCAAGGCCTTCCCCGTACTTGCCCATTCTAGTGGTTCCTTCTCTTTCCATTTTCTGCCTCCACGTATAGACGTCTCACCTAGAGTCACCAGTAGACCCAAGATAATTACTGTCCCTTCCATCCTAACCAGCTACAGAGCCCTGGGGGTAAGGTAATGGAGTTATTCACCGGTTTGAGATAAGCCCCACCTTGTGCAGAACCTCCCTTTGTAGCCGGACTTTACCAGAGCTCTGCCGCCAACTGACCCTGCTCTGCCTGTAAAACCTTTTTGCAATGGGACTGGTGAGTCCAGGTAGACCTCTCTGCAATCCTTATTGCAGTGGGAGTGGTAAGAAGAACCTGATATGGCCCCTCTCACTTAGGCAAGTGCCAATGTTTCCTTTTTATTACTTTTATTAGGACCCAGTCTCCGATATGGATTTTCTCTTCTCCTTGGATTGGACCTTCTGGAATAGAACAGATCTCATTAATTTGTTTCTGTTTCAACAAGTTAGACATATATTCTGCTAAGGTACGTTCAGATTCTTCAACTGGTGTTTCATTTAGTAGTAAGGGTATTCTATATGGCCTCCCATGTATCATTTCAAATGGACTCAAACCTTCCTGTGTGGGTGTAATATGCATGCTAGTCACAGCTAATGGTAGGCAGTACATCCAATTTTTACCTGTTTCTTCCATAGCTTTTCTCAGTTTATTTTTCAGGATTCCATTGTGTCTCTCCACCAATCCAGCCGATTGGGGGTGGTAGGCGCAATGTTTTTTTACTTGGATACCCATCACTTCTGTCAAATGTTGTATAGTTTTATTTACAAAATGGGATCCATTATTGCTGTAGATCTTTTCAGGGATTCCAAACCTAGGAATTATATCTCTTAGTAATGCTTTGGCTACAGTCTGTGCGTCCGCACTTCCTGTCGGGAATACCTCCACCCATTTGGTCAAAGCATCTATTATTTCCAGACAATAGTTTTTCCTTTCACATTTGTCCAATTCAATAAAATCCATACAAATGTGTTGGAATGGATATTGCGGTGTGGGGAACTTTCCTTTTCGTGGTCTTATACCTCCCTGAGCATTGTGTTTTGCACATATAATGCATTGAGAACAAAAAGTTTTTGAATAGTTTGTAAAGCCATAGGCCGTACATACCTTATTTAACATCTCAGTCATCCCCCTGTTTGACACATGAGTTACTCCATGTGTCAACACTGCTGCATACCTAAATAGGGATTTTGGCAATACTGGTTTTCCTTCAGGTGATGTGTAAATGTTCTCTATCAATGTGCAACCTTTTGTTTTCCAATATTGTTTCTCCCCGGGGGGAGCATTCTGCTGCATATCAGTAAAGACTGTATGATCTATTTCTATGATTTCCAGTTCTGTCATTATTTGATGTGTTTCTTGTGCCGCTATTTTAGCCGCTTCATCTGCTCTTTTATTTCCCTCCGAGATGGGGTCTGTATGTTTTGTGTGTGCTTGACATTTGCATATCGCAAGCTCTTTTGGTAACTGTATTGCATCTAGAAGTTCTAGAATGAAGTCCGTGTGTGAAATTGGCTTACCACTAGAGGTCACCATCCCCCTGTTTTTCCATTGTTGTGCAAAAACATGTACAGTTGAAAATACATATTGACTATCTGTGTATATGGTTACAGATTTTCCTTTTGTAATTATGCATGCTCTTGTCAGTGCTACAAGTTCTGCTACTTGTGCTGAATAATGTTTTCAGTAGGGAGTGGTGGTAGTAGTGTGGATGGGTTTAATGTAGTACACCTCTGTATTAAGTGAAGTTGTGTCAAGAGTATTGTCATACAGGAAAGGTGTCGTGCTGGCCTCAAATGTGATATATTTTGTTGTAAAAGAATAACAGATACTGCATGAGGTACTATGAGTGTCAGCAGGTGATATAGTACTATAGATGCTGAGGCCTTAACTGCTTCGGCTGCAGCTACCACACAGGGTGGAAGTGCTCTAGTTACACTGTCTAGTTTTGTAGAATAGTAAGCAATTGACCTCTGGCGCTCACCATGTGACTGTGTAAGTACTGATGTCATGTGACCTTCCCTTAAATCTACTGTTTGTTTGAAAAAGGTTTGTCATATTCCGTTAAGGCTAGCACTGATGAACTAGAAAGGACTTGTTTTTAGGTCAGTAAAAGCCATCTCTGTTTCCTCACTCCATTTAATAGCATCCTGTGGGGCCATGGGGTTACCATGTAAGGCATGGACCAACGGGGCGGTCAATATTGAATACCCGGGGATCCAAACCCTACAAAAATTCCTCATGCCCAAAAAATACATCATTTTGTTTTTTTTTGGTCTCGACACCTGTAGGAGGATTCTAATTCTCGCTTCATCCAGGTGCCGACCTTCTTTTGAGATATTATACCCTAAGTATTTGACCTGCTGTTGCCACAACTAGAGTTTTAGTGTTATTTACCTTATGCCCTTGATCATGGAGAAAATACAACAGAGCCATTGTATCAGTCCTACAAACCTCCTCTGAGGGAGACGCCACTAGAAGGTGTCTTCATAGAGGAGGAGCTGGCTTCCCCCTAGGGGCACAAATTGAGCCAACTTTGTGGACATTGCCTGTGAAAAGATGGTGGGGGACTCTCAATAGCTCTGGGGCAACCTGGTAGGTATACCTTTTCCCCCGGTAAGTGAAGGCAAACCAAAATTGATGGTCGGGGTGCACTGGAAAGCTAAACATTACTGATATCAATCACAGAGAAGAATTCATTCCCTGAATCCAAATCATTCAATAGTGTGTGTGGATCTGGTACCACAGGAGCTCTTGGTATAACTGCCTGGTTAACAGCTTGTAAATCCTGTACCATTCTCCAGCCTGTGGAATGCGGAGCCTTCTTAACAGGGAAAAGAGGGGTGTTACAGGGGCTGTCAGGACACAGCATAACCACCTCTGTTTGTAAAAATGTATCTATTACAGAGGCTATACCCTCCTCTGCTTCCTTCTATGGGACTCCTCTGTTTCCGCCTCGGCAGTGTACTCCTCTACATCCTCATCTCCTTCAACACTTTGCACAAAAACCTTTACTTTCACATTTGTTTCCCATTGTTTTCAGATACTTCTCTGAATGTTTAGCATATTGTAAAACATCTAGAACTGATGCAGTTCCGTAAATACCATATTTTTAACAATGTAATCCTTATGATCCTGTTTTAATCCATTTACAAAAGCTATTTTTAGCTGTTGCTGATATACACTATTCACATCCTCTGCTTCGGGGAGCCCGGAGAACACTTTAAAAACCTCTCGTAGTTTATTTAGGTAGTCACTGACACTCTCCTTGTCTTCTTGTACTGTCATATTTATTTTCTGCCAATCAGTCCTTTGAATCCATCTAAGCTGACATCTATTCAGTAATGCAGTCAACCTGTTTCCTAAGTCTGGGCTATCTGGAGGTAATGGATCTCTTCGCCCCTGTCCGTCTGCTAGGCCGCAAGGGTCCCAATCCCCCTTTACGGAAACCCAATCTGATCCCAGCACTCTCCTCAGGGCTCTCTCTACCTCCACACCGTTCAACTTGTAACTGTTCCGTAATCCCTCTATGTTTTCAATAAATTCCACTGGACCTAATTTTGGATGTTTTATGTGTTCTGTAGCCTTTTGTATGTCCTTCTAAGTCCATGGCCTGAAAACAGTCATTGTCAGGGGATGCTGTCCTCCCAACCCGTCAGCCTGTCCTCCCCTGGGGTTTGGGACTTCTATCAAAGGGTATACTTCACCATCATCTACACCATGCCTAATAGGAGGTTTACTTGATCTATTGGCACCTGCAGGGGCACCTAGTGTATAGGTTATGGCGACAGTTAAAGTTTCAAGGATTGATCTGTTCAGCTCCGAGATCATGCTGCTATCTGGAGAGATTAAGGAAGTAGGGTCAGGGTCTTGTTCAGAGGCGGTTCCTCTGACAGGGGTGGATGTCACAGGGAGGGTGGTACTCTGGGCAGTGGCTTGCACCTGAGGGGGAGGACCATTATAAGGACGTGGTCTCTGGGTGCTACAAATTAAATTATCCTCTTTGTCCACAAGCCAGCATGCCGCCATTTCTAACTTACACCTTCTCTGATCTTAACAATTTAAGTATTTGTCACCAAATTCTGGCAACCTTTTACAGTTAAATTATTCTAAAAAACACATTTTCTTTTCCTTTTAGCACAGTATATCACAATTTTAGGGTCTTTGTTTGCATACATTTCTTATCACCACACAACAGCAACACACACAATACATCCCTTTACAGAAATTATTCCCTGTGCTCTGTTCGTTTGCTTCAGTGTTGAGTTTAGAATACAAATCCCACCAAAATCTATATAAAACAAAGTCTAAATTCCCCAAACAGGAACCCTATGCACACATATATTTCCTATACCAATCACCCTCTCTCCTTCTTTTTTTTTTTTTTTTTTCAGAAGCACAGTTTGTTTAAAACAAACAGACACAACAAACAAACAAACAAAACAAACAAAAAAGAAGAGAGAAAAAAAAATGACCTGGTCTAAATTCACACGTGCACACACACACACAAAAGAGCAAGTGTACTTAGCAATGTCTGAATGGGGGGGGGGTGAGCGAGCCCAGTGTTTAAACACCAGATTGCAGACACTGCCTTAACAAAAAACGTCCCTGTTGTTAGCATTAATTGGGGTTTCCAATAATTTGTAAATCACTGGTGTAGCAATCCTTGGCAACGATAACAATAAGAATACAGGGGAAACAAAATAAATATCAAAACACCCCACACTATGGGGAAAAACAAAAAATAGTTAAAACCTGTGTGTACAGCAGTACTGTTGTTCAAACAAAAGGTAAAGTTAGCAAGGTTACCATTTGAAAGAGATAAAAAGAGAAAAAAAAAAAGTGATCACCAAGAAAACAGTCAGCCTCGCAATCTATTTAGATAACTCAGCTACTTTTAGCGCTTAAATTGTCGGGTCCGCAACCTTCGACATTCGGTATACCCTTCAAATCTTTTTTTTTTATCTGTCCCGGACAGCAGGTGACGTCCATTTTTACCTCAGGCAACGCCCCAAATGCCTGTGACATCGGACTATTAAGATATTATACAATCAGTCTCAATGTCTGTTATCACAATTCATCAGTGGACTATTAAGATGTCATACAATCAGTCCCAATGTCTGTTCTATAACTCATAACCAGAATCAAGCAGAGAAAAAGAGAAAAAAAGAATAGACTTAGAGAGAGAGAGAAAAGAAAAAAAAATGTAATTTAAAGTATCTTACCTCCAAAACACAATAGAAGGACTGGATCACGGCAGGTTCGGAACCAGATGGTTGAATCCGGGTCCTGGTAGCAATCGGCCCCTATTTGACCACTAATGTTAAGTGGGGGGACTTATTTTCTCAGTGAGTTTTGAGATCCGATACTCACCGATTTCTGATCGATCAGAACCATTGGACCCGGGCTTCACGCATTGGTTCCGGCTCGAAGGACCAAAATGATAGGATAATTCTTCCCCTGTGATCAGTCAAACTTCAAGTGTTTCAGAAGCAAGATAGCTTTATTTCAGTTACACCGGTATAACTGGATGGAAGTCTACATGCTACGTGAAAAAGCAAAAGTCCCATACAGACACGAGGTGTATGACCTTCTTATATGGTCAACAGAAAGTGTACTATTGGCTTAAAGACCACCGGTGGCTCATGACGCAAACAGCTTTATTGCCAATCACAGTGTCTCTTTACAACTCTTAGCAAAGTTTGATTTAAGGAAGTAAAACAAACAATAGAACTAAAGCAACGTGTCCTTAGAAGCCATTACAGAAACTGGACTCCATTTTACATTTTTATAAATAGTCACACAATGCACATAGAAAACTTTTCCAACAATAACTAAACCCCTGAAACCTAAGCTGGTAAAATAAAATAAAAGTTGGAGCATAATAATGTAACTATAAAGTTTAAAATCAACAGACAACTGGATAGCCTAGGGGAGGGAGAGTACCAACGTTAGTGTTGTTTAATTATAAGGGTGCATGTGTCCATCCCCGGAAAATATGTAAATAGAGAACACTAAACGGGTGGGACTTTAAATGAAGCGTAAGGCATAGAGCCGAGCGCTTCCATCCCCGATACTTAGAGCAAGGAAGAACAAGGGTGGGACTTTAAATGAGGCATGCACCCCAGGAGGACAACGGTAACGATAGACATTGGCAGGTGATTGACCCAGTAGTACCAAACAAATAATATGAAAGCATTGCGTGATAACAATGGGCAGTCAGTTATTTAGTAGCATGATAATTATACAATAAATACAGTAATCACATGATAAAACTGTTACAATAATCAAAGGAATATTGTATAACTTACAACAGTTCATGGTATTGGTAATCAACATAATTGAAACAGGTACATACTGGGAATGATATCAAGAAAGGGGGGGCCAATTCATTGGAGCGTGTCTCCATGGTATATAGATATAATATTAGTACGTTGGTACAATCCACTAGTATAGAGAAGAGATAATTGGTATTAGAGTGTCAAATGATGACAAAAGGGGAGCCTCTAATAGCTCACAGTAATATAAAGTAAGTGCATAATGTAGCCATTATACAATCTCCAATTCGTTGGGGTATCTACAAATTCCATTATAGTCGATGTATAGAAGGGAGGGTTAAAAGTATAATAGCAGCTGGTAAAAGGGGGCATCTAGTGGCTCCTCCATAGTACTCGTAGCCATGGTATAATACATTCAATATATAAAAGTTGGTAGATGGTAAACTGTCAACGAACAAAGAAGGGGGGCGTCTATTGGCTCAACGCGTTTCGTGGCTACTGCCACTCTTCAGGAGCAGGGTATGAGGTAGGTGTCTGTAGATATTAAACATAAAATAATTTAGAATAAGGGTATGCATAGTAAACCCAGTCTAGGGGGCAGGGGAGAAGGAATAGAGTAATAACTATTCCCCAACGTACTTACAGGTATGTCGAGACCATGGGAACAAGCCAGGGGGGCAGAAAGGTGGCCGGATAGGTAACAGCCCACGGGAGCTGCGGTGGGCTAAACCCACCACAGGATGGAGCTGATCCAGTAAAAAGCGCTGAATTCTCCCAATGGCGGAATCATGGGTGCATGGAGGTTGGTATGACTCATATAGAAAAAGTGATCTGTGAAAATAAAATAAAAAAATTTAAAATTATAAAAAGCAGGAGCTAATAGTAGCTGGGACGTGAAACGGTGTGGCACCAACAAAAAATAGTGTAATGGTGTAATGAGGCATAAGCCAGGGGTATAATGATACATAAATTGTAGCAAAAACAAATGTGGAAAAGTGCACTGTGTCCCAATATGGTACCAAGCGTCATAAGGGAACTGTAAGTGGACCCCAATACAGGGAAATGGGGTGATATGCCAGAAACAGGAAGGGATAGAGAAATTGGGACCTAGTGTATGTAAAAATAAGTTTAGTGAGACATGGTAACAATAGTAAAAATATGTACCTGAGTTTGTAAAGTGCTATACGTGCCAGGGAAACAGCCAAGACCATGATATGCACTGCCATGAGAGGAACCGCTGGACTGGAGGGAGTATATATACTCACTGAGGGTGGGGGGGGGGCTCACCACCGGCACGTAGGTCGTCCGGTGAAGGACTTCCGGATGGATTTCAACAGCGTCTGTCCGCTGACGTCACTGGTAGTGTCGCAGCGAACATGACGGAGGAAACGTGCCGTCGATGCGAAATTGGGCGTCCGCCCAACTCCCGCCATGCCCGAGGGCAATGGGGAGATCGAGAGAGGGCGGGCCCCAAGAACGCATCACAGCTCCCGGGACTGAAAGGACCGGCCTATGTAGATCCGCCCAGACAAAGGCTGTCCCAATATAGGGCAGCAACATATCAAAAGAACACATCGTGGGTAACGATGTGAGGGGTACTGTATAACTAAACCCCTGAAACCTAAGCTGGTAAAATAAAATAAAAGTTGGAGCATAATAATGTAACTATAAAGTTTAAAATCAACAGACAACTGGATAGCCTAGGGGGAGGGAGAGTACCAACGTTAGTGTTGTTTAATTATAAGGGTGCATGTGTCCATCCCCGGAAAATATGTAAATAGAGAACACTAAACGGGTGGGACTTTAAATGAAGCGTAAGGCATAGAGCCGAGCGCTTCCATCCCCGATACTTAGAGCAAGGAAGAACAAGGGTGGGACTTTAAATGAGGCATGCACCCCAGGAGGACAACGGTAACGATAGACATTGGCAGGTGATTGACCCAGTAGTACCAAACAAATAATATGAAAGCATTGCGTGATAACAATGGGCAGTCAGTTATTTAGTAGCATGATAATTATACAATAAATACAGTAATCACATGATAAAACTGTTACAATAATCAAAGGAATATTGTATAACTTACAACAGTTCATGGTATTGGTAATCAACATAATTGAAACAGGTACATACTGGGAATGATATCAAGAAAGGGGGGGCCAATTCATTGGAGCGTGTCTCCATGGTATATAGATATAATATTAGTACGTTGGTACAATCCACTAGTATAGAGAAGAGATAATTGGTATTAGAGTGTCAAATGATGACAAAAGGGGAGCCTCTAATAGCTCACAGTAATATAAAGTAAGTGCATAATGTAGCCATTATACAATCTCCAATTCGTTGGGGTATCTACAAATTCCATTATAGTCGATGTATAGAAGGGAGGGTTAAAAGTATAATAGCAGCTGGTAAAAGGGGGCATCTAGTGGCTCCTCCATAGTACTCGTAGCCATGGTATAATACATTCAATATATAAAAGTTGGTAGATGGTAAACTGTCAACGAACAAAGAAGGGGGGCGTCTATTGGCTCAACGCGTTTCGTGGCTACTGCCACTCTTCAGGAGCAGGGTATGAGGTAGGTGTCTGTAGATATTAAACATAAAATAATTTAGAATAAGGGTATGCATAGTAAACCCAGTCTAGGGGGCAGGGGAGAAGGAATAGAGTAATAACTATTCCCCAACGTACTTACAGGTATGTCGAGACCATGGGAACAAGCCAGGGGGGCAGAAAGGTGGCCGGATAGGTAACAGCCCACGGGAGCTGCGGTGGGCTAAACCCACCACAGGATGGAGCTGATCCAGTAAAAAGCGCTGAATTCTCCCAATGGCGGAATCATGGGTGCATGGAGGTTGGTATGACTCATATAGAAAAAGTGATCTGTGAAAATAAAATAAAAAAATGTAAAATTATAAAAAGTAGGAGCTAATAGTAGCTGGGACGTGAAACGGTGTGGCACCAACAAAAAATAGTGTAATGGTGTAATGAGGCATAAGCCAGGGGTATAATGATACATAAATTGTAGCAAAAACAAATGTGGAAAAGTGCACTGTGTCCCAATATGGTACCAAGCGTCATAAGGGAACTGTAAGTGGACCCCAATACAGGGAAATGGGGTGATATGCCAGAAACAGGAAGGGATAGAGAAATTGGGACCTAGTGTATGTAAAAATAAGTTTAGTGAGACATGGTAACAATAGTAAAAATATGTACCTGAGTTTGTAAAGTGCTATACGTGCCAGGGAAACAGCCAAGACCATGATATGCACTGCCATGAGAGGAACCGCTGGACTGGAGGGAGTATATATACTCACTGAGGGTGGGGGGTGGCTCACCACCGGCACGTAGGTCGTCCGGTGAAGGACTTCCGGATGGATTTCAACAGCGTCTGTCCGCTGACGTCACTGGTAGTGTCGCAGCGAACATGACGGAGGAGACGTGCCGTCGATGCGAAATTGGGCGTCCGCCCAACTCCCACCATGCCCGAGGGCAATGGGGAGATCGAGAGAGGGCGGGCCCCAAGAACGCATCACAGCTCCCGGGACTGAAAGGACCGGCCTATGTAGATCCGCCCAGACAAAGGCTGTCCCAATATAGGGCAGCAACATATCAAAAGAACACATCGTGGGTAACGATGTGAGGGGTACTGTATAACTAAACCCCTGAAACCTAAGCTGGTAAAATAAAATAAAAGTTGGAGCATAATAATGTAACTATAAAGTTTAAAATCAACAGACAACTGGATAGCCTAGGGGAGGGAGAGTACCAATGTTAGTGTTGTTTAATTATAAGGGTGCATGTGTCCATCCCCGGAAAATATGTAAATAGAGAACACTAAACGGGTGGGACTTTAAATGAAGCGTAAGGCATAGAGCCGAGCGCTTCCATCCCCGATACTTAGAGCAAGGAAGAACAAGGGTGGGACTTTAAATGAGGCATGCACCCCAGGAGGACAACGGTAACGATAGACATTGGCAGGTGATTGACCCAGTAGTACCAAACAAATAATATGAAAGCATTGCGTGATAACAATGGGCAGTCAGTTATTTAGTAGCATGATAATTATACAATAAATACAGTAATCACATGATAAAACTGTTACAATAATCAAAGGAATATTGTATAACTTACAACAGTTCATGGTATTGGTAATCAACATAATTGAAACAGGTACATACTGGGAATGATATCAAGAAAGGGGGGGCCAATTCATTGGAGCGTGTCTCCATGGTATATAGATATAATATTAGTACGTTGGTACAATCCACTAGTATAGAGAAGAGATAATTGGTATTAGAGTGTCAAATGATGACAAAAGGGGAGCCTCTAATAGCTCACAGTAATATAAAGTAAGTGCATAATGTAGCCATTATACAATCTCCAATTCGTTGGGGTATCTACAAATTCCATTATAGTCGATGTATAGAAGGGAGGGTTAAAAGTATAATAGCAGCTGGTAAAAGGGGGCATCTAGTGGCTCCTCCATAGTACTCGTAGCCATGGTATAATACATTCAATATATAAAAGTTGGTAGATGGTAAACTGTCAACGAACAAAGAAGGGGGGCGTCTATTGGCTCAACGCGTTTCGTGGCTACTGCCACTCTTCAGGAGCAGGGTATGAGGTAGGTGTCTGTAGATATTAAACATAAAATAATTTAGAATAAGGGTATGCATAGTAAACCCAGTCTAGGGGGCAGGGGAGAAGGAATAGAGTAATAACTATTCCCCAACGTACTTACAGGTATGTCGAGACCATGGGAACACCGACTCGCAGCTCGGCTATTTCCGAAAATCTGGTGACGCGCATTGTGCGACAGGGGACCTGTTTCACAAGCTTTCAATCATCGAACCGAAGGATAGGAACGCCCAGTCCCGCAGTAATCGGAACCCTGAGGCAGGGATAGGAAAGCCCAGTCCCGGAGTCATCAGAACGCGGAAGCCCTAGACCAAATCAGAATATAAAGGTATGTACAGAGAAAAAAAAAAGAAGACCTGCCGAAAGTAAATGCCCTTACTATGTTTAGTCTAATGTTAAAAATTAGTTTTTAGGGTGAACCTCCACTTTAACATCAGCTTTGGCCATAAAGGCAGATTTACCCAAAATGCTAATTTTAGAAACTGCCACATCAAAAAATGCTATCAGACCAAATTCCCCGCGGACAGAATACGCGGTGACGCAGTGATGTGGCAGCGACGATGACTCGTCGACGTGCGCGAACCCGGAAGTTCAATGCTTCCACGCATGCGTCGAATCAATTGCGCGGGTTCTCGGGCCAGCAGACATGTCCGATGAGTCGTACTGACCATCGGACATGTCCAACGGACAGGCTTCCAGCGGACAAGTTTCTTAGCATGCTAAGAAACTTTTGTCCGCTGGAAACCTGTCCGCTCGGCCAGGAATCCGGTCCGCTAGGCCCTACACACGGTCGGACATGTCCGTGGAAACTGGTCCGCGGACCAGTTTCAGCAGACATGTTCGGTCGTGTGTACGAGGCTTAAGAAACAGAACTCAAACTAGGGTGAATTTCATCATTAAGGGAAAAACCAACAGGATACGATAAATGGTGTATAAGATGGTAACTATTGAGTTATTTTTTAGGTTCCAAACCCAAAGGGGAAACCCTAAAATCAGCAAAGGGAGGAAGTAAAAATGGACCCGCAACCCTGCCTTCAGAAACTTCTTTAAAAAAATTCTCAGAAACAACAGAAGGAAAACGACGAACAGAAGCAAGGTTGTCAAAACAAAGACAACCAGGTCCTGAAAAGTGAGGCAAACAGAAGCCAGATGAAAAACCGTCAATGAGCATGTCCGCCATCTGACGATTTGGCCAAATGAGAAGGAATGGCAACATTGCAGATAACTTCACTGGTGTTATTCCCAGCACAAAAAATATCCTTGGAATGGGAACCTACATTAGGCTGTAATTTTTTAAAACAACGAGAGGCTGGGTGATTTCCAGAACATGTAGAACATTCATGTTTATAACGACACGAATTTGGAAACTTGCATTGACCCTCATTAAAGCTAAAGCAGAAACCTTTTTTAAATTGATAAACTTGAGGGGTTGGTGATGGTATGAGAATATTCAACCACAGGCCAACATCTTTTGTACCCCATGTCAAATTCTTATGCAGGGACAGTTTTTTGACGAAAAGACTCGTCGTAGAAAAACCAAGCCAATCCTGTAAAATGTTTATAGGCTTCAAGGATTATCTCCAAATGCCTAAACAAACCGTTACATTATAGCTCTGATGTAGCCAGCTGAGTTGCAATACATTTTTCAGGTTTGCTCAGGTTTTCCCCAAGATTGGTGGTTAATTGCTCCTGGCTGCTGCTGGAAAAATATCCCAGCAATAGAGTGGGAGGATAAATCATGGGGGTTATGAATGTTTATTTGATCCTACCCAATCCCTTGGAGGCTGAACCAAAAGGTGTGGCTGGGTAGAAAATAAATATTTGGGAGGATCTTATCAATCTCCCCCCCCCCCAGAGTGTGTGTTCCAGAGAAGCCCTCAGCAGTTGTTATGGCTCGGGCCCAAAGAAAATTTATCTGTGCATGCTCAGATCGATAGGTGGGGCCTTTTGCCTGCAGCTGCAAGTGTGGAAGTACTTCTTCAAGGTGATATACCAGATGTTGCAACCTAAAGAGGAGGTCCAAGCTACTTCAGAAAAAAATTGGACAGGAGCTGCTGACTTTTCATCATAGAGCACTTACCTGTCCAGCAATCCAGCAGTGTCCAATTTTCCAATCGGGTGCTGGTGCCGCCATCTTGACTAAGGGAATCCGGCAGTGAAGCCTTGCGGCTTCACAGCTGGTTTCCTACAGCACATACATGAAGCATGTACCCACTCCCCTCTCCCCCCAAAAAGGTGCCCATTGTGGCAGCAGAGAGGGGGGCTCACACAAGGGGAGCTTCCCCTTTTGGGTGTAGCTCCACTTTAAGGACTGTGACTGCTCGTATGAGATAACAGATTTACGGGCTGTGCCCTCTTATATCACCAAAACTTTTAAGGCTGCTACTATATGGCCTAATGAGGCCGGGTCAAGATATTCAGGAAATTGCTCTCAAAGATTTGTCAATGCCTTGGGTATCATGCACCCTCCACACTCCTTCCTGCATTTTTGTCCAAGACCTGCAATGAATCAACACAAAACAAACAAAAAAAGACCTCTAGAGTGGAGCCTGAATTGTGTTGGTGTGCTACTGGGACTAGAAATAGGGCAGGTAGCCTCTGAACAGGTAAGGGGGACCCAGTGTATTTCCAATGGTCCCTTCAGGGATCATCGCTACATTCAGTTTTAGTTTTGCCTGTTAGCTCAGAACAGGTAGTCCAAGAGAAGTATCTAATCAGGAGCAAAAGCGTTTGGCCCACAAATGAAAGAGACTGTATTCAGTTAGGGCTCATGTGTTAACTATTACTGCAAATGCAGCGGGTTAAGGGATATGCTGAAATTGTGGACTTTGCCAGGCATAATTAGGAGGTTGTATCAAAACATTGTCTGATATAAGCAATTGGGTAGAAGGTAGAGGTAGTCTGAGTGAGGGCAGACTAAAGCTGTCTACACATTATACATGTAGAAAAGTCCCGGGCCCCCAGAGTCTTAATGTTGACCTTCAGAGTTAGGGAGAGCTGACATCCTTCCTTGTAAAGTGGGTTACCAGGCATGGTGTGTGTAATGGGGGGAAAAAAATTGTGCTAACCAAAATCAGTAAACAGATTTGAATCCCAGAAGGTGTGTGTAATACAAGATGAAATGATGGGCGCCAGTCACTGAATGTGAATAAGAGATTTATTATCTCTTAACAAGAACTGTGGGAGAGTGGGTTAGTGACAGGACACCCTTAGATAGATGCAAAGTTAATTGGCAGACCCTGAGACACTATAGGAAGACAGCTATACAGGGAAACGCCAGCCATCTGGCATCTCCAGCCAGATGCCACGTCTGTATAGGTAGGTCCGCTGTCTCCTATGGCACTGAACTTGTAACAGTCACTAAATGTAGTTGTACCAACGGCGGATCCAGGGAGGGGGGGGCAAAAAGGCAATTCCCCCCCCCCCCCCCGAGACAATCATGTCACATTGGCTTTAAAAAATAATTTTTTTTTTTTTTTAGATTTTTTTTTTAAAACTGCTTTGCAGTGCCTGCAGCTGCCGCTGCCGAGTCTCTCACTCTCTCTCTGTCATCACCAGGGCCGATCTGGCGCATCCCGGTAGGCTGCCTGTCCTCAGGCTGCTTTGAGCTGTAGCTGACTGCAGCGCTCCCCCTCTCTCCTGCGTATATGACACCGGGCATCTCTCGCTGTGTGTGAGAGCTGGGTCTGTGTTCGGCTGTGCTGCCTGTGCTAGACCTGCTCATGTGATAGTAGATGGAGATGGAACACTGATTGAATCAGTGTTTTGTCTATCACACAAGCCCGTCTAGGGGGGGACCTTGCTAGAGCGCACTGCCCTGCCAAACACAGACCTACAGCTCCTGTTTGTTCCATGACACACGTCGGGAGAGGAGATACCTGCTGTGTGTGATCGAGGCAATGCCATGGTGAGTGCCATGCACAGTGAGGCTTCATTCATATACAAAAGTGGGGGTGCATTAATATACAAAGTGGGGCTGCATTCATATACAAAGTGGGGCTGCATTCATATACAAAAGTGGGGCTGCATTCATAGACAAAAGTGGGACTGCATTCATAGACACAGTGGGACTGCATTCATAGACAAAAGTGGGACTGCATTCATAGACAAAGTGGGACTGCATTCATAGACAAAGTGGGGCTGCATTAATATACAAACGTGGGGCTGCATTAATATACAAAAGTGGGGTTGCATTAATATACAACAGTGGGCTGCATTAATATACAACAGTGGGGCTGCATTAATATACAACAGTGGGGCTGCATTAATATACAACAGTTGGGCTGCATTAATATACAACAGTGGGGCTGCATTAATATACAACAGTGGGGCTGCATTTATATACAAAAGTGGGGCTGCATTTATATACAAAAGTGGGGCTGCATTTATATACAACAGTGGGCTGCATTAATATACAACAGTGGGGCTGCATTAATATACAACAGTGGGGCTGCATTAATATACAACAGTGGGGCTGCATTAATATACAACAGTGGGGCTGCATTAATATACAACAGTGGGGCTGCATTAATATACAAAAGTGGGGCTGCATTTATATACAAAAGTGGGGCTGCATTTATATACAAAAGTGGGGCTGCATTTATATACAAAAGTGGGACTGCATTTATATACAAAAGTGGGACTGCATTTATATACAAAAGTGGGGCTGCATTTATATACAAAAGTGGGGTTGCATTTATATACAAAAGTGGGACTGAATTTATTTACAAAAGTGGGACTGAATTTATATACAAAAGTGGGGCTGCATTTATATACAAAAGTGGGACTGCATTTATATATACAGTGGGGCTGCATTCATATACAAAAGTGGGGCTGCATTTATATACAAAAGTGGGGCTGCATTTATATACAAAAGTGGGGCTGCATTTATATACAAAAGTGGGGCTATATTTATATACAAAAGTGGGACTGCATTTATATACAAAAGTGGGACTGAATTTATTTACAAAAGTGGGACTGAATTTATATACAAAAGTGGGACTGAATTTATATACAAAAGTGGGACTGCATTTATATACAAAAGTGGGACTGCATTTATATACAAAAGTGGGACTACATTCATATACACAAGTGGGACTGAATTTATATACAAAAGTGGGACTGCATTTATATACAAAAGTGGAACTGAATTTATATACAAAAGTGGGACTGCATTTATATACACAAGTGGGGCTGCATTCATATACAAAAGTGGGACTGAATTTATATACAAAAGTGGGACTGCATTTATATACAAAAGTGGGACTGCAGTAATATACGAAAGTGGGGCTGCGTTCATATGTACAGTGAGGCTGCAATGATCGGCACTGATGAGGCTGCATTGATCTCTTGTACCATGTCTTCAGTCTCTGACCATCTCGTGTACCATGTCTCCAGTCTCTGACCATCCCTTGTACCATGACCATCCCTTGTACCACGTCTGCAGTCTCTGACCATCCCTTGTAACATGTCTGCAGTCTCTGATGATCCCTTGTACCATGTCTGCAGTCTCTGACCATCTCTTGTACCATGTCTGCAGTCTCTGACCATCTCTTGTACCATGTCTGCAGTCTCTGATCATCTCTTGTGCCATGTATACAGTCTCTGACCATCTCTTGTACCATGTCTGCAGTCTCTGACCATCCCTTGTACCACGTCTGCAGTCCCTGACAATCATCTACAAACTATGGGATAGATTTATGGCATTTATATTTAAATATTTTTTACTAGTAATGGCGGTGATCATTGATTTTTTAGCGGTACTGCAACATTGCAGCGGACACACCGGACACCTAATTGATTTCTGTAAGCAACACCTTTTTTTTGGCAGTGCCCCTCCCGAGACTAGACTCTGGATCCGCCCTTGAGTTGTACCTAACTCTGGTAACACAGAACAGTCCATTTCTTATCTCACAGTGTCCCACTGTAGTTCTTCAATTACTGAGCTCCCAGTCTCTCACTAGATTTCCAGATCCCAGTCGTCACCGGATCTCCTGAGATCTCCCACAGCTATCCCGCTGTATACTCCTCAAGTGTCACCCCTGCTAACATGCTGTGTCCCTGGCTTTTGCACTCGCTGAAGCTTTCCCACTTCTTCACAATAAAGTGACGAGAAGACTGCTCTGGTACTTGCTCAAGCTTACTCACTGTAGTCTCCAGTAATAAGGTGGATGGTCCCTTAGTGGCAACTGCTTCCCCTTTACCTCCGACCGCAACTGGTTCCCCGTCCGGCAGAACCTTTGCAACTTGGTTGGACTCCACTCTTGTAGTCCCAAACCTACGCTACTTCTCCTGCTCCTGGATAGGCCTCAGGCAGCCTAGTAGCCAGGTCCCCCCAGGATAGGCTTTAGGCTTCCGGCCTAGCATCCCGGGACATCATAACATACGTCCACCCAGGTGGCACAGAACCCTGATCACCTGAATCCACCCAAATAAATAGGCTCTCCCAGCAGGCCAAGGGACGGAAGAAAGCCCTGTCTATTGGCTGAGGCACCCCATCCATTCATGATCTGTCCTTGCTATGCCCTTGTCGATCTAATGTTACCAGCCACAATGCCACCTAGTGACAGAAGAGAAAAGTAGAGCAACTCCAGAATTAGGGGGAAGTCAGTGGATCTTCTAACATTTAGCCAGGACAATAACTACCTGGCAAACAAAATTTGTTAGCAATAGCAACCGTGCCTAAACACCAGGGTGCTACATACCATTTTCCTGTTCAATTTCCTTTAGATTTACCTTCAAATATGTAGTTGCATACAATTTGAAAGTGTTTAGGTTTGAACTCATGTTGTATGTTTTTAGTGAATCTAAAGGGAAATTGTACAAGAAAAATGTATAATGTGTAGCCAGCTTTAGGCCTCATTAATACAGCTAAACCAGTCATGGCAAACATGTTGCAAAAAACTGCACCTAGGAGCTCAGGTGTGAGCGGGCAGTCATGGCTTGGAAGCCTGTGCACAGTCATGACAGGTTGGCAGCAGTAACAGCTGTCTACCAGTATAATTGCACTTGGATATAATCGTACATCCAGGGACTACCTGTGGTTAGGGACAGATAATCATTCCTGGACGCAAGCTACTTGCGTTCAGGGCAATCATCTGTCTCTAACCACAGGTAATTGCTTAGGCCTAAGAACCTAAGCTGCAGACTGGGGCTTATAGCAGGGGGCTGGGACTAGAGCAGCATGGTCTGAAAAAGAAAGCAGATACAGCTGTGTGTGACTAATACTTTGTTATAGTGCCTCACGGATAAATAATTGGGCAGGAAGCCCTAAAATCTGGATTGAGTCATTCTTTATGTTTAACACGTGTAAAAAAAGAAATAGTGAATAAATATTGTGTGACTTTATTATCAGTTAACGGTGACTATTACTTAAGGAGGGAAGTGTTACTCCTAAAAAAATGAGGCATATGCTCTTCATAAAATACCTGACATTTCACACAGGAAAAGGGAACTACTAATTCTGTCTGGTATAGATAGAACATATCTAATTACAGAAACACTGCCGACAGATCTACGTTCCCGGCATTTAAAGTACCATCTCGGAAGAACATTCAGTACTAGTCACCATTTTTCGATCTGTCTGTGTTTGCTTTTCATACACAGGTATCTTTTGTTAAATTTGGCAACCAGTGTTATCAACTGGTAAGCTACTTATAGAATAAATGGAATCTATCTAAAACATGAAAGGAAATAAAAGAGAACATAACGTGCAGTTATCCACCAGGACTGCATCTAAGAAGGTGTCATAACATCTCACATTGAAGTCACACGTTTTCACGCCACTCTGAAGCTGTGTCAAAATTACACCTGCAATTTGAAAGCCAGCCTGCTGTGTTCAGTAGTACCAAGTCATACGTACAAATGTCATTTTGATGTTTCTGGAACAATGAAGGGAAACTGTTTTTTTTTTTTTAATAATATACTACCATAAAATGCTGTTGATTCATCACAGTAAGAATTTTTTCTCAGCCAGAGGAAACCATTTATACTGGTACTGTTGTTATGACATTGTCTCACAAACAGGCTTTGTATTGTGCAAATAGATATAAAAAGATTAATTTACACCATGTAATAAAAAAGCCTAAGGTGGTCTGTGAACAGCCTGATCTTTGCAAGCAATGCACCAAATCGGAAATGCATTGATTTCAACAACTGAGTGAGAAACAAACCATCTAGGGCAAGCAGGTCAGACTGGTGGCATCTTACTAGTAAGCCAGTTTATTCATTTTTCTTGGATTAATCCTTTGACTGTTGTAAAGCTTATGAAGCCTATTTTTTTCTTACATTGTTTTTTAAATGAATACTTTGTATAATGTTTTCATCACCTCCCATTCTCATATGCGCTACGCCGACGTAAAACAGTGAGCCCAGAACCGTATTCTCAAACATCTCGCGCCGTACGTTGCGCCGGCGTAGTGTAAATATGCCGGCGTAAGGCCGCCTAATTCAAAATAGGCAGGTAGAGGGCGTGCTTCATTTAAATTAGCTGTGACCCCATGTAAATGAATGGCCATTCGTACGGCGCATGCTCAGAATCACGTTGCATATACTCCCTAAGAAACGTTGGTGCAATGCTTTCGACGTGAACGTAACCTACGCACAACCCCATTCACGTACCACTTACGTAAATGACGTAAAATTTGGCGGCTGTTCCGACGTCCATACCTTAACATTGGCTGCGCCTCATATAGCAGAGGTAACGTTACGCCGGACATAAGCCTTAGGTAAACGGCGTAACGGCCGCAAGTACATTTGTGAATCGGCGTATCTAGGTCATTTACATATTCTACTCGTAAATCTACAGAAGCGCCCCCTAGCGGCCAGCGTAAATATGCACCCTAGATACGACGGCGTACTAACAATTACGTCGGTCGGAGGAAGCTGAAATTCAGGCGTATCTAGCTCCATGAGTAGCGCGCATAGATACAACGGCGCATCTTCTAACTTACGCGGTGTATCAATAGATACTCCAACGTAAAGTCTATCTGAATCTAGCTCTTAATGTGGAGATTATTTACTAATCTAGCAATACAGATTTTAAAGTTTAGGAACAATGATGTGCAGCTGATGTTTGAGATAGTGCATGTAGAAGTACCTGAAAAAGGCTGGAAGATATCAGCAGCACTGAAGTTCCAACAGAGGATGCAAAAAGTTTTATAAAAAAAAAAACATGTAAATGCCTTAAAGTGGTTCTAAAGTCAGAAGGTTGGTTATCTTATTCTATGCATTAGGATAAAAAATCTTCTGTGTGCAGCAGCCCCCCTCAGCTCCCCTAATACTTACCTGAGCCCCCTCTTGATCCAGCGATGTTGCACGAGAGCCTTAGCTGTCCGGGACTCTCCCTCCTGGTTGTCTGAGACACAGCAGCAGGCGATGTCAACGAGAGACTCAAACTACGGCCCTTCAGCTGTTGCGGAACTACACATTCCATGAGGCATTGTAAAACTCTGATGCCGGGTACAGACGAGAGGATTGATCCGCGCATACGGTCCGCTGGACCGTATCCGCGGATAAATCCTCTCGAGGATTTCCGCGGATTTGGATCCGATGGAGTGTACTCACCATCGGATCGAAATCCGCGCCAAAATCCCATCGCAATGACGTGTCGCGCCGTCGCCGCGATGATGACGCGGCGACGTGCGCGACGCTCTCATATAAGGATACCCACGCATGCGTCGAATCATTACGACGCATGCGAGGGAGGGAATCGGACGGATCGATCCGGTGAGTCTCTACAGACCACCGGATCGATCTGCTGAAGCCGATTCCAGCGGATAGATTTCTTAGCATGCTAAGAAATTTTTATCTGCTGGAAATCGGTCGGGCCGAAAAAAATCTGCGGAAAAAGATCCGCTGGGATGTACACACCAGCGGATCTATCCGCTGGAACTGATCCGCAGATCAATTCCAGCAGATAGATCCTCTCGTGTGTATGGGGCCTGACATTCACAGACATGACTAGGCATGATGGGAATTGTAGTTCCTGAACAACTGAAGGGCCATAGTTTGAAGACCCATGCCCTACACAGTTAGAACACACCCAGGGAACACAGTTAACCCCTTGATTGCCCTCTAGTGTTAACCACTTTCCTATCAGTGTCATTTATACATTTTCTTTTTTTTTGTTTACAAACGGTTTATTGAAAAATAAGTCTCAATACAGATTTAACGTACATTGGCAAGAAGTACATAAAAAAAATGTAAATATATATACCTATACATATACACACATATACTCATCAGCAGTAAGTAACTATGAAACATAAGCATAGCAGTTATTCGGGAGGTAGAAAAGTAGGACATGGTATGTATAAAAGGTCACCCGGAAGCAGTATACCGTGAAGTAAGAATCTTATGAAATAATTTTATGGCCGATAGGAGGAGGTAAAAAAAAAAAAGGTGGGGGGGGGGGGGGAATAACAGGCTCACATCTTACTTTAATGAATCAGCAGAGATAGGTCCCACGGTTTCCATTTCTGATCGTAGATGTCCATAGTATCATATAAGGTGTGGTGGATGCGTTCTGCTAGTTTGATGGACAACATACGATCCATAATTTGGGACCATGGTATAGTAGAGGAACGCCAGTTGAGAGCTATAGCCCAGTGTATTGAAGTGAGCAAGGTGTGTATTAGCCTGGTGTGGGCTATAGGAATGTCAGGGATAGGATAAAAAAGGAGACACATTTTCGGTGTCAGATCTATTCTTTTACCTATTATTTGTTCTATTTTGATACTGACCTGTTGCCATGTATTTTTGAGGTGTGTACAATCCCAGAAGGTGTGTATGAGGGAACCCTGTACTGAGCAACCTCTAAAACATAAGGGAGAGGTATCAGGATAGAATGTATTAATTCTGTCAGGGGTGAGGTACCATCTATATTGAAGTTTTATAGCAGATTCCCTAATAGAGGTTGTTTTGGTGCATTTTCTTAGGTTGTTTGTCATGCTATCCCATTGATCAGTAGAGAAGGATTCATCAAGATCTGATTCCCATTGCAACATTTGGCGTGTTTTGTCTGGTAGGTTGTGTTCATTTAGGTCTCTATAAATTCTGGATATCAAGCCCCTATCTCGAGGAGAAGTAAGACAAATCCTTTCAAATGTTGTGAAGGGGGTTTGGAGGATAAGAGAAAAGTTTTTTTGATAGAATAGTTTGATATTATTGTAGTCTGAGAGTTTGGTATCTTTAAGTTTATATTCTGCTTGCAAATCTAAGAATGTGCGAAAGGTATTGTTTTTGGTGAATGCTTTTAGGTTAGACAGATTGAGGAGTTGCCAAACAGCATATTGGTTAGTGTGTATGTCAGGGGGGGTAAATAGGGGGTCCCCCAGGAAGGAAGCTAGGGGGGAGATCTCTGAAGAGATGTTAAATTTATGTTTATGTCTGTGCCACAATAGTAGGTCCTGATGTACCACTCTGTTAAGGTGGCCCATTCTTTGAGTTTTAATAGATTTGGACCATAGAAGGCCTTGGAGGTGGAACGGTAGGACAGATTGTTCCTCAAATTCTAGCCACGGGATATGATTGGAAGGTGCATACCATTGTGCGAGTTGTGTATATCTGGCTGAGAGATAGTATAGCCATAAGTTGGGGATACTCAACCCACCCTTTGACTGAGGTCTAAACATCAGAGCATAACCAAATCTGGGTTTTTTATTTTGCCATATGAACTTATTTATATCTCTCTGTACAGAGTCTAGGGTTCTTTTAGGTACCAGGATAGGGAGTGCTCTAAAAAAGAATAGTAGTTTTGGTAGTATAACCATCTTGGTAGCAACAATCCTGCCCATAAAAGATATATGGAACGCTGACCATGATTTAAGTAAATCTCTGATGCTTTGGAGTAATCTAGGGTAGTTTTTGTGGTATAGAGTCTTGTAGGATGGGGTGATATGGATGCCCAAATATCGCAAGGAGTCTAAACTCCATTGAAAGGAAAATTTCTCTTTTAATAAGACGGTCAGATCAGGGGCATTTATACATTTTCTTATCACTGATCACTGTATTGGTGTCACTGGTACCCCAAAAAGTGTCACGTAGGGCCAGATTTGTCTGTTGCAATGTCGCAGTCCCGCTAAAAAATCGCAGATCACCACTTTTACCATTAAAAACAATTAAAAATAAATAAAAGTCCTTAAATCTATCCCCTATTTTGTAGACGCTATGGAGTAGATCCACGTACCTACGCTGCGCCCGGCGCAGATGTCAGATACGCTACGCCGCTGTAACTTACTTTGGCTTAGTTTGAATCCTCAACGAATTTGCGGCGTAGTGTATCTCTCGCGGCGTAAGGGCGCGGAATTCAAATGCGGCGGGTAGGGGGCGTGTTTCATTTAAATGAAGCGCGTCCCCGCGCCGAACGAACTGCGCATGCACCATCCCTAAAATTTCCCGCCGCGCATTGCGCTAAATGACGTCGCACGGACGTCATTGGTTTTGACGTGAACGTAAATGGCGTCCAGCCCCATTCACGGACGACTTACGCAAACAACGTAAAATTTTCAAAATTAGACACGGGAACGATGGCCATACTTAACATTGAGTACGCCACCATATAGCAGCTTTAACTATACGCCGGAAAAAGCCGAACGGAAACAACGTAAAAAAATGCGACGGCCGCTCGTACGTTCGTGGATCATCGGAAATAGCTAATTTGCACACTCGACGCGGAATACAACGGAAACGCCACCTAGCGGCCGCCGGAAAATTGCATCCAAGATACTAAGGCGTACGCCTGTCGGATCTAACACAGATGCCGTTTGGTGGATACCAAAACAAAGATACGACACGCGAAATTTGAAATTATGCGGCGTATCAAGTGATACGCCGGCGTAATTTCTTTGAGGATCTGCCCCTATAACTTTTGCGCAAACCAATCAATATACACTTATTGGGATTTTTTACGAAAAATATGTAGCAGAATAAATATTGGCCTAAACTGGTGAATACATTTTTTTTCTTTTTTAAATATGCATTATAGCAAAAAGTAAAAAATACTGTACAGTATAGTTTATTTATTTTTTCAAAATTGTCTGTCTTTTTTGTTTATAGCGCAAAAAATTAAAACCGCAGAGGTGATTAAATACCACCAAAGCAAAGCTCTATTTGTGGGAAAAAAAAGGACATTGATTTTATTTGTGTACAGCTTTGCACAACGGTGCAATTGTCAGTTAAAATAGCGCAGTGCTAGGGGGCATGGCTGGCCGCGGAGCTTAAAGGCCGCTTAATCCACCAGCTTTGCTCAGCCTCCGGACATCCAGCAACCCTCTGCCTTCCACAGCGACTTATGTCCCCTTTCTCCTGCACCAGAGGGGAGCTCACACTAGCGGTGGCCGAATGGTATGTCCAGGAAGAGGAACACATACCCCCGCAACTCCCACTGCCTCACAGACTATTTCTCTCACACGACCATGCAGCAATGCCAAGATGGCGCCGATGCAACGCCCCCTCCTCTCCCCTCCTCACCATTTGATGCCGACTCACAGGATACCGCCGGCAACCAGGAGGTTAAAGACAGCACGAAGCCCACATCAGCTCTCCCACAAGGCTCACCTGCTGACAGAGGTACGAGAACTGCTCAATCCACTGTGCTTTCTCTCTCTAAAGCTCCTTCATATAAGAAGCAGCACTGGCCATTTTCACCTCAGGGTGAGAATGGCACTGACTCCCTTGCTGCACACCCTGCCAGTGATCAGCCTGCTTCAGAATACACACTAAAGCTCATGCTCCTTTCCTTACAAAAAGACCTCCGCAATGGACTCTGCGCTCCACACTTCTTTACATTCTAGAATAGACCATGTGGAAGAGCGCACAAACAACCTTGAAAAAATAATTACTGAACACACGGCTGCTTACACTGAAATCACAGAGATCCAGGACTACCACACTGAGAAAATCCACTATCTACAGGCAAAAATGGCTGACCTGGAAGATCGTTCAAGCAGGAACAATATCAAATTCAGAGTCATTCCAGAAACCATCAAACCTCCTGAATGAATTCACTTTTTACAAAAATTATTCCTCAAGCTTCTGCCCTGGCTAACACAAGCTGACATCATTATAGACCATGCTCATAGGATCTCTGAGCCCAACCATCTCCCTGCATCTGTTCCATAAGATGTTCTGGTGTGCATTCACTTTTTTCACATAAAGGTGCGCATTATGGCCGCAGCCCACTTTGCCTCCATATTACCAGATCCCTATTCCTCAGTCTCTCGCTTCACAGATATATCCACTGCAGCAGCTCAGAAACGTAGGGAGTTCGCACAAATCACTTCGGTACTTAGAGATAAAAATGTCACCTACAAATGGGGCTTCCCCACCAAATTGGTAGTGACCTACCAAGGCCAACAACCAACATCTCAACACTGAAAGATGGCATCAAAAGGCTGCTGAACTGGGGCCTCCTCACCTCACCTCCACCATATCCTAAGCCACAGCGCGCCCACACATGAAGCCAAGAGCGTGAATACTAAAACTATTGTTCCTCATACTAACCAAAATCGCCACCCTTACTCTTGACCATGTTTCCGGTCGCTCAGATGTGGGTATAGCACTCTGACTGCTTTCTCTGTATCAACGATACAAAACTTTATGCAAAACTAATAGCCACTCGCCTGTCTAACATCATCCCGCATTTGGTCCACCCTGATGAAGTGGGATTTGTGACTGTCAGTAGGGATAAGCTTCGTGTTCGAGTTCGAATGTATGTCGAATTACGAACAAAACGGGTCGTTCGCGCCAAATTCGAGTGACGTGACACGGCCCATAATTCACTGCGGCATTGCGCGCTGATGATTAGCCAAGCATGCACTTTGACCCGCATGCTTGGCCAATCACAGCGAGCAAAAAAACGAAGAGCCATAATTGGCCAAAGCCAGGGTGGCTTTGGCCAATTATGGCTCAGGGGGTTTAGTGCACGCACCACACTATAAAAGGCCGCCTGCAGGGCGGCCTTGTGTAGTGTGTTGTGGCAGTTAACAGAGAGAGACAGAGAGAGTGTAATTTTTTGCAGGTAGATAGAGCAGGCAGGAAGGCTAGTCAGTTAATGTTACAGTGTGTAGAGGATATATATACATCCCAGGTGTTGTACATATATTTATACACTGTATATCTTAGCTAGATCAGTTCTTCCTAATTTGCTGGCAGGCAGGTGATTGTGCTATTTAAAGATGTTATCACAGGCATACTATAGACACTCAGCATGTACAATATGCAGGAGCAGTGATTTTAATGATGTTTAAATAAAAAAAATGAAAAAAAATGAAAATTTCCTTTAAATATTGTACCTGCTGGGTGTCTATAGTTTTCCTGTGAAAACGTCTTTGAGAACACAGGTCTTGCCCGAGGGAACATATATCAATGGAAAAAAGTTTTTAAAAAGTTTTTTAAACTTATTTCCATTGATACATGTTCCCTGGGGCAAGACCCGGGTTCTCAAAGACGTTTTCCGACAATAATTTTCATATTAGGGTTTAAAATGAGCACTTTTGAATTCGAACGTTCGAGTCCCATAGACGTCAATGGGGTTCTAAATGTTTGCGTGAATGTTCGGTCCGTTCGAAGGTTCTGGTGCGAACCGAACGGGGGGGTGTTCGGCTCATCCCTAACTGTCAGACAAATGTCAGATGGTACTCGAAGATTTATAGATCTACTTCAGTGGGTCGAACATCACCAAACGCCTTCTCTGTTTATTTCACTTGATGTAGAGAAGGCAAAGCAGTCTTGATAAAATTTGGCTTTTTGGGTCCCATACATAAAGTCATAATGGCTCTCTACTCAATTCTCAGCGCGAGAGATGTCACTAGAGGTATCCTATCTGACCCCTTCCATATAACTAATGGGACCCGGAAAGGCTGCCCTCTCTCCCCTTTAATTTTTACTCTAATTATGGAACCTCTCACCCAGGCCATACGCACAAATGCTCTTATTTCTGGCATTCAAGTGGGAGAATCCACCCACAAGATCGGCATCTATGCCGATGATGTAATCATCTCCCTTACCAACCCGGCTGAATCCCTCCCTCACCTCCATCACACTCTAGACCTCTTCAGCAAAGTTTCACTTTACAAAATCAATTACACTAAATCCTGGGTGCACACATTGACCCAAACACTAAACACAATATAAATGCCAACACCTACTTCTCGTGGGCCCCTAATTCTACCATATCTTACCTAGGTATTCAGCTGGTTACACACACTTCTCTTCTCGCTTACTCTCCCTTAACTTTTCACATCTCATTTCTAAACTCCCAAAAATGACGCTGGATCTCCAACATGTGCAAGCCTCCTGGGCTGGTCGCATCACCTTATCCAAAATGTACCTTCTACCAAACGTGCTTAACACATTCAGGACTACCCCTATTACCTTTCTGCAATCCCACCTCAACAAAATACAAGCCATTATAACCACCTTCATTTGGAAAGGAAAACATCCCAGGATCAAAAGAGCCATAATGTGCACACCCACATGAGCTGGTGGAATGGAAGCCCCAAACATAAAAGCATACTTCAAGGCAATCATTCTAGATCAAGCAAGAATCTGGTGGAAACCTGCCTCGCAACACACTTGGATACAGATCGAAAGAACAGTCTTATCTTCCTGTTCCAAGTTTTACCTCAGTGCCCTGCTCCTTCACCATGGAACACACACCTACCTTAGCACTATCAATGCAATTGTCAAAATGTGGAGAGCAACTCACCAGCAAACCAAGGGTATCCTGCACAGATCACTATCTTTCATCCCCTTAGCAGCTTTAACAACCTCCATACCTGACATCTCATTTTCAAACTGCATCACTGCTGGTCTTCAAAACATTGGGAACATATACCATAACTCCATACTACTTAAATTCCAACAACTACAAGCCAATTACAATATTTCTTCCAAAGACTTATTTCAATACCTCAGACTCCGCTCAGACCTCTCCCGGATACTATGGCCAAATGACCCCTTCCTCTGGCACCTTCTAAAGTTCTATAACGCAGAAACCCAAAATCAAAAGGGTACCACCTTCATCTACAAACTCCTTAATGTCCCACGGATCCAACACATAATCTCTGCAATGCTTCATTGGGAGCGTCTCCTCAACCACATCTATTCACCCCAACAATTGTACTAAGCACTTAATTTACCAACAAAAATATCTAGATGTATACTCCATTGGGAAACTATCCAAAAAATCCTGCATGACTGGTACCTTACCCCATCTAAACTATCATGGATTTATCCTAACGCCACTAACTTATGTTGGAGGAACTGTGGACACCCTGGTACGTCCTTACACATATGGTGGACTTGCCCAGTAATTACTGTCTTCTGGCTACTCCTTTCCAGGTTTATAACCTCCATTCTCTCAATCCCCTCTCTCCACAGATGGTACTGTTGGGTTTGTAAATTGATTCCTGGCCTCCAACCATGTCCACTGTACTATGCACAAAACCACACTAACTAGAGTAATATGACTAAAATTATTATAAATAATTAACTAAAAGACTAAGCAGCAGCCACAACAAAAATAGTGCTCACACACCAGTACAAAATTGCTAAAAGGGAGAGTAGTTGCGCTTGCTTTAAAATAAATAAAATTAATATTACTAAAATATATTAAAACATAAATGTAGATCAATCCAGGTTTAAATTCGATAATCCTTATGTGCCAGAAAGGATGTATCACTCCTAATCAAACAATTGCCCTACCAGTGAGTGAAAGAAAGGGGGCGCTAGCAAGTGTTGATCTTCTATGCGTAAACAAATAGATATTTGTGTCAATAACAGTGATTCATATTAAGTGATAAGAAAATCCAAATGTACATATTAAAAATGCCACAACAATACATAAATGTCCATGATTAGTGAACAACTCCCAATTGGGAGGAAGATAGTTAATAATTAATGTGCAGAAAAAAAGTCCATAAGTAGAAATAAATGAAAAACTTTCAAGATGATTCCACTTAGTTAATACAGGTTTCCACCTCCACCAAAAAAAGAGTAGATCACCGTAAAAGTGCACATGGATGGCACCTTACCGCAAGATGTTGACCACCTTAATTAAAAGGGAGGTCAAATAAGGCATAAAATCAACCATGGATTCCAGGCTAACTTCTTGTTGTCTTGATACTGCCAATCTCCACACCACATGAAGTTTGTCAAAAAAAGAAGAGGAAGATCGCCATAGAATAATACCTTTTATTAAAATAGATTAAGAACAAAGCAACGCCAAGTGGCCTCTTACTTGAATCCTCGGCACTGAGGTTGAATGGCGTTGAGTGTAGATGGAGAGGCGGTCCACACTTGCTGGAACCCTGAAGAGCGGCGTGCAGCATGTGTTCCAGCTCTCAAGGAAGGAGAGCCAGCGTGACCGGAAGTATGTTGATCGTGCGTGACCAGTGCACCTCGACGTACATTTCGTGATTGCCACGTCGTCAGGAAGCGTCCTACCAACCATCAACGAACGGCTGAGGGAGGTGGGGGGGGTGAGCTGAGTGATTTTTAATGAATTTGTGAATGATAGTGGTAAAAAAATACCACCAATCTAATAAATATATCACATAAGAATAAAAAATGTACGTACTGTATGAGTATTAATTATATGATAATACCACTTAATAAATAAGATGTGAAAAAAACAAATATCAACCATAGTCCAATGACAAATAAATTGTTAAAATGTGAATAATTAGATGCAAAGTAATGAAAACGGGGGTAGCTTAAAGCGGTTGTAAACCGCATAAACTTTTTTTCCCCCAAACCTGCAATGCAAAAGGCATAATAGGCTAGTATGCACCGCATACTAGCCTATTATGAAATACTTACCTCGGAACGAGGTGTGTACCACTTACCTGGTCCACGCCGAGCAGGATGTCATCTTGCTCCGGCGTGTCTTCCGGGTATCGCCGCTCCAGCGCTGTGATTGGCTGGAGCGGCGATGACGTCACTCCCGCGCGTGCGCGCGGGAGATTTAAAATCGGCAGGGTCCGGCGATGCCGGTCCTTCAGCCGTGGAGTCCCCCCTGCGCATGCGCCGCCCGCATTGCGGGGGTAATATCTCCTAAACCGTGCAGGTTTAGGAGATATTCTCCTTACCTACAGGTAAGCCTTGTTGTAGGCTTACCTGTAGGTAAAAGTCCAAATAGTGGGTTTACAACCACTTTAATGCGCAAACCACACTACTAGATTGTAAGCAGGGCCCTCTGATCCCTCCTGTATTGATTTGTATTGTGACTGTACTGTCTTCCCTGATGTAAAGCACTGCGCAAACTGTTGGCGCTATATAAATCCTGTTTAATAATAATAATAATAATAATAATAATAATAATACTAATAGAAGTAAAATAAAACTAGAAATAATCTAAAGCAGCAGCCACAACTAAAATGGTGTTCACACACTTATTCAATGTTAAAAGGTAAGGTGTTGGGGCAATTACTAATGGCAAATAAATAATAAAATAAAGTGCATGAGATCCAGTGATAATAAATAATAAGTAGAAAATATAGGCTGTAGCAATACAAATCAATATTGTAAAGATTCCATGCAACTCAGTGCAATTGGTGCATACAATTCCAATCCACAATAAAATGCGTGAATATATATATATATATATATATATATATATATATATATATATATATATATATGAAAACATATAAATATATTAAATATATTATATGAGTATAGATGACTCATAAAAAATATGTGAAATAATAACAGTCTTCATGCAATGTGAAAAAAAGGTCTCTGTGCACATAGCAATACAGCAATGACATGCAGACCAGATGAAATGTCCAAAATTGTTTCCAAAGTGAGGTGCTTCAACCAAACCACCTTCAATTACAGAAATGGTCTCTATTCTCAATATTCACTGTCTAATGGAATACATGCATGCTAAGGCTCACCTTCAGACCCCCAAATTCTACAGAAACTGGGGTCCTTGGATCAATCACCCCAAGTGCCTATCTCTCGAATAAAAATGTCATCCCTTTAATAAGTTCCAACCATTGCCTATCAATTGATAACCGAACAGGACCACCTAGCTTTTATTTCTTATATTTCTTTTACTTCTATCTAGACTATAACATCTTATGATACAGACAACACCGTTTTATGTTACTTATTACTTTATTCACAAGAAAGAGAGAAAGAGAAGGCGCCTCCAGGTTAGTAAACATGAAAACTTTTAATCATACAAAGGTGCAGCATCCACTTACAGTTAAGTAGTAGAAAAACAGCATGTTTTGGAAAGTCCCTTAGGTGTTGTCTTGACGCGCTCGATGGTGGAGATCCTAGTGAAGTCACCGCGGCCTACATTTTCCTCCAGACCCATCCACAACGCTGTAGTATACCAGCTGGACTTCACTGCAGGATTGTTTGGACCGAACAACGGACAGAAAACACAGGCGATCTCCACCATCGAGCGCGGCAAGACAACACCTAAGGGACTTTCCAAAACATGCTGTTTTTCTACTACTTAACTGTAAGTGGATGCTACACCTTTGTATAATTAAAAGTTTTCATGTTTACTAACCTGTAGGTGCCTTCTCTTTCTCTCTTTCTTTTGCATATTGGAGTTTTGCTTTTATCTCCCCACCTGTAAAGGCTTTGCCCGGATTATAGACTGTTACCATCTGCTGTTGCAAAGGACTGCATCCTTTCCATTATATCCATGCTCCATGCTCCAGCCCTATTTTAAGGTCTTATTCATTCATTATTGTTCCATACTTATTTATTCACACTCAGGAGGTTTTTTTCTATGCACTACGATTTATTGTTAAGCTACTTTTTATTTATTGTTTTTTCAGCGCCACTACCCCATTTTTTTGTATTACTTTTTTCACGATCCCTAAAGACATCTCACAGCCTGTCTTTGGCATGCTTAAGATCTCCATGCAAAAAAGGTCTTGTACAGTACAATTAACACTTCAAGTTTTGTTTTATTTTGTTGTCTCTTTTTTTTAAATGCAGCATGCCGCAACACACAGTGCATTGTAAAGATGTGCGTTGGGGGGCAATTCACAATGAATAGCAAGGCACCATACACACACGTGTACAGTGTGATAACCTAACAAACATTAAAAGCATGTTACGTTGCATGTTATAATGCACACAATGGTGCAAATGAGCCCTTAATATAAATTACCAGATCCATTGTTCTTCAGTCTTCTGCTCCAATATTTATCTAGCCCTTCTTTTTTATAGGTCACTAGGGGCCAGATTCACATACATTTGCGGCGGCGTAACGTATGTCATTTACGTTACACCGCCGCAAGTTTTCAGCGCAAGTGCTTGATTCACAAAGCATTTGCCTGTAAACTTGCGGCGGCGTAGCGTAAAGCCGTCCGGCGCAAGCCCGCCTAATTCAAATGGGGCGTGTATCATTTAAATTAGGCGCGTTCCCGCGCCGAACGTACTGCGCATGCTCTGTTTTGAAATTTCCCGCCGTGCTTTGCGCGAAATGATGTCGCACCGACGTAATTTTTTTAACGGCGACGTGCGTTACGCCCTTTCCTATTCCTGAACATCTTACGCAAAAAATAAAAAATAAAAATTTGGCGCGGGAACGACGGCCATACTTAAACATGGCCTGTCTATTTTTACACCACCTAAATAGCAATCGCAACTTTACGACGGGAAAAGCCGACTAGCGACGACGTAAGAGAATGTGGCAACCGCGCGTACCTTCGTGGATCGCCGTAAACAGCTAATTAGCATACCCGACGCGGAAAACGACGCAAATTCCACCCAGCGGGCGCCGAAGTATTGCATCCTAAGATCCGAAGGCGTACGAAGCCGTAGGGATCTTAGCCAAATGCCGTCTTATCTTTGTTTGAGAATTCGAAATAAAGATACGACACGGCAAATTTGAAAGTACGCTGGAGTATCAGCAGATACTCCGGCGTACTTTTTCTGTGAATCTGGCCCTAACTTTCTATTTTGCACATAATCACTCAAAATAAAATTATTTAATGCTTTGATACGGATTGTACTGAGTATATGACAGGAAAGCATCTCTTGATCTGAAAGCTCAACTGCCTGGGAAAATACTTTGAAGCTCACTACAGGACTTGATCATACATGCAGAGATTTAGCTCTTAGACTCAGTAGCCTCATCACCTAGATCCTAGAACTTGCATGTTCTCTGGGAGTTTAAAAAAACGAAACTAAAAAAAAACTAAAAAGTATTTTCTTTATTGTAGGCTTTGGCATTGTAGTGATAGGATCAAAAATGGCCATATGCCTCACCACCTGTTGTTCCTGCTGAGAAAACTGTCTGTCTGTCAGGCCTCGTACACACGGCCGAGGAACTCGACGTGCCAAACACATCGAGTTCCTCGGCCAGTTCAGCCCTGAAGCCGCCGAGGAGCTCGGCGGGGCGAGAGCTCCCATAGAACAACGAGGAAATAGAGAACATGTTCTCTATTTCCTCGCCGAGCTCCTCGTCGGCTTCCTCGGCCGAAAGTGTACACACGGCCGGGTTTCTCGGCAGAATTCAGCCAGAAACTCGGTCGGAAGCTGAATTCTGCAGAGGAAACTGGTCGTGTGTACGGGGCCTGAGCCTAACAGATTGTCATACAGCCATTGGTTGTGTATACTCCAGCCACTACAGTGCTGTTATACTTTAGCTTAAATATGTAGCCCCGGTTTGCTATTTCTCTGCTTCTGCTGCACGGTTGTGTGGAGCCCGAGTATGCTTCACCCACCACCTGGGAACACAGAGAGGGAGAGGAAACTGAACGGTGCATTTTGTGAATGATAGAAGCCTGCTGGATGGAACTAAGATTTCTGGGGAATGTAGTACAGAGGAAAACTTAGTTTGTATTGCAGATTGGCTCTTGGACTACATGCAGTATCTCACAAAAGTAAGTACACCCCTCACATTTTTGTAATTATTTTATTATATCTTTTAATGTGACGACACTGAAGAAATTACACTTTGCTACAATGTAAAGTAGTGAGTGTACAGGTGGTATAACAGTGTAAATTTGCTGTCCCCTCAAAATAACTCAACACACAGCCATTAATATCTAAACCACTGGCAACAAAAGAGCGTACACCACTAAGTGAAAATGTCCAAATTGGGCCCAATTAGCCATTTTCCCTCCCTGGTGTCATGTGACTCATTAGTATTACAAGGTCTCAGGTGTGAATGGGGAGCAGGTGTGTTAAATTTGGTGTTATCGCCCTCACTCTCCCATACTGGTCACTGGAAGTTAAACATGGCACCTCATGACAAAGAACTCTCTGAGGGTCTGAAAAAAAGAATTGTTGCTCTACATAAAGATGGCCTAGGCTTTAAGAAGATTTGCAAGACCCTGAAACTGAGCTGCAGCACGGTGGCCAAAACCATACAGTGATTTAACAGGACAGGTTCCACTCAGAACAGGCCTTGCCATGGTCGACCAAAGAAGTTGAGTGCACGTGCTTAGTGTCATATCCAGAGGATGTCTTTGGCAAATAGATGTATGATTGCTGCCAGCTTTGCTGCAGAGGTTGAAGGGGTGGGGGTTCAGCCTGTCAGTTCTCAGACCATATGCTGCACACTGCATCAAATTGGTCTGCATGTTGTCCCAGAAGGAAGCCTCTTCTAAAGATTATGCACAAGAAAGCCCGTAAACAGTTTTCTGAAGACAAGCAGACTAAGGACATGGATTACTCGACCCATGTCCTGGTGGTCTGATGAGACCAAGATAAAATTATTTGGTTCAGATAATGTTGTGTGGCAGCAACCAGGTGAGGAGTACAAAGACAAGTGTGTCTTGCCTACAGTCAAGCATGGTGGTGGGAGTGTCATGGTCTGGGGCTGCATGAGTGCTGCCGGAACTGGGGAGCTACAGTTTATTGAGAGAACCAAGAATGGCAACATGTACTGTGATATACTGAAGCAGAGCATGATCCCCTCCGTTCATAGACTGGGCCGCAGGGCAGTATTACAACATAATGACCCCAAGCACACCTCCAAGATGACCACTGCCTTGCTAAAGAAGCTCAGGGTAAAGGTGATGGACTGGCCAATCATGTCTCCAGACCTAAAGCCTATTAAACATCTGTGGGGCATCCGCAAATGGAAGGTGGAGGAACGCAAGGTCTCTAACATCCAACAGCTCTGTGATGTCGTCATGGAGGAGTGTAAGTGGACTTCAGTGGCAACCTGTGAAACTCTAGTGAACTCCATGCCCAAGAGGGTTAGGGCAGTTCTGGAAAATAATGGTGGCCACACAACATATTGACACTTCGGGCCCAAATTGGAAATTTTCACTTAGGGGTGTACTCACTTTTGTTGCCAAATATTTAGACATTAATGGCTGTGTGTTGAGTTATTTTCAGGGGACAGCATATTTGCAATGTTGAACAAGCTGTAGTAAAGTGTAATTTCATTGTTGTCACATGAAAAGATATGATAAAATATTTACAAAAATGTGAGGAGTGTACTCACTTTTGTGAGATACTGTATCCCAGCTCTACCAGAGTTCTGCAAGAGAGGACAAATAAGGACTGTTCCTGGACTCAGACAGTAACATGGAGAACACTAGGGGACACAGACAGTATAGCACTTTTGTATGAGTGATAGCTTTCTCTTAGGCCCCATACTCACGAGCAAACATGTCTGCTGAAACTGGCCCGCAGGCCAGTTTCAGCAGACATGTTTGGTCGTGTGTGGGCGCGAGCGGGCCGAATTCCAGCAAACATTTGCCCGCCGGGCCTTTTCCCAGCAGACAAATATTCCTGGACTTGTTTTAAAACAGCCCGCTGGAATTCTGCCCGCTCGGACATGTACGGTCGTCAGTACAGACCTACCGTACATGTCCAGGCGCCCGCCGTCCCTCGCATGCGTCGAATGACTTCGACGCATGCGTGGAAGCATTTTAAAGGCGGGCCGCCCACGTCGCCGCGTCATTGTCGCGGCGACACCGCGTCATCGACGCGGCGACACCGCGGACACGCCCCGCGTATTGTTTACGCGCGGACTTCTGTACGATGGTGTGTACAACCATCGTACAGAAGCCCTCTGGCAGACATGTATGGTGAAAACGGTCCGACGGACCGCTTTCACCATACATGTTTGGTCGTGAGTACCCGGCCTTACTGCTTCTTCCAGAGTAGACCCTTGGTTTCAAGTAGATTGACACTTTATAAAGCTAGCCACACACAAAATCTGATTTTTTCCATTCATGCTGCACAGAGTTGATGGACGAATACCCAACTGTTGCATTTCTAAATCTAGCCCCACCTGCTGTAAAAATGCCCAAACAGATGCTGCAACAATTTTTCCATGGGCTCCTACAATTTATTATTTTAAGGATGTCAGGCAGAAGGCAGGCAACAGCATAGCTCCCAAATGTCCCTGATTTTGAAGGACTGTCCCTGATTTGGAACAAAGTCCCTCTGTCCCTCTTTCCTCCTCATTTGACCCTCATTTTGGAATGATCTATATAGTTTTATATAAAATGCACTTTTTATCTTTCAAAAGGAGTTTCCCAGTGCTAAACCTTTTATTCAAATTTGAAATTGTTGCATTTGTAAATGTCAAAAGCCAGTATAAAGGAATAGTAGTGTTAAAAAAAAAGCACTTGTGGATTCAACTAATCTTTTTTATATATATATATATATATATATATATATATATATATATATATATATATATATATATATATATATATATTATATATATATATATATATATATATATATATATCCTTTTGATGGGGGTGTGACTGAGGGTATGTCCTATGCACACATACTTTTGCTAATAGGTGTTCCTGGTTTTCATCTAAAAAAGCTGGGAGGTTACAAAGTTACGTGTTGTTCTACCCTATGGGAACTTTCCATTAAACTAACACATCATTTGTACATGATGCCAGATAGAATTTCTCAATTTAGTAATTGCCCAAAATAATCAATGCTGGAGAAACTGTGGTCAAAATGGCAACCTACTGTGTACTAAATTGACATCATGTTGATTAGCTATTATCTGATGTGGCTAAAACAACAATTTCTCCATCACCCAGCTTGGCACTACTTTCACTAGAATTAGAAATGCACATTACAATATATGATCACCCATATCATATTGGCCGCCAGACTGAATATCACTAGGAGATGAAAAAATCCCAGTCTTTCCACTCTATGGGAAGTGATAGACTCGACCCAATTACTCTACTCTTATGAATAAGTAATTGCATTCAGCACTGACTGACAAGAAGAATACATACCGTAACTTGTGGGGACCATGACTTGGATGGCAAACATTAATTCTTTGATGTTTGTACCTCACTCCCTGATACTTGAATTTACAGTTTACTAGTACCTTTACTGAAAAAATATCTGGTGCCTAATCGGCACCAGTCCTTTCTTGCTCGGTAAGACTAGTTAATAGTGTTAACCTCCTCCTTCTATTATCAATGGGAGTTTGCTTTATTTGGTTGAACAATATTCATATGATCCGAATATGTTTATCTATTGTTACTTACGTCCTCTTCCCTACCAGTGAATTCCATACTGACATTTTTGTCAATTGTCAATGCTTCTGTATTGTTGAAACTTAAAATCTTTTTTTTTTTCAAACTAATTTTATCGAAAATCATTTTTGTTTCTTTTTTTCTTTTATTTTTTTTACAAACACAGCAATAACAAAAAAGTTGTTTGATAGGTATGATATAAAGAATCAGTATAGGAGATATTACACAAATAACAAGACAAGCATACCCAAGAGAGGTACACCCAGGAGACTGGGACATAGGACCCCACGATGGACTAGTAGATGAAGACCTTTCAAAAGCCTGGTATAGTTTTCTTAACGGATGTGAAAATAAATTATTGGACATGATTGATAGACGCAAGATCAAAATAACTTAAATAGAAGGTAATATTAATACCATCAGGGAGAATATGTTGTCATGTGTTGAAACAAATGGCAGGTAAGGGACGAGCCTTCATTAAGGAAAGTAGGGAAGTATTAAAAAATTTGAAACAAGTTGGTGTGGACGAATCCACACTGTTGGTAACAATAGATGTGGAGTCGTTGTACACCAACATCAAACAAACAGATGCATTGGCAGCAGTGGCATGGGCCATGAAACATCTATCCGATCTAAGATTAAAACAAAGACGGTTCATACTGAAAGGACTAAGGATGTTCATGGCAAACAAATTTTTCTGGTACAACCATACATTTTACAAACAGAGGGAGTAGGAATGGGGAACAAATATGCCCCTAGTGCCCCTAGTGTGGCCAACATTTTCCTGAATAAATGGGAGGAAGAGGAGATATTTGGAAAGTGTAGGCCACACATACAAGTCTATAAACGTTTTATAGACAATATCCTAATTGTCTGGAAAGGCAATCGGGATGAACTAGAGAATTTTGTTCAGTACATAGGTGCAGTAGTGTATTTAGGTTTTGTGCTGCCCTAGGCCTGACTAAACTCGTGCACCCCCTAATTTAGATATGACCCACCCCTTCCTGTCAAGGCCACACCCCTTGCAGTTTAAGACCGGCACTAACATTTTCCAGTGGGGACACTATTTCTGAGGGCCTGGGGGGGCAATGGATTCCCTTGATTTTCATAGATTTTTTCTCACTTCCTGTTTGGCTATGGGGCAGGAAGTGAAGGGAAATCTCTGCAATGGGACAGGGATGGTCAAAAATAAACTGACAGGGGTTATAACCCTCCCTTACTCCAAAATTAAAAAAAAGTGTTGCCAATAGTTTTACTTTAACCACTTCAGCCTCGAACCATTTTGCTGGTCAAAGACCAGGCCACTTTTTGCGATTCGGCACTTCATCGCTTTAACTGACAATTGCGCGATCGTCCGACATGGCTCCCAAACAAAATTGAAAGTCCTTTTTTTCCCATAAATAGAGCTTTCTTTTGGTGGTATTTGATCACCTCTGTGGTTTTTATTTTTTGCGCTATAAAAAAAAAATAGAGCGCCAATTTTGAATTTTTTTTAATATTTTTTACTTTTTTGCTATAATAAATATCCGCCAGAAAAATATATAAAAAAAATGTTTTCCTTAGTTTAGGCCAATACGTTTTCTTCTACTTATTTTTGGTAAACAAATTGCAATAAGCGTTTATTGATCGGTTTGCGCAAAAGTTATAGCAGCTACAAAATAGGGGGTAGTTTTATGGCATTGTTATTAATAATTTGTTTTTACTAGTAATGGCGGCGATCAGCGGACACATCGGACACTTTTGACAAATTTTTGGGACCATTGTAATTTTTACAGCGATCAGTGCTCTAAAAAAATACACTGATTACTGTAAAAATGACACTGACAGTGAAGGGGTTAACCACTAGTGGTGCTGCAAGGGGTAAGTTAGTACTAGGGAGTGATTCTTACTGCTAGGGGGCATGGCTACACGTGACACATCACTGATGACCGTTTCCGATCACAGGGAACAGCCATCAGTGACAGTGTCACTAGGCAGAATAGGGGAATGCCTTGTTTACAAAGGCATCCCCCTGTTCTGCCTTTGCCGACCGCAATCGTGGGCTGCCCGGGAACAATGCGTTCCCTGGACCCACGAGCACGCTCACAAGGCACGCGGCCTTGAGGGCGATAATGGGCGGCTTCCAAATAGTTAACCAGGGGATGCACGGGATGTGTGTTCCCTGGTTAACACTTACAGGCGTCTCAGCCAATCAGGTTTACCTGATTGGCTGAAGCGACATCGAGGGTGGGACTACTTCGAGGGATCGTGAAGGAGGATCCGAGGATGGCTGACCGAGAAAGGTAAGTGCCAGGCGGGGGGGACAATCTGGCAGCATTTTAGGGGCAAACTGGCGGCAATTGATGTACACAGTGGCGACAATGGCATGGCACAGTGGTGACAATTGATGGGCACAGTGGTGACAATGGCATGGCACAGTGGCGACAACGGCATGGCACAGTGGCTGCATTTGACATGGCACAGTGGCGACAATTGATGGCACAGTGGCGACGATTGATGGTACAGTGGCTGCATTTGGCATGGCACAGTGGCAACAATTGATGGGCACAGTGGCGACAGAGGCATGGCACAGTGGTGACAATTGATGGGCACCGTGGCGACAGAGGCATTGCACAGTGGCTGCATTTGGCATGGCACAGTGGCGACAATTGATGGCACAGTGGCTGCATTTGGCATGGCACAGTGCCGACAATTAATGGGCACAGTGGCGACAATGGCATGGCACAGTGATGACAATTGATAGTATGGCACAGTGGCGACAATTTATGGGCACAGTGGCAACAATTGATGGCACAGTGGCTGCGTTTGATGGCATGGCACAGTGGCGGCAATTGAAGGGCCACAGCTTGGCCAATTTAGAATAGGATGGGTGTCTACATCAAAATCTAATGCCGCGTACACACGATCATTTTTCGGGTTGTAAAAAACTTTGTTTTTCAAGCTCTAGATCATTACAACGGCCTTGCCTACACACGATCGTGGCTAAAAAATGTTTTAGCAAAGCGAGGTGACATACAACACGTACTATGGCACTGCACTTTTCTGTCTGTTACAGCGTGATGAATGTGCTTACTCCATTACGAACGGTAGTTTTACCAGAACGATTGCTCCCGTCTTATAACTTGCTTCTTAGCATGGGCACAGTGGCAACAATTGATGGCACAGTGGCTGCGTTTGATGGCATGGCACAGTGGCGGCAATTGAAGGGCCACAGCTTGGCCAATTTAGAATAGGATGGGTGTCTACATCAAAATCTAATGCCGCGTACACACGATCATTTTTCGGGTTGTAAAAAACTTTGTTTTTCAAGCTCTAGATCATTACAACGGCCTTGCCTACACACGATCGTGGCTAAAAAATGTTTTAGCAAAGCGAGGTGACATACAACACGTACTACGGCACTGCACTTTTCTGTCTGTTACAGCGTGATGAATGTGCTTACTCCA
Organism: Rana temporaria; assembly: GCF_905171775.1. Lineage (NCBI taxonomy): Eukaryota > Metazoa > Chordata > Amphibia > Anura > Ranidae > Rana > Rana temporaria. Next base: position 280,808,057 of record NC_053493.1, on the reverse strand, counting down.
TTACGAACGGTAGTTTTACCAGAACGATCGCTCCCGTCTTATAACTTGCTTCTTAGCATGCGCGGATTTTTCACGTCGTTAAAGCCCACACACGACCATTTTTTACAACCCGAAAAACGACAATGTCAAAAACATTGTGAAAAAATAGAGCATGTTCGAAAAAAAAATTGCCCGTTTTTCAGAACCCGAAAAATGCGCTGAAGCCCACACACGATCGTTTTTAATGACATTAAAAAAAAACTTTCATGTGTACGCGGCATAATGCTTTTCCATATTTAATATGGAAGGTGCCCTATAGAATATATATATTTATTTCTTTTCATTCAGAAAAAAACTCCAGTAGCGAACAGATATTTTTTTTTGCAATTGCAGAAGTTCGATTCCGCATATAGTAGTGTAAATATTTTATTTTATAACATGCATGCTTTTTAAACTTTTAGATTAGCAAGCTTTGAAAAGTCATATACAGTATATGGTCAATAATTTCTTGCATGGTAAGTTCATCTTGGGAGTTGACTTCTATTTTAACTCTAATTGTTGTACTAGTGACTTATCCCTTCCTGAAATTTTGACTTCTTTCATGGCACTTCTCATCTTTCTTCATCTTTTCAGAAGTTTGGGCAATTTCGCTTGGCAGTTAAATGATGTATGGAGGATTCAAAGTCCTGGCACTAGAGACTGCATTTTGTTTCTCTTTCATACATAGCTCTACATAAATTCCATTTTGTATACACCACACAGATCTTCCCCCTTTCCTATATACTGAATTGGTAATATTACTTTCTCTGATCATGTTCCTAGTTCTCTCTTGTTATGCTTCCCTGACCACCCCCTCACTGTTTGTACTGTAAGTTTCATAAAAGCAAAACCAGCACTCCTTTGCTTTAGAAGTTATCATTAAAGTAGAAGGTCTTTACTTTTCTATTAATGCCTAACTCCTGGTAGTCGGAGAAAAGCATAAATGTTATATGAGGGGAGTTTTAATCTAGTACAGGTCTAATAAAATTAAAGGCGGCATGCAGTTTTCTTTAACAAATGCATGAGCTCAAGCTATCTAAACAGAATTCAGCTTCAGCCACCCGATACCACTTTGCATGTTTAGCCAGATGCTATGAGAGAAACACTGGCTGCAGCTGCTTTTTGTAGCTGCTGCCCTGCAGTGTTGAACTAGTTAACAGCTAAATCAGCAAAGGGGAGGGCTACTGAGCAGGAGGTGTTTGATAGATTGAATCGGGCAGCACTGCACTGTGGGGACTGTAGTCAAGAGGAGAGAGACTCTAATGTAATCAAGAGCTTTTGGACTGCATTTCCCAGAGATTGCCAGGAGGGGAAAGAGCTGCATTTTCTCAGGCTGTACAGGACACAGCTTCTTCTTGCCATGAAGGAGCCTGAAGAGTGCACATCGCTGTCCACTGTGCACCACCACTACTGCATAATGGTGGTCTGAACAGGATTCCAAGCACTGAATCCAGGTGTGCCAACAGCCAGAGTCACTTAGGTGCAGAACAGAGATGGTGAGCTGCAATATCATTGGGATTTGTAAGTTGCTGCTGTGGGGATTTACTATCTGCTGCTAGAGAGACAAAGCCCTTTAGGAACTGACCTTACAGCCATCTAGTAGCCTTATTGTTGCATGCAGTCTTAACTGGGACTATTCTCATGTTCACTAACTGTACAATTGGGCCCCAACACTAGCCAACTGATTAGGTAGGACTAAATGCACATTATTGGATGATGGAAGTCAGCAGAACTTCAGCTCATTTACTAAGCTCTGGAGAAACTGCACTTTGCAAAATGCATAGTCTCTTTGCCTTTAGTAAATCAACCCCTACGAGTTCATTTACCACTAAAAGGTCCTGTGTCTATTTCCTGATGCTAATTCATAGCCGAGTTAAAGGTGTCTATAGGGAAAGGGGATTACCGCTCCAGGCAGACCAATGGAAATAAACCTCTCCTCAGGGTTGAAGCAGCAGGTGCAAGCTATGCATATAGCAATTAGGTATTGGAAAGTTCTGTACAGCCACACTCCAAAAAATGTGCCTTTATTTAAAAAAAAATATATCAAAATACATGTCACAGCAAAATATAGGACAGAAGAGCTGACAATTTTCACACTTTCAACAGTGCTTAATCAATTATTAAGCACTGTTTAAAGTGTGAAATGCGTCAGATCTTCTGTCCTATATTTTGCTGTGACATGTATTTTGACCACCCGGCCTATAGCAAAATGACATATGACATCCAGCCATATGACATCCAGCAGGATAACAGCCACTCGTGGGGGGTGCACATCGTGGCGATTGGTGGTGCGGTGTGTCAGTCTGACACACCGATCTTGGTAAAGAGCCTCCGACGTGTCCAATCATGGCTGATCACGATGTAAACACGAAGAACCGTTGATTGGCTTTTCCTCACTCGCGTCTGACAGACACTAGTAGAGGAGAGATGATTGGCGGCTCTCCTGACAGGGGTGGTCTGCGCTGATTGTTTATCAGTGCAGCCCCCCTCCGATGCCCACACTGGACCACCAGAGAATCTGCCAGGACCACCAGGGAAGCCCCTAACATGTGGAGTGACCAATGTTTTACTGCATTGTCAAATTCCCGTCACCACTAGGACACACAAAAAACAATTGTTTTCTGTGTGTTCTATTCACACTGCAACACAGCCCAGATCTGTGCTGCAGTGAGCTTTTATAAAATGCAAATATGCTAAATTTTATTGTGGTTCACTTCTGTGCACTTCAAATAGTTTAAAAAAAAGCTGTGTGATGCGCTGAATCGAGCAATCCACCGCCCCCTACGATAGTTGGACCGGCAGCTATTGGTGGGTAAAGCACTGCGGTTTACCTCTCCAGCATTGTTTATTTTTTTTTATTATTTTTTTTTTTTTTTTTTTTTTTCTTTTTTTTTTTTACTTCAGACTCCACCTCATAGAGTGTGCATTTACATGCTCATGTTCTGCGTACCAGCCCATTGCATCTCTATTTCGGTTTTGCATCATTAGTGTCTCTGTTTCTTATGTAAGTTGTTTTTGTTTTTCCTCTTTTGTGTTTTTTTTTTTTTAAATATATATATGTATTATTTTCTTGAATACATTTTTAACTTCTTTTGCTAGACGTATACAAAAGTTTTTCCCCTAATACTTCACCCCCCTTACCCATCCCTCCCCCCCCCTCCTATCTCACCAAAACAATCTCCTTATACCTCTACTTCTCTCTGATTTTTCTATAGTGGCCTTAAATATCTTCTCTTAACTTTTCCGCGTAACTCCACGATTTCTTAAAAGTTCTCCAATTTTCCCATTTCATATTTTGTAATATGTTATTGCCCTCCATGTCCTCCTGCAGTTCCTCCATTTTATACGTTTCTTCAACCGCATCGATCCATTCCCAGATCGATGGGCATTCCACCTCTTGCCAGCCCCTTGGAATTAATCTTTTGGCAGCATTCAGTAGGTGTGGTACTAGCGATTTTTTATAACTTTTAATGCCTTCTTCCCCCCCGTGGAACAGGACAACCCAAGGGTCCATCTTTATCTTTTTCTTTGTAATCTCTTCGACGCAGGCCAATATTTTTTCCCAGTACCTCCTTATCTTAGGGCATCCCCACCACAGGTGCGCCATATTTCCTGGTGAACCGCAGCCCCTCCAGCACTCTCCAGTCTGTCCCTCTTTAAACTTTTTTAATTTGTCTGGTGTCATGTACCATCCGGCTATGCATTTAAAACACATCTCTGCTGTGCGGCTGTCCACCGCGGAGGAGTGTGTCAGGGTCAGCATTTTCTCTATTGTGATCCTATCCCGATGTGTCCCTAGTTCCCTTTCCCATTTTTTAATGAATGGGGGTATGTTCTGCTCTTCCATCTTCAGTAACATCTTATATAGTCCCGAGATAGATCCTCTGGCATTTTTTGTAGAGCATATTTTTTCCAATTCCAATAACTGATCTCCCGACCTCAGTGGGTGTGGAAGGTCTTGGATAAAATGGTTTAGTTGCCGATATCTCCATTCATTAATTTCCAGGAAAAAGTTTTTTAATTTCAACTCCTGTAGTGTTAAAATGTGCCCTTCCTTCGTTATATCCCTTAATTGTATAGTGTCCATTTTAATCCAATTTCCCCCCACTTGTGTTTTACCTGGTGCAAAATAATCGTTATTCTTTAGTGATATAAGGGGTGAATTGTACTCTTTCACAGTTTTTTTATAGACCGTGTCCCAAACTTTAAGTGCATTTTTAGTTATCTCATGTGCGTTTTTATCTATTGTCCTAAATTGTGGAGGGTTCCAAATTATCTTATCTAACCTTGCCTGTGATAATTCATTTTCTACACTAACCCACCTTTTTTCTTTGCTAGCTCTGGCCCACTCCACCACTCTTGTTAATATCACCGCCTCATAGTATCTCTTGACATCGGGGACCGCTAATCCACCCTTTTTTTTTGGTTGTTTTAGGGTCTGAAGTGCTATCCTGTGTTTCTTATTTCTCCATATATAATTCATTATTAATTTTCTAAGGGCCGAGAGCAATGTCCCGGGGAGGGCAATGGGGATCATCTGGAATTTATATAAAATTTTTGGTAGAATAACCATTTTGCAGTAATTAATTCGTCCTATCCATGATATTGCCCTGTTTTCCACCCTTTTTGTTTCTGTCTTAATTTCATTTAATAAAGGGATAAAATTTATCGTATACATCTCCCTAGTAGATTTTGCTAGCAGTATTCCTAGGTATTTGAGTTCTTTAACCCAAGCAAATGTGTACTTCGTTTTCAGGAGTTGCTCTTCTATCTTGCTTATGTTTATACTCATAATCTCCGTTTTTGTGATGTCGTCTGCAAAAGCTGCAAGTTTATGTTCTTCCTCTCCTATTTTAACCCCTTTTATTTTTTGAGAGTTTCTGATCCTAGCCAGCAGGGGTTCCAATGCGAGCACGAACAGTAATGGCGATAGAGGGCACCCTTGCCTTGTACCGTTTCTCATTAAGAAGGTTTGGGAGAGACTTCCATTTATTTTTATTTTGGCCGTGGGGGACCTGTAGAGGGTGCCAATCCACTCCATCATCCTCTGTCCAAACCCCATTTCCTTCAGGGTGAGCAACATGAGTCCCCAGTCTACCCTGTCAAACGCTTTTTCTGCGTCTATCGACAGGAGTAGACCTGGGGACCCCGCCGCCTTCATTTTCCGGAGGATTAACAGTGTTCTAACCCCATTGTCTCTCCCCTCTCTTCCCTGGACAAAACCCGTCTGATCCGGGTACACCAATTTCGCCATTTCCTGTTTAACTCTCCCGGCCAATACCTTTGCAAACAGTTTTAAATCTGTATTGAGCAGAGATATCGGCCGGTATCCTGAACAATTTCCGATGTTCTTCCCTTCCTTAGGGATAACGGTGATAGTTGCCTCTGATGCCTCTTTACTTAGTTCGTACTCCTTTCCAAGCCCATTAAAATACTGGCATAGCCTTGGCAGAAGTATCTCCTTAAATTTTTTGTAATACATTACTGTAAAGCCGTCTGGCCCCGGACTTTTACCTGAGGCAGAGCTTGATAATGCTACTTTAATTTCGTTTTCCGTTATTTGCCTGTCCATCCCCTCTGCGTCTATTTGACTGACTTTTGATAACCTTGCTTCTTCTAAGAATGCTGAGATTTTATTGTCTTTCTCCCCTTTTTGCCAGTTTTTTTGTTCTACTGAGTATAATTTTTCGTAATATAATCTAAATGTTTCAGCAATATCTTTTGTTGTGTGCAAGACCTCTCCTTTTTCGTTTTTAATTTTATCTATATAATTCCTTGATTTCTTTTTTTGTACCATCCGAGCCAGATGTTTGCTTGTTTTATTTCCCCACCTATATCTCTCCCTTGCCACCAAGTTAAATTCCCTTCTTGTTTCCCGATCAATAAGTTCTTTAAGTTCGTTCCGCTTATTAACTAGGTCCAAATAAATATCTCGTTGTTTACCATTTTTCTTATGTGTTAGTTCTAAATTGAAGATCTCATCTACTAATTTTTCCTTCTTACTGTTCATTTCTTTTTTCCTCCTTGCCCCTTCGGAGATTAACACCCCTCTAATCACCGCCTTATGGGCATCCCATAATGTTGCTGCCGAAATTTCATCTGTCTTATTTATCTTAAAATATTCCTCTAATTCTTTTTTAACCCTCATTAAACTTTTCTCTTCTATTAGTAGTTTCTCATTTAGTCTCCAATTTAGATAGGTCCTTTGATTGCCTATGATATTTATGGATATGCTAATTGGAGCATGATCGGAAATCGTCATGGTCTCTATTTTTGTCTCGACCACCGCATCTAACATTCTATGCTCAATGAAAATGTGATCGATCAGGGAGTAGCTCTCATGTACATGAGAGTAAAATGTATAATCTCGTTTGCTTGGGTTAAAGATCCTCCATGTGTCTACTAATTGGCTTCTATGTAGACTACCCTTTACCTTTCTTAATTGCCTTTCTTGAGTCTCTAATGTCTGGTGTGTTTTATCGGCCTTTGTGTCCATACAGAAGTTTAAGTCTCCTCCCAATATTATCTTTCCCCTCCTGAAGTCTTTTAATTTCCCCAGGATTCCCTGGAGGTATTTCATCGGGGAGGTATTCGGTGCATATATGTTTACAAGAGTATATTCCTCCTCCTCCAGTTTTCCCCTTAAAAAGAGGAATCTCCCTTCTGGGTCTGTCAATCGGTCTGTTAACACAAACCTAATCCCCTTAGCTATCCCGATTGCTACCCCTCTGGCCCTTTTAGTAATGGTGTCACCATAGTACCATATGGGGAAGTCAGGGGAATATAGCTTTATGTTTGATCCTAATGTAAGATGGGTTTCTTGTAGGAGGACTACATCTGACCTATACCTCTTTAGTTCCTTTAGTACCTTATGTCTCTTTGATGGACTATTGAGGCCTTTTACGTTATAAGATAGGCATTTAATTACCGGCATCTTGGTTGTTGGTTACAGTTTCTTCCGATTGTTTTGGTGAGATAGGATATCTTCCCCCCTCCCTCCCTTCCCCCCTTCCTCCCTTCCTTCCACCCTCCCCCCACCCTCCTCCCCCCCTCCCTCCCCCCCTCCCTCCCCCTTCCCTCCCTCCTCCCCCCTACCCCCCCTATCTGGTCTATTAAAGACCTCTGAACCATCTTCCATGTCATGGTTCAGATCATTCCGGGTGGGGTCTGGGACCACCTCCCCCCTCCGGTTTTCCACCCGAGAGGGGGGGGGGAGGGGACCAAGCCCGACTTTAGAGGAGAGACACAAAAAGAACCTCAAACGTAGCCCAGTAGAAAAAACAGAAAGAGAGAGAAAAAAAAAAAAAAAGGTACAACTAGAGAGAGAGCTGAGGGAATGAGAACGGGGGGGGGGAGTTTCCATTTTCCTCCCCTCCTCCTCCTCCACCCCCACCTCCTCTCCTACCCCCAGCCTGGCAGGCTAGGGACCTGGATATCCAATTTCCTACAGAATTCATTTAAGTCCTCGGGAAATCTTAGTGTCGCAGATCTCCCCTCTTTTGTTCCAATTAGGCAAGCAGGAAAACCCCAGTTGTACTTAATATTCAGATCTATCATCTGTTATAAGAGTGGCTTTAACAACCATCTCCTTGCCAGGGTTTCTGGGGCCACATCGGTAAATATCTGCAGCTCCATCCCTTCAAACACTATCGGGGATTGTCCCCTCAGCTTCTTCCAAATTGCTTCCTTTTCTTCATAGAATCCGAACCTTATTATGACATCTCTTGTTCGCTCGGTGGTCACTCTTTTCGGGTTTCCCACTCGATGTACCCTTTCGATCCTAATTGGATTGTCCATTGTTCTTCCCAGTAGTGGATTAAATATCGTCTGTGTTATTGTCCTGAGGTCCTCGCCCCTCTTCTCCGGTATGGACCTTATCCTTAAATTTTGTCTCCGGCTTCTGTTTTCCTGATCTTCCAATTTGTATAGAATATGTCTCTGTTGCAGTTGAATCTGGTCCATCTGGGCTTTTAGTGTATTTGATTCCTGTTCTTGTTTCTCTATTTGTTCCTCTACTGTTTCTAATCTGGAGAGCATATGGCCAAAGTCGGTCCTTAAGTTCTGTATTTCACTTTTTATCACGTTTTCCAATCTAAATAGCATCTCCGCCATTTCTCCCTTTGAGGGGGACTGAGTATCCGTGCTTCGTTCATCCATCCTGCTGCTTTCTAATACGTTTCCAGTGGACCCCTCCTCTCTTAGATCTATGGATGTTTCTCTGGAATTATCACTCTGGGGTTTCTTATTTTCAACCTTTTTTACTTTATTCACTTGTTGTTGCTTTGTTACTCCCTGGGCTCCGGGGACACGCGGACTTTCCCCTCTAGTTACAAATGGCCTTATTGAGCTTGTTGCTGTTGTGTTACTTGGAGTAGTTGGGGGTCCCCCTTTTGTTGATCTACTCGTCATTCTACTCATGTTAGTCTCTTTCTTTCTAATTCTCTTCCCCAGCTTGACCTCTTGTTTCCCCAATTGATATAGAAACCAATATATCAAGGGAGAAACCGATAAAAAGTACTATACTGGGTTGGGCCAGCGGTTTTCTTTGTAGGGATTTACTATTTTAGTTTTATTTTCTCCCCCTCTACCCCCTTTTTGGCTCCTACCCAACTAATAATATTTCAGCGGTTCTGATAATTTGAACAATGCTTATCAGTGTACCAATATATCCAATATTTGTGTGCACAAAGGGCAAGATAAGGTAGAGAGGATAAGAGGGTCTCCCTATACTCCTCTATCTATGGGGGTGATAGGAGGAAACGAAGTCCGAGCTTCAGATTTACTCTGAGTTCTATCTCCTCTTTATCTCCTACTGCCTTCTCTTTTTAGTCCAGGGGGGGCGTATAGACAGTCGGTTCTTCGGATCGTCTGAATGTCTAAGTATTTGAGGCCCGGGATAAAAAATGCTCTCGGGGTGAATGTGAGCTATATCCCCTTTTCGGTGCCAAGGGGTACCAAAGGACTCTCTAAGTATATGGTCTCCTCAATTCAGAGAAACACATTCACTATTGATTCCAGTGTCCTCGCTTTAGCTTGCACAGATCATATCCTACATTTGTGGGTAAATTTTTGTCCAGGGTCCCATTTATTTAATGTTACTTTCTTACTTGATATATCCCGAAGGTTTATTTTTCGTCAATCTTCTTTTGTTTTAGATAATATCGTTACTCCCCCTTTATTTCCCCCCCCCCCTTTTCCCCTTCTTTTTTCCTTGAATATTGCCTGCTCAATTTACATCACACAGTATTTGTAGGGATATGGATAGACGGAGTTCCCTTGTTTACCATTCGTTGATGGGGTTTTGAAGAGGGGGGCAGGGTATCTCCAAGGGTCTTTCCCTTTTTCCTGCTGTTTAACATCCAGGGAGTTTAGGAGGTACCCAAGGGAAGTAAAGGTCCAAAAACCCGGGGTACCTAAGAGTTCCCCCAGGGCAACGGAGCGTATAGGATCCCCCCCATCGAAGGAAAGAAAACAGAGCCAACTAGACAAATAATTTAGGAAATACGAATGGCCAAGCTCCCAGCAGAACGTGCAGATAGAATTTTGGGTACAAAATGTATAGGCCTGCTTTACCTATTATAGGCTTTTCACATCCAGTATAAATAATCTCCCCCAATCAAGTAGTATAGAAGAGTGCTGCAGCGGTCAGTCATTCATAGTGACACATCTTATCCACCTCATTATACCAGTTCACATAGCTTATACAGCTAATTATCTCTGGGTTCCCATTCGCTTCTTCTATTCTCATGTGGTCAATTGTATTAAAATGTTCTATGACATACCATGCAATGCAGTTTTAATTTAACTTCTCACAGCAAAAAAAATCTCCATTGATCTGCATTAAATTGCTATTTTTAAATGCTGATTTTTTCTTCCCATAATTGATTGTTAGCATCGAATGTACCTCTGGGTCTGGATCAGCTGAGAGGAGGAGTACGGATGATATCCATCTAGGCTCAGCGTGCACGCTGTCTTGACACACTCACCTCAGTGTGGGCTAAGGTCCCAGCTGGGGCCACTGCAGTCGGCGGGTTATGTCCTCCCACTACTTACCCCGCATCCTGTGTCCGTTTTCCGGTGCTGCGGCGCGGCACGATACTTCACCGCCCGCAGCCCTCAACACTGCCAGGGACGAGCGGGTCCGGTGATTCACTGGAGAGCCGATGGACAGCGCGTGCGGCGGCGTGTAGCGGCAGCGTGAGGAAGCTACTATCTCCCTCTCTCATTCGGCCCGGTCCGTCCTTCCTCCTAGCGGTCCCATCGCTCTTCGCTCCCCCACCCGTGGACGCCTCGCGTCATCACGTCCTCACGTGGACGCACATCCCCACAGCCAATGTCCAGCATTGTTTATAATAACATTATTTCCATCAGAAACCTGTGACAGGGTGGTAATGCAGAAGAACAATTCAAAGAGACGCACAGAATGTAGTCATGTTATAACAAAAAGCCCCTGAAAGGGCCTTTGTAGTAGTATCACCAGGGGGTTTAGTTATAAAGGATGCATTTACATATAAACAATGTAAAATACAGCTGTCAGCAATAATCATTGTACTGTTTCTAATATGTGTATTTTCTGTGATCGTCAGCTCCACCTAATGGCCATAATGTGGCATTTTCTTTAAATACTGCATTCAGGAAAATGCCACATTATAGCCACTAGATGGGGCTGATGTTCATAGGAAATACACATATTCAACACATTACATAAAATTTGCACAGTATTTCTTTTACAAATATCCCCCCCATGTGTTATTTTAATGAAAAATGTTATGGTAAAAACATTGTAATTTACTTTTGACAATGCATTACAGAGTTAAATCTGAGAAGAGATTTTAATAATCGGTCTTACACAATTCTATAATTCACTTGACAATTCCCAATGAATTAGTACAAAATAGACTCAGTTATAACCTCTTTGTACCTTTCGTCTTCAATACCTTTCTGGCGAGAAGGAAAATACGATTCAGCCTGGCAAAGCCTCCTCTACGACTTGTTTTGCTGATTTATATCTTTATTGTTTTTAATGGATAAAAAAATAATAAGTGTTTTGGACTTTATAAAGAAGTATATCCTGTGAGCTGTAGGACATTGTTTTTCCCCTCACTGGATGAAATTATTTCTCGCTCTGCCTTGGACAAGCCAAGCCTGCATTGTTTATACATGGTGTTTGAATATTATATATCAGTTTGGGAATGGAGCTGTCTTTGTTTTTACACTCTACTTTGGAAAAGCCCCAAGCCCAGATGTGTTCATTTTCTCTGACTATAATTTTTTTATCGCAAACAGTAATCGTTTCTGACAAAACTTCCCACGGGCTCATAGTTCTGTTCTCTAAAAGGAGGCAAGGGCCTGTCACCATGTTCCAGTTATTGCTCCATTTACCTTTCAAATGCAGACATGAAACTCTTAATGTATATTCTAAGACCACCAACCTATACAAAAAATATTCTATGCATTGATATGTGATGAAACAGGTGTGATTACCTTTTTCCTTTGATGACAGAATCTCTTTAATTAAGACAAATGACATTTCATTTTTTTTATAGTGCTTTCATCCTTAATTATTGTCATTTAGATTTACCAGATGTCCAACCTCTTTTTTATTTGCTCTTTTTTTAACATTTTTAACGTCTTTTAACATATTTTGATGTAAAAGCATTTTAACCACATAAGGTCCGAGCTTCTTTCTGAAATTTGTTGTTTACAAGTTAAAAACATTTTTTTGTTGCTAGAAAATTACTTAGAACCCCCAAACATTATATGTTTTTTAAATTTTAACACCCTAGAGAATAAAATGTCGGTCGTTGCAATATTTTTTGTCACACTGTATTTGCGCAACTGTCTTACAAAATGCAAGTTTTTGAATAAAAAAATAAGTCAACAGTAAAGTAAGTCCAATTGTTTTTTATATATTGTGAAAGATAATGTTTTGCTGAGTAAATTGATACCCAACATGCCACGCTTCAAAGTTGTGCTTGCTCGTGGAATGGCGACAAACTTTTACCCATAAAAATCTTCATAGGCAACTTTTAAAAAATTCTACAGGTTGCATGATTTAAGTTACAGAGGGAATCTAGGGCTAGAATTATTGATCTCGCTCTAACGATCGTGGGGATACCTAACATGTGTGGTTCGAACACCGTTTTTCATATGCGAGCGCTTGTCATGTATGCATTTGCTTCTGCACATGAGCCCGGTGGGACAGGGCGCATTTACAATTTTTTTTTCTTATTTATTTTACGGATTCTAAAAGAATTGAGCTCTGTAATTTCAAAGTCACTGTATCTAATATTTAGGGACTTATTAATGACAGGAATAGTACCACTGGATTGGCGCAGGGCCAATGTGGTGCCTATATTTAAAAAGGGAACAAAGTCTTTACCAAGCAACTATAAACCTGTTAGTTTAACTTCTATAGCTGGGAAGATACTGGAGAGATTAATAAAAGACCACATAGATGAGTTCTTGCTGTAAAAAAACGATTTAAGCAACAGACAGCATGGATTCATGAAAGACAGAAGATGTCAGACAAACCTGATTTCTTTTTATGAAGAGGTAAGTAATACCTTGGACAGAGGCGTGGCTGTGGATGTGGTATACTTGGATTTTGAAAAAACATTTAATACAGTTCCGCACACACGGCTCATGTGTAAAGTAAAGTCTACAGGTTTAGAAAGATCAATTTATAAATGGATAGAAAACTGGCTAAAGGACAGAATTCAGAGAGTAGTGGTTAATGATTCTTACTCTGAATGGTCTAAGGTTATCAGTGGTGTACCCCAAGGTTCAGTGTTGGGACCCTTACTTTTTAATATCTTTATAAATGATATTGGGTCTGAGATCAAAAGTAAAATTTCTGTCTTTGCAGATGACACTAAGCTATGCAGTGGAATAACGTCCTTGCAGGATGTCTCCAATTTACAAGCCGACCTCAATGCACATATTGGGCGACTATATGGCAGATGAGGTTTAATGTTGATAAATGTAAAGTTATGCACTTGGGGGCTAAGAATAGGCATGCATCATATATACTAGGAGGAGTACAGGTGGAAGGATCTGTAGTGAAGAAGGATCTGGGGGTTTAGGTAGGCTCAATAATAGCCTGCAATGACCTGCAATGCCAAGCTGCGGTTTCCAAAGCGAGCAAAGTCCTTTCTTGTATTAAGAGAGGTATGGACTCCAGAGAGAGAGATATAATTTTTCAAATTAGATTAGTAAGACCTCATCTGAAATTTGCCAACACAAAAGACAAGGGGGCACTCTCTAAGTCTAGAGGAAAAGAGATTTCACCTCCAAATACGGAAAGGTTTCTTCACAGTAAGGCCTTGTACACACGGGTGTCATGAATCAGATGTGATCAGAACTGGGTGGATTGCAACAGAGGGAACCCAGACGTGTTTTAAGTGAAAATATGGTTTATTAAGGATAGTGAAATAATATATTAAAATAACAACCTCCAAAAACACTCCAACCAACACCAACAGAAACCACAAATAATAACAGTAATAGACTAATATGTACAAGTAATAAGGACAAACCGGAATCACAACAGGGCCAGGCCAGGATCGTCAACGGGAGGTCAGCAGCTGGGGAAAGGGAGCACAAACAGGACAAGGAGGGGGATGGATGGATCACAGGGGGAACAGGTGTAGGTACAGAGCACAGGATAACAGGTTCAGGTTTCAGGTTAGGGCGCAAGAAAGATATCAAGGCAAGGTCTAATTGTCACTGCCAGGTATTTATACACATCTCCTGCAATCAGGCTCAGGTGACGCCTGATCGCAGGAGATGTCGGCCCCACACTGCCAAGAACTCCCCACTGGTGGACGCCAGTACTGCAGCCCAAGGATCACATAATACCACCAGGTGAGAGCTCCCCTGGCAGTCAAAGACTGCAGGGAGACACCTGGTGGTGGGCCACAGTACTACACGCCAAATTCCAGGCAGTATCACCAGCGGGGGGAACCTTCCCTGACAGTACCCCCCCTCAAAGGAGCGGCCTCCGGACGCTCCAACTAGCTGTTGCTGGGGAAAGTCCATGGTGTCAAGCCGGGCAGCGGATACAGACATCCCAGGCTGGGAAAAAAGTACATCAAGCTGGGTAGCAGACACATCAAACTGGGAAGCAGACAGGGGCAAATCAAGCTGGGCAGCAGACTCCGAGTCATCGAGCTGGGCAGCAGACAGCTCCGGGTCGTCGGGCTGGGCAGCAGGCTCCGGGTTGTCAGGCTGGGCAGCAGACAGAGGCTCCGGGTCGTCGGGCTGGGCAGCAGACAGAGGCTCCGGGTCGTCGCTGGGCAGCAGACAGAGGCTCCGGGTCGTCGGGCTGGGCAGCAGACAGAGGCTCAAGAAGTTGGGCGGTTGGCACTGCAATGTCAGGCGGGGTATCGGGCACCGAAACGTCAGGTGGGGTAACTGGCACTGAAATGTCAGGCGGGGTAATTGGCACTGAAATGTCAGGCTGGGCAACTGGAACAGACTGGACCGCTGGCACTGGAACAACAAGCTGGACTGCTGGCACAACAGGCTGGACCGCTGGCACTGGAACAACAGGCTGGACCGCTGGCACTGGAACAGGCTGGACCGCTGGCACTGGAACAACAAGCTGGGCAGTTGGCACAACAGGCTGGATAACTGGCACTGGAACAGGCTGAGCAGCTGGCACCGGAACAGGTAGAGCAACTGGAACAACAGGCTGAGCAACTGGCACTGGAACAGGCTGGGCCGCTGGTACAGGAACAGGCTGGGCAGCTGGTACAGGAACAGGCTGGGCCGCTGGTACAGGAACAGGCTGGGCCGCTGGTACAGGAACAGGCTGGGCCGCTGGTACAGGAACAGGCAGGGCAGCTGGTACAGGAACAGGCAGGGCAGCTGGTACAGGAACAGGCAGGGCAGCTGGTACAGGAACAGGCAGGGCAGATGGCATTGAAACGGGCAGGGCAGATGGCGCTGGAACGGGCTGAGCAGATGGCGCTGGAACAGGCTGAGCAGATGGCGCTGGAACGGGCTGAGCAGATGGCGCTGGAACGGGCTGAGCAGATGGCGCTGGAACAGGCTGAGCAGATGGCGCTGGAACAGGCTGAGCAGATGGCACCGGAACAGGCTGAGCAGATGGCACCGGAACAGGCTGAGCAGATGGCACCGGAACAGGCTGAGCAGATGGCACCGGAACAGGCTGGCAAACTGGCTCTGGCACCTCAGGCTGGCAAACTGGCTCTGGCACCTCAGGCTGGCAAACAGGAACATCAGGCTGGCATACGGGAACTTCAGGCGGAGGCACTGGCCGGGTAGCAGGTAGAGGTTTGGCAGAATCAGGCTGGTTATCAGGTTCAGCTGGCATGCAAGCAGACTGGAGCAGGTTGGTTGGTGTGGAGACAGGTTGGGTTACTGGCATGATCGTCTTGGTTGGGAAAAACTTTCGTTTTTTTCTTGGGCTTAGCCACAGAAGCTCTGTAGGTAAGGGGTGCAGCAGACTGGAAAGGAGGATTGGGATATGGCAGAGAAGAGGGAACAGTAGCTGGAGGAAGTTTTTGTGGGTTTGTAGGCAGCTGAGAAGAGACAGGTGGTTTGTATGCAGGATAGGTACAGGGAGCAGAGACTGGATATTGGTATCTGGTGGGAAGCAGTGTATACTGAGCTGTGACTGGGGTTGCCATGGGTGATGGGAGAAAAGACTCTTGAACAGGTAGGTGTCTGATGGTGGAAGTGGCTTGCTGTGGGTTTGTAGGCAGCTGAGAATAGACAGGTGGGTTGAATGCAGGATAGGTACAGGGAGCAGAGACTGGGTATTGGTATCTGGTGGGAAGCAGTGTATACTGAGCTGCGACTGGAGTTGCCATGGGTGATGGGAGAACAGGCTTTTCAACAGGTAGGTGTCTGATGGTAGAAGTGGTTTGCTGTGGGTTGGCTGGGATTGATTGTAACATATCAGACCATGCAGAGAGTATTGGTTGGACAAAGAATGAATCACATGCTGCCTGTCTGACAAGGGTCTGTACTGACTGAATACATTCCAAAAGTTTTTGCCGGGAACAAACTGAATAGTGCTCACAAAAGCATGAGGGATCATCCTCTAGCAGCCACACCAGAGATTCCACCTGATCAGCACTGAAAGGGGGAGAAAAATCATCACAGGTCCCTGGAACAGAGGACAGTGCTAGCTCAGCACATATTTGGATCAAAGGCTGCACCTCTCCAAACAAAACACAACCTTGGTCAACCTGGGAGTGGGCCAAATGGATGATCTCAAGCAGCTGGTCACGGGTCCACTCTTTTAGTGTCTGGCGTAGATAGTCACCACTTTTAGACGCCAGCAAAGCATAATAGGAAATCACGTTAGGGTTCATTTCAACAAGCCAACAGAACCAATATGGTTCCTCTGTGCAGCCACTTCTGATCAGGGATGGCCTTGATATACTGTCATGAATCAGATTTGATCAGAACTGTGTGGACTGCAACAGAGGGACGTGTTTTAAGTGAAAATATGGTTTATTAAGGATAGTGAAATAATATATTAAAATAACAACCTCCAAAAACACTCCAACCAACACCAACAGAAACCACAAATAATAACAGTAATAGACTAATATGTACAAGTAATAAGGACAAACCGGAATCACAACAGGGCCAGGCCAGGATCATCAACGGGAGGTCAGCAGCTGGGGAAAGGGAGCACAAACAGGACAAGGAGGGGGATGGATGGATCACAGGGGGAACAGGTGTAGGTACAGAGCACAGGATAACAGGTTCAGGTTTCAGGTTAGGGCGCAAGAAAGATATCAAGGCAAGGTCTAATTGTCACTGCCAGGTATTTATACACATCTCCTGCAATCAGGCTCAGGTGACGCCTGATCGCAGGAGATGTCGGCCCCACACTGCCAAGAACTCCCCG
Source organism: Rana temporaria (assembly GCF_905171775.1). Lineage (NCBI taxonomy): Eukaryota > Metazoa > Chordata > Amphibia > Anura > Ranidae > Rana > Rana temporaria. Next base: position 280,791,148 of record NC_053493.1, on the reverse strand, counting down.
CTGGTGGACGCCAGTACTGCAGCCCAAGGATCACATAATACCACCAGGTGAGAGCTCCCCTGGCAGTCAAAGACTGCAGGGAGACACCTGGTGGTGGGCCACAGTACTACACGCCAAATTCCAGGCAGTATCACCAGCGGGGGGAACCTTCCCTGACAACGGGCAAGAATCTCATCAGGAAAAAAACGTTGTTTTTCCCGACAAAATTCTTGGCAAGAATCTCAAGCCGCCCGAGTGTACACACCGACCTTTCAAAAGAACCGCGGTTCTCTTGAAAAGCAAGAATGCGGTGACGTCATCGCGTACGATGAGCATGCGCTCGTCCCATTCGATGCCGTCGCCGCCATCTTGCTTCACCCTACCTATTCCGTGGAAGCTACCGCGCATGCCACAAAGTCATTTCGAGCATTTCCACGGTGACAGGTAAGTATACACACTCTCGGGTTTCTCGTCGGGAAACAGGCCAACAAGAATCTAGACGAGAAAATAGAGAGCGGGTTCTCTATTTTTCTTGTCAAGATTCTGCCCAGATTTCCAGACGAGAAACCTGAAAGCTCTGTACACATGCTCAGTTTACTCTGCAAGAAAGCTCTGCCAGCAGTTTTCTTGCTGGTTCTTGCCGAGAAAACCGAGCGTTTGTACGAGGCTTCAGAGCTGTGAAAATGTGAAATAGGCTCCCTGTAGAGATGGTTCTGGCCAGCTCAGTAGATTTCTTTAAGAAAGGCCCTGGATACTTTCCTAAATGTACATAATATAACTGGGTACTAACATTTTATAGCTAAAGTTGATCTGGGGAATATCCAATTGCCTCTTGGGGAATCAGGAAGGAATTTTTTCCCCTGCTGTAGCAAATTGGATTATGTTCTGCTGGTTTTTTTTGCCTTCCTCTGGATCAACTGTGGGTATTGAATTGGGTATATGGGATTGTATGATATTATTATTATTTTTTTTATGGTTGAACTGTATGGACTTGTGTCTTTTTTCAACCTGACTAACTATGTAACTATGTAACCTTTTTATTTAGAATTTTAACACTGTTCTTTTTTTAAATTTAAAGTTTGGGTCACTTTTATTCCTATTGTAAACATCCATTGTAATAGAAAACAGCATGACATGACCTCTTAAAAAGATTTCATATTTACACAAAAATGCAATAAAAAAATTATAAAATTTATTGTCATTTAAAAAAAAAGTCCCTTTAAGAGCATTGGGTGGAAGTGACGTTTCGACATCGCTTCCACCCTGCAATGCTATGGAGACGGTTGGGGGCCATCTTCCCCTCACTGGTCTCCATACCTAACAAGGAACAGCATCCGATCGCCTCCACCGCTACTGACGGCTCCAGTAAGCGGCGGAGGGCACTGGAGAGGGACGGGAGGGAGGCCCCCCTCTCCCGCCACCGATAAAAGTGATCTCATATCTAATCCGCCGCAGAGACCACTTTTATCATGAAGCGGACCACCCGCTCTTGAAGCGGATACTGGGGTTATGGTAGCTTGCTATTACCATAACTGTTATACCATAACAACGGTATTCCTCTTCAAAGTAGTGACGTAAAACGACGGCGGGCGGTCCCCGAGTATGCAGCTTCTTTATCTTTTAAAGTAGAACTAAAGTTTAAGCTTTTATTTTATAACTTTTGATAGGGTAAGGGAAGAGATATAAGCCCTATTTTTTTTGCCAACTTGTGTCCCTTTGGGGAGATTTCTCTTCACTTCCTGTGCCAGGAAGGGAAGTGAGAGGTAATCCCTCTAAAGTGATGGAATCCCTAGTTGGCACCAGGGTCTCCAGAATTAGTGTGCATATTGGAATATTTCCCCTCTATTGCTGTACTAGGAACAACCCAAAATGTAGGATTTTTTTTCACTTTCGATCATTTTATTTATTTATTTATTACAAGTACTTATATAGCACTATCAATTTACATATTGGTTATACTTTCATTAGTCCCTGCCCTCAAGAAGCTTACAATCTAAGAACTGTAAACACGACATATAGAGAAAGGAATCTCCCTAACTGGAGCACAGACAGCAATAGAAATCTGACAGGTATTCTAATCCCTCTCCCACCTTATCCAAAAAAAAATGAAAAATATTCGCCTTTTGTTATACTTTTGGTTCAATACGTTTTTATTGGTTTAACAAGAAAGAAACAATACAAACATTGCATAAGTTGCAGTAAAATACAGAATCGTCGACATACAGTTTGTCACAAGAGTGCGAATACAATATTGCTCATTGTTTAGCCATGTATGAAATTGCCACACTTTTCCGTTTCCATATGTAGCGCTGGTCTCCCAATGAGTCGGGCACTATTGTAAATTTAGGGGTGTCTGAGCCAATATTTGGGCTCAGACTTTACTAATTCTATGTAAATTAGCCCCTGTTCTGGCTGTGGATGTGCTCGGTAGAAAATTTCCCCTGTTGCCTGTAAGTGGCATTACCACCTTAGGCCCATGTTGGAACTCGGGCAAACCATGGTGTGTTAAGTGACCCTTCTCGGCAGCAGCCCAGTGGGAGTGGTGCCACGCTGTGCATGCTGGTAAGGGATACTTAAATGGCAAACCCCGGTTTTTGGGGCCCTTCGCCTCGTGGCCCTCCTGGCACAAGGTGTGTGTGTGTGTGATTCCAGCCCAGGATCACCTTGGTCTGAGGCTGTGCTCCTATCATGTAGGCCCAGCTATGCTGACTGGGGCCTATGGTTCTAGAAGGAATCCCAAGCTGTCCATCCAAGTGTGGGGGAAGCTCTTAACGAAGGAAATTGGGGGAGGACCTGCCCTGGAGGAGACCAAGCAAGGCAAGCTGATGTCTCGGGATAGACCTGGTGACCTTGTTAACTAAAGGGATCCAATACACAATTTGTCTTACGGTCTGCCGGATCGGCTTAAAGGCTCTTGTCCTGTAAGACAAGAAGTTTGGGACTTAAGTCCTGTGGCAGAGGATTCCTGGCTATCCATTTTTCGCTCTCAGATGGTCTGTGGCAGAGACTGTTTCTATACTGTCCGTGCATCATTCCAGCTGCTAGGCCATGTGAGAGGGGTCTATCCGGGTGAGCAATACCCACTCAGGATTGAGTGGTGAACACTGGAACTTTGAATACTTTTTATGCATTCTGTACCGCGTACCTGAACCTTCCCCTTCTCTCTATACTCTCTGCTTCTTTCACAAGTTTATGCAGCAAAAATAAAACTGAAAAGTTTTACATCTTGTGTGGACATTGCAATTACTAAAGACTTTCTTCCCTAGACAATGAACTTGGAGGTAACGTGCAAAACCCAAATCTAAACCAGCAGCTCCTTCGGGGGTAGTTCTACACATATATTCCATGACTTGGAGAAGATGGCATATTCCAAAGCATTAATTACCAATGGGCGCTCAAAGGCATAGTTTTGGTCAACCAGTTTCACCACGTCAGAGAGATTAGGAGCAAATTTGATTTCCAATTATCTTAGCACCACTAAACGAGCTCCAATTAGTATATGGGTAAAAAAAAGGTTGGTACACAAATGGGTCTACACCAGTGTTCAGCAAGGCCAGGGCAGGGTTGGGGACCTTTAGTTATACTTTAATGCTTGTCTGTGAATTTGTTTAGGCTGGTGTAATGACCCAGGTTTCCGGTTTCAAGGTGGTTCCTTTCCCTAGCAGCATCCTATGGAGCAACCCTTGCATGCAGGAGTTAAAGTTGGGTTTCCCAACTCTGTGTGCATTATTACTTTCTTTTCTACAGACATTAACCATGAAAACTGTTTAGTGGCCCAAGCATTTCTTAACAGAAGGACACCCTCCGTTCAAAAAGAAAATGTTTTTAATTACATTACCAGTGTACTATTAACACGGATTGCAGCTATTGTTATTGGTTTATCAGTGTCACGTGCATGGTAGAAGCTGGAATTGGTGACAGGGTGTAGAAAGACGAGGAATGACATGGGTGCCTGTGGTAGGTCCTGACACTATTGGTTGTCAGGTGACAGTTTGGATACTGCTGAAATGCTGTGGATGCAGGACTTGAACTTGTGCAGAGTGCTGTCAGGGAACACAGGAACTTGCAGGTGCAGGAGTCAAAGTCGTAGTTAAAGCAAGCCAAAGTCAGCAACAACCGGCAGAGTGGGTATGTCTTCCGAAGGCAGAAGCAGGGTCAGAAACCAGGCTTGGGAACAATATCAGGTGGATAGAAGAGGTACAAAACATCAGACAGAAGCAATGTTGCCAACCGTCAGTATTTTTACTGGCAGCCAGCAAAAAACTGGCAGTACAGAAAAAGGTTGCCAGTTAAAAATATGGCTGTGACATTTGTGCAGTTCTGAGCCGGCTAAGACCATTCAAGTGCCTGCTACATTGTCTGGCATAAGCAGTGCCTGGACGTTTTATGTGATGTCATGGTGCAAGGGAGACGCCAGAGCCTGGTGTGCGAGTCTGCGGGACAAGAGCAAGCCAAGCCGGGAGTGGGACTGTCAGTGCTGTTTGAACTGAAGGAACCACCTGGTGTGCAGAGAGACTGTCTCTGAGTTTCAGGAGGGGACGTAACATGTCAATGAGGTATCATCATCATCTATGCTGCTGCACACTGCTGTCAGTGTCACTTTGAGGGTCAATTTCATGTGTGTGTGCGCGCCTGTCCATTAAATTTTTTTGCCACCTGAGTCCTGTCCCTGAGATACTTATATATACTATATTGGAAAAATAAAAATAAATGTGTTTTTTGCCTTAAATACGGCTACAAGGCGGCTCCCTTACTCTGGGAGGGCGTCAATATACGTCCTCCCGGAGAATGAATGAATGAATGAATGAAAAACTTATATAGCGTGGCACATGCGAACTGAATCGCCTCTGGGCGAGCGGGCGCGCACACGCGATCACCGCCGCTCACCGGGTCCACGGGACCCGCAGCAACAAGGATCGCGGTAAGGAGCCAATGGAAGCGGCTCCTTACCACGTGATCGCGCCGTCCAATGACGGCGCGATCACTTGTAAACAAACAACAACGTCATGTAATGACGCTGGTTCCTCCCTCTCCTCTCTGTACGGTCCGTTCGGTACAGTGTGAGAGGAGAGGGGGGGGCGGGTGGCAGCAGCAGCAGCACTGTGGGCTGGATCTGTGACAATTGCAGTCACAGATCCAGCCATCCCTCCCTGCGCAATACTCTGCAATAACACCCCATAATGTCTGCAATACCCCCTAGACTCTGCAATACCCCCCCACACTCTGCAATACCCCCCAGACTCTGCAATACCCCCCATACTCTGCAATACCCCCCACACTCTGCAATACCCCCCACACTCTGCAATACCCCCCACACTCTGCAATACCCCCCACACTCTGCAATACCCCCCCCCCCATACTCTGCAATAACACCAGTACTCTGCAATAATACCCCCCATACTCTGCAATACCCCCCCATACTCTGCAATACCCCCCATACTCTGCAATACCCCCCCATACTCTGCAATACCCCCCCCATACTCTGCAATACCCCCCCCCATACTCTGCAATACCCCCCCCCATACTCTGCAATACCCCCCCCATACTCTGCAATACCCGTCATACTCTGCAATACCCCCCATACTCTGCAATACCCTCCATACTCTGCAATACCCCCCATACTCTGCAATACCCCCCATACTCTGCAATACCCCCCATACTCCGCAATACCCCCCATACTCCAATACCTTGCAATACGTCGCCTATGGGGATTTTTAAGTAGCAAAGTTTGGCGCCATTCCACGAGCGTGTGCAATTTTGAAGGGTGACATGTTAGGTATCTATTTACTCGGTGTAACTTCATCTTTCATACTATGCAAAAACATTGGGCTAACCTTACTGTTTTTTTTTAAGCACAAAACTGTTTTTTTTTTAAAAACCCGCGTTCAAAAAATTGCTGTGAAAATACCGTGCAAGATAAAAAGTTGCAACAACCGCCATTGTATTCTCTAGGGTCTTTGAAAAAAAAAGCATATACTGGGCCAGATTCACGTAGCTCAGCGGATCTATAGATCCGCTCGATCTACGTGAATTAAGATCCGCTCCCGCAAGTTTAGGAGGCAAGTGGCTAATTCACAAACCACTTACCTCCAAACTTGCGACGGCGGATCCTAAATCCCCCAGCGGAATTCAAATTCCGCGGCTAGGGGAGTGTCATATTTAAATCAGGCGCGTTCCCGCGCCGATTTAAATGCGCATGCGTCGTCCGGGGAATTTCCCGGCGTGCATTGCTCCCACTGACGTCAATAGGACGTCAGTGGTTGCGACGTGAGCGGGACTTGCGACGCGCGTATTCGTGAATCGGCGTACGCAAACGACGTAGGAAAATTCAAATTCGACGCGGGAACGCCGGCTATACTTAACATTGGCCGCGCCTGATAAAAGAAAGGGTAAGTATACGACGGAAAACCGCTACGGAAACGACGTAAAAACAATGCGACGGGTCCGCGTACGTTCGTGAATTTGCGTATCTCGCTGATTTACATATTATTTATCGTAAATCAGCGGGAACGCCCCCGGCGCCATTTTTAAATTTAAAAAAAGATCCAACAGTGTAACACAGTGTAACACTGTCGGATCTAGCCCTATCTATGCGTATCTGATTCTATGAATCAGGCGCATAGATAGGACCAGTTTACGTCAGAGATACGATGGTGTATCTGTAGATACACCGTCGTATCTCTTTGTGAATCTGGCCCACAATGTTTTGGGTTTCTATGTAATTTTTTAGCAAATAAATTATGATTTTTACATGTAGGAGAGAAATGTCAGAATTGGTCTGGGTGCTCCAGAACGCCTGATGGTGTTCCCTGCATGTCGGGCCTCTGTATGTGGCCACGCTGTGTAAAAGTCTCACACATGTGGTATCGCCATACTCGGGAAGAATAGCAGAATGTGTTTTGGGGTGTAATTTGTAGTATGCATATGCTGTGTGTGAGAAATAACCTGCTAATATGGCAGAAACCAGAATTTATTTTTTATTTTTACAGAATTTTCAGTCTTTTTTCTTTTATAGCACAAAAAATAAAAACTGCAGAGGTGATCAAATACCACCAAAAGAAAGCTCTATTTGTGTGGAAAAAAAAGGACAACAATTTCAGATGGGCACAATGTTGTATGACTGAGTAATTGTCATTCAAATTGTGAGAGCACCGAAAGCTGAAAATTGGTCTGGTGATTAAGGGGGTTTTCGTGCCCAGTGGTCAAGTGGTTAATATCTACCTCACATTGCTAATTGCATATTGTACTTGTTTTGTAGCCTAAATATTGTAGTGTGCACTTAAAACTGTAATTTTGTGACTCTTGGAAATGCCAGTAAAAACTTAGCAGTGCCAGTACATTTTGTGTATTGTGTCAGTAAATTTCAATCTGGTAAGTTGGCAGCACTGGCACAAATGGAGTCAGAGAACAAGCACAAGGTTGATATCAAGAGAATCTGATCTGTTGTTATTAACCTTATGCTTGCAAGCAAAGTCAGGAGGCAGGCTGGGTTAAAGCATGGAATAAACAAGGTTTAGTGACAGGTCACAGAAGCTGATGACCACTCATCAATTTTTTTTGTTCTGTTATGCCATAAGTCATTGGGTGCCAAAAGCCAGTGTTGGACATACAAGCTAACACTAATGTGCATATGTATTAGCAAACATGTGTGAATGCATACACAGCCCTGAATATGTGTATTGTCCACCCACTGTTCTGTGGGTCATGGCCATGCACTTGATCCCTCTTGCATCACTCCCCCCCACTGCAGTTTCCTCTGCTGCTCTGCACCCCCTATAACAGTGTTCTGTGCCCCCTCAAAGCAGTGTCACCTGCCCTCCCTTCACATTACCCCTCCCCCACAGCAGTATTTTCCCCACCTTCACATCACCCCCTCCCACTGTAGTGACCTTTGCCCCCAATAGCAGTGTCATGTGCCCCCCTCCCCCGCAAAGCAGTGTCCATTTTCCCCCTTCACATTACCACCTCTGCCACATTGTAGTGTCCTTTGTCCCCTTCACATCACCACAACCCCCTACAAGCACACACCAGTGTGTAGACAGCACTTGCCCACCTTACACAGGTGTACTGCAGAGCGAAGAATGGGGGACAGCACAGTACTGGGTGGAGGGTGGGATCGGGTTCTGCTGAAGTTAACTTTTCATATTAACAATCTGGTGATTGGTTGCTAGGACCGCCCAGCTTCCTAGCAACCATTTACCTGCTGGTTATAATTCGAAAAGTTAACCGAGGCAGCTCACACCCTCTGTCCATTACTGTGCTTTCTCCCACTCTCTTTTCTGTAGTGAAAAGGAGATCAGTAGAGGCTGGGGGAAAGACTGGCAAAGTCCTCTGTGTTTGTGATCTACCCTTCAGCTGCCCACATTCAACGGTCCCCCATTATAGACACTTTCTAATACAGCTATGCCTATGCAGGCACCTAAAACTGCTTTGCCTAGTTTCAGAAATGATCTTTCCTACCTTTTTTAGGTTTAAGTTCTGTCACGTGACCTTGCATCTTTTCTTCTGGATAGTGGAGAGCGGGGTTACAGGACACTGTGCAGATTCGGTTCAACCTGAGGTAAGATGCAGGCTGTGCTTGGTGTAGAGGGTGTGTTCGGGAGGCAGGGAGTGATTGGAGAGGGGGTATGTGCCAGAGGCAGGCTGTGATTGGTTGTGCAATGAGGGTGGTGGCTGAACAAACAACTCAATATAGGCACGCTGTGTATCTGCATGGTGTCCTGTACCTCTGAATGTCAAGCCAATGGATGAAAACTGACCACACTAACACAGATGAGTTTCTGTTCTTTGTGTGGTCAGTTTAGAACAAGATGGAAGATGTACATGAAAATGGTAAAGACCACAATTTATAAAATACACACAGATGTGTGTATCTGCTGTTCCTGATCTGTGTACTGACCCGGTTTGCCCTAACCTGATCCTTCTGACCTTCTGGCTTGATCCTTGGCTTGCAACTGACTTCTCTCCGCCTGCTTCCTGCATCTGATCCTGTCCTGGCTACTGGACTGGTTTATCTTGCTCCCTGAACTCGACTCTGATTCGGGACACATAGAAAGAAATATGGGCTGCTGGGAATACTACTCATGTACTGGTTTTGTTGATCCCTTGATGATCATGTACAAACAGCAAATACTGTACAATTTTGCACCTGCACTTAACTCACAATGTATATTATCAGAAGGGATGTTTCATCTCTCTGAAGTTCATTATTTTGGATTTTATATATAAACTCTGATCTTCAGAAAATTACAACCGTTCTGAGTCTAATGCCCTGTACACACGATCGGATTAAAATGGACCGATGGACCGTTTTCATCGGACGAACCGATCGTGTGTGGGCCCCATCAGTTTTTTTTCCCATCAGTGAAAAAAAAAACCCTGTTTTAAATTTTTCGTATGGTTAAAAAACCGATAGAAAACTGATAGAAAAAAAACATCGTCTGTGGGGAAATCTATTGGTCAAAAATCCACGCATGCTCAGAATCAAGTCGACGCATGCTCGGAAGCATTGAACTTCATTTTTCTCTGCACGTCGTTGTGTTTTACGTCACCGTGTTGGACACGATCGGATTTTTAGGCAAGACTGATGAAAGTCAGCTTCATCGGATATCTGATGAAAAAATCCATCGGTTCGTTTTCATCAGACGAACCGATCGTGTGTACAGGGCATCAGTGTACACAGACCATTTTTTTCCCTGCCGAGTTTTGCAGGGGGTCCTTGGCAGTATAGTGTTGGTTCCTTCAATCTGCAGGCCCAAGCATTTTATTCAAATTGAAGACACGTGTCTACTCTGTTAAGTATCAAATTGATAAAATATCTGTAACATCACTGAATCAAGAGAATATCTGTGATATCATACCACTCTTTATACCTGATTATCAGGGAAATACACATGCTGATGCGCATGCATGAATGAATGAATGAATGAATGACTTGTATAGCGCAACGCATGCGAACTGAATCGCCTCTGGGCGCTTTTTCCAGCCAGTATCTGCTTGGCTGGTGCGGTCATTTTTACCCCGTAGGATCATGACACGCTAGGGACACACAGTCATACACACATATATACTGGGCCAATTTGGACGAGATCCAATTAACCTACCAGGATGCGCGGCACCATGGTTGGGCAAGCACACGCCAGGATTAGGCAGGCGTGCACCAGGACTAGGCGGCCGTGGGCACGCCCGGCATGATGATGGTCTCTTTAAACCCGCTGCTGACACTGGCGCATCGCTGGTATATCTTCAGCTTGTCCTGCATTCCTGAGCTCTGTGTATCTGCTGTTCCTGATCTGTGTACCGACCCGGTTTGCCCTGACCTGATCCTTCTGACCTTCTGGCTTGATCCTTGGCTTGCAACTGACTTCTCTCCGCCTGCTTCCTGCATCTGATCCTGTCCTGGCTACTGGACTCGTTAATCTTGCTCTTGCTGAACTTGACTCTGATTCGGGACTGATTTCCTGTGTTGACCCCTGGTTTGGCTCCCGACTCCGCTATCTAGTCAGCCCTCCGGTTCCTGCTTCCTGGACCACCCAAGCACGCCTGTCTCCAGTTCCAGCTTCCCGGCACCCGTGCTTCTGTGGGCACCAGAATGAAGACATAGATTACCTTCAAAGAAGTCAGAAACTACTTAGGTTTCCTGCTGTTAATCTGGGAAATCATCTGCTAAAGTCTGCACTGAAATCGACACTTATGAGAGTGTTAAATTACTTTGTAGTTTTCACTGAATCCTCTACCCTTTACAGGTAGGCCTTCGATTAGAATCTTTAATTTGGTTACAGTATGCCTGTAAGGACCTGAGATTTCTCCCAGACAAATTATTTCCAAGAAAATACAGTTGGGTCACTGAAGCACCCATAATGAAGCGTTCTATATACACCGATCAGCCATAACATTATGACCAACCACCTAATATTGAGTATGGCACCCTTTTAGTAAAACAGCCCTGACCCATTGAGGCATGGACACCAAAGTAACATCCATATGAATGACAGGACCCAAGGTTTCCCAGCAGAACATTGCCCAAAGCATCACACTGCCTCCATCAACTTGCCTTCTTATACCGCATCCTGGTGCCATCTCTTCCCCAGGTAAGTGACACATGTGCACCCAACTATCCACATGATGTAAAAGAAAATGTGATACATTAGACCAGGCCACCTTCTTCCATTGCTCCATAGTCCAGTTTTGATGTTCATGTGATCATTGAAGAAGCTTTTGGCTGTGGACATGGGTCGCCATGGAATTTACAGCCCCATACACAACAAACTGCGATGCCCATTTTTTTCTGCTTTCACCCCATCAACTTCAAGGACAACATGTTCACTTTCTGCCTAATGTATTCCACCAATTTTCAGATGCTATTGTAACAAGATGTTCCCTTTACCTGTCAGTGGTCATAATGTTATGCCTGATTGGTGTAAACTCTGGGCTTGATCACACAGGTCACATTACTTTACTTGTTGCAATGCAGTAATGTCAAAATGAATGCAATCAAGTGAAATATAACAACATATATGTACACTGCAGTATGTTATGAAAATATATAGAATGTCATATTTAGATTTGTTGCCCTATGAGTCCCAATCATGCTAGTGTAATGAATCATTTTAAAGTGCATTGCAGCACATTTGAACAACATAAAAATTCATGTTAGTGTAATGTAGTATATATGTGGCGTATGTGGTAGGGAATTTCTGATGATCAGCTTTATTATGCAATATCTTTATTGATCACAGTTATTGATTGGAGTAAATGCCAACCTTATAAACAATCAACTCTTAGGCCCCATACACACGACCGAGTTTCTCGTCAGAATTCAGCCAGAAACTCGATCGGAGCTGGATTCTGCAGAGAAACTTGGTCGTGTGTACACTTTTCAGCGAGGAAGCCGACGAGGAACTCGTCGGGCCAAATAGAGAACATGTTCTCTATTTCCTCGTTGTTCATTGAGGAAAGTCGGCCCGCCGAGATCCTCGGGGGCTTCAACACTGTTCTCGACGAGGAACTCGATATGTTTGGCACGTCGAGTTCCTCGGACGTGTGTACGGGGCCTAAAAGAGCAATAATATGTTTGCACTGCAGTTAAAGGTGACATACAACTTTTAGATGGTCTTAAAACCACCCCACTATTGGTCCAAATCTGTTACAGTATTTCACATTATTTCAAGTTATCTCCTCCCCATACATTTTCTCTAGCACCTTTCTGTTAGGTGGTAGGGGAAGATTATGAGGAAGAGTGAATGGCTGTTTTTTTTTTCTGTGTCTCTATGCAGGCAACCCACTCAAACTCACTTACACCACAAGCCTGTCAAATTAGGACAAGCTGCTGTGTCTGTGCAGCAGCTGCATCCTTATAGACCTGGAGTCTGTCTACATGCAGGACCTGGAGTCTGTCTGGATGCAGCACCTGGAGTCTGTCTGCATGCAGCACCTAGAGTCTGTCTGTGTGGAGCACCCAGAGTCTGCATGCAGTGCCCGGAGTCTGTCTGCATGAAGCACCCCGGAGTCTGTCTGTGTGCAGCACCCAGAGTCTGTCTGTGTGCAGCACCCGGAGTCTGTCTGTGTGCAGCACCCGGAGTCTGTCTGTGTGCAGCACCCGGAGTCTGTCTGCATGGAGCACCGGGAGTCTGTCTGCATGGAGCACCCGGAGTCTGTCTGCATGCAGCACCCGGAGTCTGTCTGCATGCAGCACCCGGAGTCTGTCTGCATGCAGCACCCGGAGTCTGTCTGCATGCAGCACCCGGAGTCTGTCTGCATGCAGCACCTAGAGTCTGTCTGTGTGGAGCACCCAGAGTCTGCATGCAGTGCCCGGAGTCTGTCTGCATGAAGCACCCCGGAGTCTGTCTGTGTGCAGCACCCAGAGTCTGTCTGTGTGCAGCACCCGGAGTCTGTCTGCATGGAGCACCGGGAGTCTGTCTGCATGGAGCACCCGGAGTCTGTCTGCATGCAGCACCCGGAGTCTGTCTGCATGCAGCACCCGGAGTCTGTCTGCATGCAGCACCCGGAGTCTGTCTGCATGCAGCACCCGGAGTCTGTCTGCATGCAGCACCCGGAGTCTGTCTGCATGCAGTGCCCGGAGTCTGTCTGCATGCAGCACCCGGAGTCTGTCTGCATGCAGCACCCGGAGTCTGTCTGCATGCAGCACCCGGAGTCTGTCTGCATGCAGCACCCGGAGTCTGTCTGCATGCAGCACCTAGAGTCTGTCTGTGTGGAGCACCCAGAGTCTGCATGCAGTGCCCGGAGTCTGTCTGCATGAAGCACCCCGGAGTCTGTCTGTGTGCAGCACCCAGAGTCTGTCTGCATGGAGCACCCGGAGCCTGTCTGCATGGAGCACCCGGAGCCTGTCTGCATGGAGCACCCGGAGCCTGTCTGCATGGAGCACCCGGAGCCTGTCTGCATGGAGCACCCAGAGTCTGTCTGCATGCAGTGCCCGGAGTCTGTCTGCATGCAGTGCCCGGAGTCTGTCTGCATGCAGTGCCCGGAGTCTGTCTGCATGCAGTGCCCGGAGTCTGTCTGCATGCAGTGCCCGGAGTCTGTCTGCATGCAGTGCCCGGAGTCTGTCTGCATGCAGTGCCCGGAGTCTGTCTGCATGCAGTGCCCGGAGTCTGTCTGTGTGCAGCACCCGGAGTCTGTCTGCATGGAGCACCCGGAGTCTGTCTGCATGGAGCACCCGGAGTCTGTCTGCATGGAGCACCCGGAGTCTGTCTGCATGGAGCGCCCGGAGTCTGTCTGCATGCAGTGCCCGGAGTCTGTCTGTGTGCAGCACCCAGAGTCTGTCTGCATGGAGCACCCGGAGTCTGTCTGCATGCAGTGCCCAGAGTCTGTCTGCATGCAGCACCTAGAGTCTGTCTGTGTGGAGCACCCAGAGTCTGCATGCAGTGCCCGGAGTCTGTCTGCATGAAGCACCCCGGAGTCTGTCTGTGTGCAGCACCCAGAGTCTGTCTGCATGGAGCACCCGGAGCCTGTCTGCATGGAGCACCCGGAGCCTGTCTGCATGGAGCACCCGGAGCCTGTCTGCATGGAGCACCCAGAGTCTGTCTGCATGCAGTGCCCGGAGTCTGTCTGCATGCAGTGCCCGGAGTCTGTCTGCATGCAGTGCCCGGAGTCTGTCTGCATGCAGTGCCCGGAGTCTGTCTGCATGCAGTGCCCGGAGTCTGTCTGCATGCAGTGCCCGGAGTCTGTCTGCATGCAGTGCCCGGAGTCTGTCTGTGTGCAGCACCCGGAGTCTGTCTGCATGGAGCACCCGGAGTCTGTCTGCATGGAGCACCCGGAGTCTGTCTGCATGGAGCACCCGGAGTCTGTCTGCATGGAGCGCCCGGAGTCTGTCTGCATGCAGTGCCCAGAGTCTGTCTGTGTGCAGCACCCAGAGTCTGTCTGCATGGAGCACCCAGAGTCTGTCTGCATGCAGTGCCCAGAGTCTGTCTGCATGCAGTGCCCAGAGTCTGTCTGCATGCAGTGCCCAGAGTCTGTCTGCATGCAGTGCCCAGAGTCTGTCTGCATGCAGTGCCCAGAGTCTGTCTGCATGCAGTGCCCAGAGTCTGTTTGTATGCAGCATCCATTGTCTGTCTGCATGCACGACTCGGAGTCTGTCTGCACCCCGGAGTCTGTCTGTGTGCAGCACCCGGAGTCTGTCTGCATGGAGCACCGGGAGTCTGTCTGCATGGAGCACCGGGAGTCTGTCTGCATGGAGCACCGGGAGTCTGTCTGCATGGAGCACCCGGAGTCTGTCTGCATGCAGCACCCGGAGTCTGTCTGCATGCAGCACCCGGAGTCTGTCTGCATGCAGCACCCGGAGTCTGTCTGCATGCAGCACCTGGAGTCTGTCTGCATGCAGCACCCGGAGTCTGTCTGCATGCAGCACCCGGAGTCTGTCTGCATGCAGCACCCGGAGTCTGTCTGTGTGCAGCACCCAGAGTCTGTCTGCATGGAGCACCCGGAGTCTGTCTGCATGCAGTGCCCAGAGTCTGTCTGCATGCAGTGCCCAGAGTCTGTCTGCATGCAGTGCCCAGAGTCTGTCTGCATGCAGTGCCCAGAGTCTGTTTGTATGCAGCATCCATTGTCTGTCTGCATGCACGACTCGGAGTCTGTCTGCACCCCGGAGTCTGTCTGTGTGCAGCACCCGGAGTCTGTCTGCATGGAGCACCGGGAGTCTGTCTGCATGGAGCACCGGGAGTCTGTCTGCATGGAGCACCGGGAGTCTGTCTGCATGCAGCACCCGGAGTCTGTCTGCATGCAGCACCCGGAGTCTGTCTGCATGCAGCACCCGGAGTCTGTCTGCATGCAGCACCTGGAGTCTGTCTGCATGCAGCACCCGGAGTCTGTCTGCATGCAGCACCCGGAGTCTGTCTGCATGCAGCACCCGGAGTCTGTCTGCATGCAGCACCCGGAGTCTGTCTGCATGCACGACTCGGAGTCTGTCTGCATGCAGCACCCAGAGTCTGTCTGCATGCAGCACCTGGAGTCTAGAGAGGCTACAAATAAGACCCATTCATGGCATACGGTCCTCAGTGCCTATGTAAATGAGGCCTTACTTATTCAGAGGTCAGCATTGGCAGCCACCATATTTCTGCAATTGAAGTTTTCTTTAGAATGTTAAGATGCCTGTTATTTAGAACAGCGAAGGCCCCAATCCAGTGCTGGAAGCTCTCAAAATCCAACTCCCAGAAGCAGATATGTCATGCGTGAGGCTGTATAGATGAGCTTTGCCCCAGGACTAGCATCTCTTCCAGTAATTGGACAATGGCAGCCTCCAGCGCTGGATAGAAGCTTCAGCTATGACAGATAACTACAACTATGACAGGTTCCCTTTGAAAAAAAAAAGATACACATAGGTCAATTAAGAACATCACTTAGTCTATATTTCATTCAACAGCAATAATGTGCAAACAAAGATACACAACAGTGTGATATTTACCACAGGTTATATTACCAAAGGGCATTAAATCCTTTAATCGAAAACCATTAAAATCAAGAATGAACACATATAGCCTAGTAACAATATTTCTAATTCCCATCAAAGGATGTCATGCGCAATCTTATGCAAGGTTCCATCAGACTACATCAAATCAATCAATGTCACAAATGATGACACAATAAGATAGAATTAAGGTGTATGCCATTTACAGCCCAGCTGACCAAAGTGTTTTCTTTACACAGGAAAATGATTTAAGCAATACTGATTTTATGTATTTTCTCTTATCAGTATTTGTTTGATTGGAGATAAATTAAAATCAGATACATTCAGAGATTAAAAGTTATCTTTTTATTGTTGCTTCCATTTTGCACATTTATATGCAAATTTGAAGTTTGTGATGAGTGGAGCTACAATGCCTTGAAAAAGTATTCATACCCCTTGACATTTTTCACATTTTGTCATGTTACAACCAAAAAGGTAAATGTATTTTATTGGGATTTTATGTGATAGACCAACACAAAGTAAAACATAATTGTTAAGTGGAAGGAAAATTATAAATGGTTTTCAACATTTTTTACAACCAAATATGTGAAAAGTATGGCATGCATTTGTATTCAGCCCCCTGAGTCAATACTTTGTAGAGCCATCTTTCACTGCAATTACAGCGGCAAGTCTTTTTGGGGATGTCTCTACCAGCTTTGCACATCTAGAGAGTGACAGTTTTTCCCATTCTTCTTTGCAAAATAGCTCAAGCTCTGTCAGATTGGATGGAGAGGGTCTGTGAACAGCAATATTCAAGTCTTGCTACAGATTCTCAATTGGAGTTAGGTCTGGATTTTGACTGGACCATTCTAACCAGGGCCACCATCAGGTGGGTACAGCCCATACACGAGCGTCTAGAAGGGCCCGCCTTTCTGGCGGGGATTGCGGAAGGCAGGGGCGGGTGCAGGGGAGCTCCGTGGTTGTGCTGGCTTTCGGAATGTGTGTGAGTCTGTGTTCTGTCGAAAAAGGCCTCTTATCGAGAAATGCATCTGCGTACTGTGCATGGGCAGAATGTAACGTCACTCCAACTGACATCCGATCGGCATCGGCAGATGCTGCTCTGCCATTGAGCTCACATCGGCTCTTTGATGCCACCTCTGGTAAATTCCTGCATGTGCACCCCTCATGGAAAAATAATAAATGCATGTTTTTCAAAAATATGTGCATTTATTATTTTTACCTATAAGGTTAACTGAGCATTTAACAGTGAAAGTTTTGGTAAGTATAGCACTTTAGCGTGTGTGGAGGGGGATTATTTTAGCCCATGGGAGTGTGGGCAAAAGGGTAAAGAAACTGGTTTTAAGGTTTCTTTTCACTTTAAAGGAGAATGGTCCTAAATGACAAATGATTCTAGGTTTAGATACGTAATTAGCAGGCAAATCACTAGGTTATATTTAACCACTTCCCGACGGCCGTACGACTATTGACGGCCGCAGGGTGGTTCTACTTCTCTGAGGCGCCGTCAACTGACGTCCGCCCCTTTCCGCGTTCCCCGAGCACGCAGTGGGGAAATTCTGTGCTGGCCGTGTCCCTTGGACACAGCCAATCACAGATCGCCGTGAACGGCCAATCGGAGTGGCCGTTTGCTAGGCGATCTGTGCGGCCAATGAGAGATGATCTCATATGTAAACATATGAGATAATTTCTCATTGCCGGCTCTCACAGACAGCGGTGCTGTCAGGGAGAGAGGGGACCGATCTGTGTCTCTTGTACATAGAGACACAGATCGGTCACCTCCCAGTCACCCCCCTCCCCCCACACAGTTAGAAAACTATATAGGACACACATTTAGACCCTTCCTCACCCGCTAGTGTTAACCCCTTCCCTGCCAGTCACATTTATACAGTAATTGGTGCATATTTATAGCGCTGATTGCAGTATAAATGTGAATGGTGTCAAAAATGTGGCAAAAGTGTCCGATGTGTCCGCCATAATGTCGCAGTCGCAATAAAAATCGCAGATCGCCGCCATTACTAGTAAAAAAATAAATAATAATAATAATTCTGTCCCTTATTTTGTAGGCGCTATAACTTTTGCGCAAACCAGTCGCTTATTGCGATTTTTTTTTTTTTTTTACTAAAAATATGTAGAATACGTATCGGCCTTGAGCTATTTATTATAGCAACAAGTAAAACATTATTTTTTTTCAAAATTGTCGCTCTATTTTTGTTTATAGCGCAAAAAATAAAAACCGCAGAGGTGATTAAATACCACCAAAAGAAAGCTCTATTTGTGGGGGAAAAATGACGTCAATTTTGTTTGGGAGCCACGTCGCACGACCGCGCAATTGTCAGTTAAAACGACGCAGTGCCGAATCGCAAAAGGTCCTCTGGGCAGGAATGGGGTTTAAGTGCCCAGTAAGGAAGTGGTTAATTACCCAACAAGTTCTCTTGATTTAAAAAAGTGTTTATTTGGAATGGAAATCTATAAATATAATTATCACTGGAACATTTTTCAGGCAACTAGCAACAATTTACACCAGATTTTTGTGCATAAATTGTTATTATCTGAACTAAGAACTACCTAAAATTTTGGAGTTTCGAGTTATGTGCTTATATAATGAAATACATACGTTTTTACTCTGTCCTTTCCCTGTCCCACCATCCTGATTACTGACGGCCCATATCTAACTGACCATATATTTTGTGCACCATCCAACAAATAAAGTCATGTTCACTTTGAAAGCAGGATAGCAGAATTTCTGACCAATAAATAATGGAACAGTCACAAGTTTGGTTCGTCATAACATCACAGTACCACTGAGATCTTTTGAAAAACGAATGAAAACATAAATAGTTTTATAGCTATAGAAAAATTCGATTTAATATATTGCTTTCAATTGCACCCTTATTTTCTCATGTGGTTGCAATATTTCTTGTGAACATCACATCAGCTTTCAAAATGATTTTCAGAGTATATGAATAAATCATTACTTTCTTTCACTGTTTTCTTTAGAGCAATTCAACATCATATTCTTTGCTTAAAGTCCATGGATACCCAGTAGCACATTTTAAGTTGAAATAGACTAATTGTACTTGAGCGCTGAGGCATGATTTGGTACACTAATGTGCCACAGTCATTTTGTCAACCATTGATTTTATGATCATTTTATTTGTTCTGTTCAAGCTAGCACTGGTTTATTTCTTCTACATTGAGCTACCGTACCTAGATAGTTATATATTACTGGTGAGTATAATAAAATACCTGCATTATTCTTTCTTTACCAACACAAGCAATTGGCAGACAGAGATACCAACATCTACCACTGGATTAAATTCATGGGCTTCTGAATGAACACAAGCAATGGGCCCCCGGGGATCCCTTCTTTGCCTGTAGCTAATATTCTACAGCAGTCATGGCCATTCATGTATTTATTAAGCAATGTTTCCAACTGTGTTATAAAAAAGAACTGTTTAAACATACTCCTTAGTCAGGAAATAATTTTGGGTTCCTTCATAACAATTAGGCCTCTTTCACACGAGTAGATAGAATAGAGATTTTAGCTGCAGATAGATGAAGTTATCTTATGTATTCCTATGGCCTGCATTTAGCAACGGTTTCGTTAGATGCAGTTTTGTGTGGTTAGAAGAAATTAATGGACTGCATACAGGACCGATTTATCGCAGCTATCTGTACAAAACTGCTGTTAATTGCAGCACACTGTTTCACCTGCAGATAGCAGCGGCAAAAAAAAAGGAAGCACATCAGAATTACAAGGGATACCTGGGAATGACACAGGAAGTTGAAGGGAGGGTACTTATAGAAAGAGAAGCAATGGCAGCCGTTATATATCTCCTATGAGGCCATAATAGCCTTGGTGCACGACCGACCAGAAATATGGGACCCTGAATGCCCAGGACACTCGAACAGAGTCATGAAGAGGTTGAAATGGGAGGAAGTGTATGGATTTCTGACTCCAAACTAGGGAAATATGTCTGCAAGTGAACAGGAGAACCCAGGTGAGTGCATCAATTGATGTGTGGTATGCAGGGGTACACATACATGGGATCAGTTGCCCATAACAACCATACCTTAAAAATGCAGTTTCCTAGGGTAATTGTTTGCTATGGTCAATTAATGCTCCATCCATCATGTGTGTCATATGTTTAATTTTTTCCAGTAGAGAATAATGCAGGAAAAGAGATTTCTACAAGATGGAGGTCCCTACGTGACTGCTACAAGAAGGAACTTCATGAAGAGAGGTCGGCAGAGAGAAGTGGAGCACCTTCAACACATTGTAGACATAACCTCCATGCAGAGGCTTTGTCGTTTTTGAGACACACCACTGAGATACGACCATAAGTTTTTATTTTGTGTTTTTTTTTTTTTGCATTCAAGAAGCTGCAGATATTGTCTTATTTTACCTTATTAATTGCTTTGTTTCTGGATAATATTGCCTGTTATTATTGTCTGCAGCAATCATTATTTTAGCATAGTATTCGTACAATCACTTCTTATCCAGAAAGGAATCTGACTGATTTTTTGAATGTTCCCTTTGCTATTACTAGAGGACAATCCTGTGGTTTACACTTGACAGGATTCTAATAAATGATGTAAACAACTATATGGTTTATAGAGACATTATCAATGAATCTTTATCCTCAAGGTTGTATGCTATTATTTTTACCTAGAACCGTCTCAAGCGTTCCTGCAAGAGCAAGGCGCATGCCAGACAATGGAATCTAAGCTAAAGTAAACCAAGAAACAAATGCAGAGCCAGTTTCTCCTGATGAAAATCAACCAACCACTCAAGCCCTTGTGGTATTTTTCTTTCAAAATGTCACAATTGTCATGTCACAACCTCCTTCTACAAATCACTTATTGGTGACACCTTCAAAAATGGTAGCTGGTGTTGGTGCCGTGACACATTTGTAGAAAAGCATAATCTGTAGTCTCATTCTATTTACAGGCAAATATAGATAGGAGAGTTCAGTCAAGTTCCACCACTAGTCGAACATGCCATACTCAGCAAGAACCCCCTTTTGAAGAATATTTTGATTGCCTAATTTACAAATTGAAAAACCATTCTCAAACCTCTGCCTCAAAAGATGATGATGAATTGTTCAATATCTCGGACCCTGATGTGATGTTTTGCAGAATGTTACTGTCTGTAAACAGGAAGGTTCCTCTTGATAAGCATACTGAAGTCAAGGTTGTCATCATGATACTACACCTGCCCCGAGCCCTTACTCAGGACCCTCGCCGATTTACACACCTTTCCCATCTCATCAGGATTTTCAAAGAATGCATGATCAGCCAAACACCCTCATTTTTATCTTCCCAATTTGAATCAACCATAGATGTCGGCATGGAACCAAGCCATTATTCCCTATATTTCTCTTACCCAGTGTATGAAAACTTGTAGTTTTGTTTACTGCTTCTAATTTGCTATTTATATGCCTGTTTTATTTTTATATTGTGGTTTAATCTGATAACTTTGCTGTAATCAGTTATATCCAACTTCCTGCTGATTGTTCTGTATGCTATCCACACTAAAAACAGATTTTCATCATGGCCTGGTGAAACTGCTTCAATTTTACCATTTCAACCTCCCCTTTGTGTCCTCTTATATAGTTATATAGTTAGTCAGGTTGAAAAAAAAAGACACAAGTCCATCTAGTTCAACCTATATCAGGGAAAAAAAAATCTATACCCACAGTTTATCCAGAGGAAGGCAAAAAACCCCAGCAAAGCATTGTCCAATTTGTTCCAGCAGGGGAAAAACATTTCTTACTGATATCCCAAGAGGCAATTTGATATTCCCTGTATCAACAAAATTTATAAATGTTAGTATCCAGTTACCGTATATTATTTACATTTAGGAAAGAACCCAGTCCTTTTTTAAAGAAATCTACTGAGCTGGCCAGAACCCGCTCTTGATGGAGTCTATTCCACATTTCACAGCTCTTACTGTGTAAAAATCTTTCCATATTTGGAGATTAAATCTCCTTTCCTCCAGATGTAAAGAGTGCCCTCTTGTCCTCTGTGATGACCTTAAAGAGGAGGTCCGCCCAGAATAAAAACCAGCAGCTATAAATACTGCAACTGCTGGCTTTTAATAAGGAGTCCTGGAGTCCAGCAATGTCGGCACCGCAGGTAATGTTTCCATCAGCTGTCGGGTGCTGCCACTGCCATTGCAGGTAACAGTACCCAGCAGTGTAGCCTTTTGGCTTCACAGTGGGAACCCTATTGCGCATGCGCGAACCCGCCCCTCTTTCCTACTGGCGCGGCGACAGCGGAAGTAGGAGGGAGGAGGAGGGAGCCCCAGCCGTAACGTCAATACGCGAGCCTGAGGCTCCAGGAAATGGGAAAAGATACCTGTAAAAAACTTGTATCCTATCCCCCCTCCCCCCCGAAAGTTGCCAATTGTGGCACCAGAGGGGAAGTGGAATCAGATGAGTGGAAGTTCCACTTTTGGATGGAACTATGCTTTAAAGTGAATAACTCAACACCAAGTTCACTATATGTACCACTGTATTTATACATATTGATCCCCTTATGCTCCTCTTCTGAAGAGAAAATAAATTCAGTTTCTCCAAACTTTCCTCATAGCTGAGCTTCTCCATGCCTCTTATCAGTTTGGCTGCTCTCCTCTGCACTCTCGAATTCCCCAATCTTCTTTTTTTGAACTGGTACCCAAAATTGAACTGCATATTCCAGATGAGGTCTTACTAATTATTTGTACAGGGGCAAAATTATATCTCTGTCTCTGGAGTCTAGACCTCTCATAATACAATAAAGAACTTTGCTCACTTTAGAGCAGGGGTTCTCAACCTTTCTAATGCCGTGACCCCTTGATAAAACTTTCCAAGTTGTGGGGACCCCTAACAGTAAAATTATTTTCGTAGCGTGGGTTGTCAGCACCCAAGTCATTTGCGCCCCTAACTCACTCTTTCTCTTTGTTCTCCTTACTTTCCCTTTCATTTTTCTCTATCCTAATTTCTTGTTTTTTCCCCCCCATCCCTCTCTCTAGCCGTCTTTCTTGTTCTTTCTCCTATTCTTTCTCTCCCTTTTTCATTGTTCCTCCCCCTCTTTTCCTCTCCCTTTCATTTATTCTCTATTTTTATACCTTCTCTTACTCCTTGGTGGGGAGGTGGGGGGAATGGGATGAGAGGAAGTGCTGGCGGCGGGTTCGGGATGAGTGGCAATACTGGCGGGAGGTTTGGGATGAGTGGCAATGCTGGAGGTAGTTCTGATCGGCCAACTTGGGTGCTCTTGATCAAGGTCATCTGATGATCTGAGAACTGTAGTGGGGACTTTTAATGGCAACTATAATCCCAGGTAGTCTTACTCACTGTGTCTCCGACTTTGTGGTGTCCCGTAGCAGTAACACCTGCGCCGAAATTAGGAGAATGTCCCACTTCACATTCCTCACCAGTCAGCTGACCTCTAGTCTCTGCCCCCCAGCCATCCTGTGAACTGAATGGGTGGCTGCGAACAGGGTGAGTGGGATGCCGCAGGCTCTAGGAACAGCCCAGCTGGGTGGCCACAGGCTCCAGGGACAGCCCCTCTGGGCGGCAGTAAAAAGGCTGGGAGAGCGGTGCGGGCTTCTGGAACAGCCCAGGATTTGGTGACCCCTGGCAAATCATCATTCGACCCCCGAGGGGGTCCCGACCCCCAGGTTGAGAACCACTGCTTTAGAGACTGAAGCTTGGCATTGCATGCTATTTCTCCACCATTGATTGCCCTAGTTGTACTCTCCGTAGCATGTATAATACATACATATTCTTAGCCCCCAAGTGCATAACTTTACATTTATCAACATTAAACCAAATGTTCACATGGTTGCCCAATTAAACAGTGCATTGAGTTTGGTTTGTAAGCTGGAGATATCTTGTAAGTACGTTATTCCACTGCATAGCTTGGTGTCATCTGCAAACACTGAAATTATACTTTTAATCACAGACCCAATATCATTTATAAATATATTAAAAAGTAAGGGTCCCAACACTGAACCTTGGGGTACACCACTGATAACCTTAGACCATTAGAAAAAGACAATAGCTAACCATTTTCTGCACAAAAAAGGCAGAACAGGGAAGTATAAAAACTGTAAAACGAGCCTCAAAAATTAAGTAGCTCAATGCATTTAATTTGATATGGGGGAGATCAACAACCTCCAAATCTTTTGGTGACTGTGATGGAGAAAAGAACTGTGGGGGGAGTGGAGCACTAGAGTGGTGAATATAAACGTGTCACTTGACTACAAGGTGACAGTGTCTCCTTAAAGCAGAGCTCCACCCAAAAGGGGAAGCTCCTCTTGTTTTCACCCCCCTCCACTGCCACATTTGGCACTTTTTGAGGGGAGTAGGTACCTGGTTTTGACAGGTGCCTGCTTCCACTTCCTGCTCAGATCTCCTTGACAATCTACGATGATGTCCGGCCCATCCACCTTCCCCCACAGCCTTCTGGGACACACACAGGTCCCAGAAGACTGCAGGACCATATAGAAAGTGCAGCACACCACGTGCATGTGCAATAGGAAACATAGGAAACTTGCTGTGAAGCCAGAAGGCTTTACTGCAGGTTTCCCTTACCCAAGATGCCTGGCACCTGCACCTAAAGCTGACTTAAGAATCGGCTCGGGTGGCGACATTGCTGGATCCCTGGACAGGTAAGTGCCCTTCTAATATACTGCGGCAGGGCGGCCGCGCTGTGCTATGTAAACAAGGCAGATTGCTGTTCTGTCAATAGGGAAGTTATTGATTCTGTGTTCCTGCAAAGCAGGAACATGGATCAATGCCTTCTCATAGTAAAAGCACCTCCCCACAGTGAGAAAGCACAGGCTAGACACACAGTAAACCCTTTGATCGCCCCTGATGTTAATCCTTTTCCAGCCATTGTCATTAGTACAGTGATCACTGCATTAGTGTCACCGGTCCCCAAAAAAGCGTCAAAAGTGTCAGTTAGTGTCCTGCTATAAGTCACTGATCGCCACCATTACTAGTAAAAAAAAAATATGATGCCTCTTACACACGATCGGGAAAACTGCCAGGTTTGCTTTTGGTCAGGAAAACTGGCCGTGTGTATGCTCCATAGCAGTTTTCCCAACAGGAAAACTGCGAGCAAAAAAATGAGTACTTGTTCTCTTTTTTCCCGCCGCGATTCTCTGCGTTTTTTTTGCTCGGCAATTTTCCTATGGGAAACACTGCAGTGGAGCATACACACGGACAGGGTTTCCCGACCAAAGCTCTCATGGCAGTTTTCCTGTCAGAAAAACCGCCCATGTGTACATGGGGAAAAGCAACCGAGCAGGTTTTCCCCTCGGTTTTCCCGGTGGACTTTTGACCGCCGGAAAACCCGATCGTGTGTACGAGGCATAAGAAAAAAAAAATACAAATATCCCATAGTTTGCAGATGCTATAACTTTTGCGCAAACCAATTAATATATACTTATTGTGATTTTTTTTACCAAAAATATGTAGCAGAATACATATTGGCCTAAATTGATGAAGAAACTCGATTTTTTTTACATTTTTTTTATTGAATATGTTTTGGAGCAGAAAGTAAAAAAAAATATATCAATTTTTTTTTTGTTTATAGCGCAAAAAATAAAAACTGCAGAGGTGATAGAATAGCACCAAATTAAAGCTCCTTTTGAGGGAAAAAGGGACATCAATTGTATTTGTATACAACTTTGCACAACCACGCAATTATCAGTTAAAGTAACGCAGTGCCGTATCATAAAAAATTTTCAGAAAGGGGGGGTAAACCTTTCTGGAGGTCAAGTGGTTAAAAGTCAGCAGCTAAAGTATTTGTAGCTGCTGACTTTTTAAATTTTGGGGGGAGACTGGAGCTCCTTTTTAAGCTGATAACTCTCAAGATAAATTTCCCCATATTTAATGCCCATATTGATTTATTGTTTTTAATTAACTGGCCAATAATTTGTAATGCCCTTTTAAAATTTGTAGATTAAATGCCCTTATATTTGTTTATTAAATGATACCCTTTCAAGGTGAAGGCTTTCTTAAACCATTGTCTTATAAAGCTTTGCTGCAGGACGAGAAAACACCACCATAAGGAGATGATCATTTTTCATTTCCCTTCTAGCTGTTTATGCTGCACAATCAAGTGAGCAGTACACAACAGAAAGAGCTTATGAAGATGTAATATAATATTCCAATAGGCACTGCCAGGAAAGTATACGAAAACATTTCTGTAAGGGAAACATGCAAGCTACATATAGAATAAACCCATTGTCACAGCATGCCAAACGTGTAATGTTCAGTTATAAAGCAATAAAATCAATGCTGCCTTGCTTTTTATTGGCTCTTTAATTCCATTTGGGAAAGTGAATTTTCTAGGAGGTGACAGATGGTATTAATGAGAAATGTGCATTTAGCAATGCTACTAATTCATTCTAACTCCTAGGGGTCAAATTACTAAAGGGTGTGAAAAACCTGCATAATTTTTCAGGCTGCTGCTTGTATCAGCTCACCAGGGTGAATGCTGAAAAAAAAAAGTCTAGAAGATTTATCAAGGCGCAGACCTGGCTTGTTTTTGTTGTGTCTAAAGCAGATGTGAACAGATGTTCAAAATGGCAGCTCTCTGTAAATGCTTATTGTATGATTTTTTTATTGTTTATGTGACAAGAGGGTGATGCACAACATTTTGTGGTATTTTCCATAAAAAGCAGCAATTACAGTATTACCTTTGAAATTTTATATATTTTACTTTAAACAGACTATGACTGCCTGATATAGATTAGTTAATAACATAATGAAAATCTCCCTCTATGAGCATCTGTTCCCATCTGATGTGCTAGCCGCTGTCACTATACACGGGAGGATTAGCTAAGAATATCATGCTGGTGCCATTAATCCAGTGAACAGGTATATTTATTGGTGACCTTCAATTGTTTAGTGGCTATTTGAAGAGTAGTTCCACTTTTGAGTAAGGATTCATACAATGCAGAAAAATTGAAATATCATTTTCATCTATACGTATAACATTTTGCCTAGTCCTATATTTTTTTTTGCAATAAAACTAATTTTTATTAAAGAGAAAGAAAATTACATAATCAAAAGATCACAGGTGCAATGTTGTACAAAATATAGATAACGGGGCAGATTCACAAAGGTTAGCGGATCTTTAGATCCGTGTAACCTATGTGTTTTAAGATCCGCCCTCGCAAGTTTGTGAGGAAAGTGTCAAATTCACAACACACTTACCTCCAAACTTGCGACGGCGGATCCTAACTCCCCCGGCGGAATTCTAATTCCGCGGCTGGGGGAGTGTACTATTTAAATCAGGCGCGCTCCCGAGCCGATTTAAATACGCATGCGCCGTCCGGGGAATTTCCCGGCGTGCATTGCTCCCACTGACGTCAATAGGACGTCAGTGGTTGCGACGTGAGCGGGACTTGCGACGCGCGTGTTCGTGAATCGGCGTACGCAAACGACGTAGGAAATTTCAAATTCGACGCGGGAACGACGGCCATACTTAACAATACTTACCCCTGCTTTTAGCAGGGGTAAGTATACGACGGGTACCGCGCTACGGAAACGACGTAAGAACACAGCGTCGGGTCCGCGTACGTTAGTGAATTTCGCGTATCTCGCTGATTTACATATTATTCAGTGTAAATCAGCGGGAACGCCCCCGGCGCCATTTTTAAATCCAAAAAAAGATCCGACAGTGTAACACAGTGTAACACTGTCGGATCTCAGCCCTATCTATGCGTATCTGATTCTATGAATCAGGTGCATAGATAGGACCAGTAAAAATCAGAGATACGATGGTGTATCTGTAGATACACCGTCGTATCTCTTTGTGAATCTGGCCCAACAGTCGCAAATAGGTCTAAAATGGACCAAGATATTATTCTTATATCGAAGCATATTGGACAATATGAACAAAAAAGAGGCGTCTCTAAGTGCAATATTAAAAAAACTTTTAATATCTCAAAAGGGATTAAGAACACTAATGCCTCGTACACACGGCCGAGGAATTAGACGGGCGAAACACATCGTTTTGCTCGTCAAGTTCCTTGTTAGGCTGTCGTGGATCTCGGCAAACCAAATTTCTCCATTGCCGTCAAGAAAATAGAGAACATGTTCTCTTTTTGGCTCGAAGAGATCCTCGACATTTCCTCGTCGAAAAGTGTACACACGACCGGTTTCCTCGTCATAAAAAAAAACAGCAAGTTTCTTGCTGGTTTTTGCAGAGAAACTTGATCGTGTGTACGAGGCCTTACAGAATGGATGATGAGAGGAATGTATCATAAGTATAATGAGGGTGGCTTGCGCAGTACCGAGCCGCCGAACATCCAAATTGACGATCAGCTGTACACGGCGCCTGCGCACTATACCCGACATAGTGCCACACGCTCCCGATGCTCGTGCAAATATGCAAGGGGTGGACTTGTTCATGATGTGCGAGTGTGAGAGGCGGGTGGCAACAGAAGGGGGTGTAAGGGCAACACATGTAGGAAGAATAGCAGAGATATATTTGTTTAGGAGATGTGTTTGAGTTTCGTCATAGCACTGCCCATCATTACAAAATATGCCCCCTTCTGTTGCCATCTGCCCCTCACACGCGCCCATCATAAACAAGTCCGCCCCTTGCAGACTTGCACGAGCATCGGGAGCATATTCCAATGTTCGGCGGCTTTCAGCCGCTCCGTACTGCGCAAGCGTAGTACAGGGTGGGCATTATTCTACAGGGGGCTTTTCTTGTCAGAACACTGACATCATATGGTCCCAGTATATTTTAAGAATTCCCCCGAGAAATCAATATGCAGCAGAAGGATGTCCCAGCAGGGCCAGCAGGAAGACGCCACAGCTCTGAAGGCACCAATGGAGCGGCCACGCTGTGAGAATCAGCGTTGGACTTCAATACCGGAAGTGACTTCAGCGGAGGGGGACCTACAACCAGCAAAGACCGCAAACAGTAAGTGAAGTCATCAAAAAGGGACGCGTTTTGGAACCTCTGATTGGTTCCTTCTTCAAGCCTATTGGACAATATGGAGTATTAAAAGGTGTATAGTCCTATACATTCTTGTACTGTTTATAACACTACTTTCTATCTCTAAATACATATATATGCCTGTAGTAGATTCCATCCTGCATATTATTAGGATGAAATCTATGCTAAACATATGTTATCCAAATACCAAATCCATGTCTGTTCTTACTTAACTCCTGGTGTGTTTTGTGCATTTTTTTCTAGATTTGTGCAATAATCCAGCATGAAACAATTACTGCACTTTGCCTCTGTGTAGGAGTTTGCTCTAATATAGATCAGTCACTTCTGCTCTCTCCTTTTGCAAGGTAAATGTTTTTTTTTTTTTTGTCAGGTTTCGAAGGAGAAATTCTAGATGAGAAGCAGAAAGTTATCTTGCAATGGGTGTGTTCTGCTGTATCAGAAAGCAAGAGTTCTCATCTTACTGATGAAACAATGATTCTGACACCAGCACTATTGTAGCACTTCTCCCTGAGCTGACTAACTTTAGAATATAGCTTTGCTGTAACCAGCTGAGCTGCACTTAATTTTCTGTTCAGGCTTTCCCTAAACCTGGTGGTTGATTGCTCTTGTCTGCTGCCGCAAGAATGTTCCAGCATTAGTGTGGAAAGATCAATCACTGGAGTTTCGAATAGTTATCCGACCCTAGTCAATGCCTGGGAGGCTGGCCCAGTATCACGTACCTGGTAGCAGAGACTGATATGATGAGGAAGGCCTCTTTTAAGCCCCGTACACACAGGCCGAATGTCCGTAGAAATCGGCCACCCTGCCAACATGTCCTTCATAAGCCAGTCGTTTGGGTGGCTTCTATCAGGCAAGCATGCCAGAAAAACTGCAGCTGATCGACTCACAATCAGCACTCTCAGCAAAATGTTGGAGAGCACTTATCAGAGTGTTCTGGTGGGGGGATGGGCATCCCCCTGTCAGAACACAACATCTCAGCAGGGAAGATTGCTATACTAACTTTACATAATTAGTACCGGATCGGAGATGTTTTTCGGGTTGAACAAAGAAAAAAAACTCAAAGGGTGTGTGTACCAGGCTTTACACCTCTGACTTGGGGCCCCTGGTAGTGTAAACAGGAGGCACAGGAGTACAGAGTGGCATGAGTGCTTGTAAGCCTTGCTAGCAGCAGGGCAGGTGTCCACACTGGGCAGGTGATGTCATTAGAGGCTCCAGCAGCAGGCAAGCTGGTAGGCAGCAGACTGAGGCAGGCGGCTGCTGGTGACAGCAGGCAGCTGAGATGGCTGCTGGTAGCAGACTGTAGGTCAGCCTGAACAGTAGGGTGGTAGACAGGTACTGGTGACAGCTGGCAGAGTGCAGAGTCAGGCATGCTGGATCATACACAGACAGGATGGATTGGGTACAGGTCACAGGCAGGAGCATGGTCAGGAAACAAACCGGGTCTGGAACCGATTGCTGAAGCAGTGAGGCAGACAAAAGTGGAGGTAAGGGGACATACCAAAGTCAGTGCAGGTGGAGTTCAGAGAGTAGCCAAGATAAGCCAGGTCAGCAACTGGAATCAGGATACAGAATCACAGATTAGAATCTCTGCTGGGTTTTATTGCCCATGCCCATGTGTCCCTGTTGGGTAGGGATGAGCCAAACACCCCTCTGTTCGGTTCGCACCAGAACCTGCGAACAGAAAAAAGGTTTGTGTGAACTTTAGAACCCCATTAAAGTCTATAGGACTCGAACGTTTGAAATCTAAAGTGCTAATTTTAAAGGCTAATATGCAAGTTATTGTCCGAAAAAGTGTATCATGTATCAATGCAAAAAAAAAGTTTTAAAAACTGCAGTTTTTTTCGGGAGCAGTGATTTTAAATGACTTTTTATCCTTCAGAAATGACACTTTGTGCAGGGACAGTTCTAAGCACAGGAAACAAGCGCTGCTTTACAGGCATACTTTACACACCCCCTAGGTACTAAATTTAAAGGAATAATTCACTTTTATTGTTTCACTTTAAGCATTATTAAAATCGCTGCTCCCGAAAAAACTGCTGTTTTTTTAAAACTTTTTTTGCATTGATACATGTCCCCAGGGGGCAGGACCCGGGTCCCTAAACACTTTTTATGACAAGAACTTGCATATAAGCCTTTAAAATTAGCACTTTAGATTTTTCCCATAGACTTTTCCAGGTTTTTCTGCAGCTTTTCGAATTTGCTGCAAACACCCCAAATTGTTCGCTGTTCGGCGAACAGGCAATGTTCGAGTCGAACATGAGTTCGACTCGAACTCGAAGCTCATACCTACTGTTGGGTAGCTTGGCCCTCTCTCTGTTTCCTGATGACCATTGTTCCCGTGAGAAAAAGTAATGGGAATCCACAATTTTAGAGTTGTCCCCAGGAGGTGAATTGAAAACTTCCAAAATCTGAGTGAACACTGTACTTCCTGGTGTGTCTCTGAGGCCTTGTACTCACGACCGGATCTGTGCGCTGGAAACTGTCTGCCCGACAGTTTCCGGCGTACAAGGCTGATTTGTGTTTTGTTCCGCTGGCGTGTACACACCAGCGGACCAAATTCCCGTTGTACCGGAACGCGTGCACGTAAACTACGTACGACGTCACTATAAAGGGGAAGACCAAAGTTAATGGCGCCGCCCTCTGTTCCTCTTTTGCTAGTTACGGGTTTGCTCGTGTTAGTGAAGGTTTGGTTAGAGCTGATTCGCGCTTCTCGGTCTCCAGGCTTTGACAGCGTGTATTCACGGGTTCAGTGCGTGTGCTTGCGGTAACGTAGTTGTCATTCGGCTATAGGCAAGCAGGTTGTTTCTGCTTTAGCAGTTGCATCCTGTGCGCTCGTATCTGTTTGTCACGCGTTTGTCGCAGGTAGTGCTGGATTTGCGAGTGCTTTCTGTTTCAGTGTGTTCTTGACTGACCAGCCGGCCGGTTTGAAGCCATGATGGAGCAGCAGCGTCAATTTTCGCGAGTTGGTGCTGTTTATGGGATGGCTGCTGGATATGTTCATTTGTCCAGTACTTTGGCCAGAAACAGGGGGCGGAGGCGTTTCTGGACCAAGAATTGGTTGCGCCAGCGTGACCAGTTCTCACATATGCCTCTGCTTAGGGAACTCCAGGAGAATAATCCTAATGACTTTAGGAATTTTCTCCGCATGACGGACCCCGTATTCAACCGTCTGCTGGATCTTCTGTCCCCCTATATCACGAGGCAGGACACTGTGATGCGCCAAGCCATCACGGCCGAGCAGAGGCTTATTGCCACGTTGCGGTACCTGGCGACTGGGAGGAGCCTGCAGGACCTCAAGTTCTCGACAGGCATCTCTCCGCAGGCGCTTGGGGTCATCATACCGGACACGTGTGCTGCCATCATCAAAGTTATGCATGAGGAGTATATTAAGGTAAGTTTCCTGGCTCTAATAATGTGGCCAACTAACTTTATTTTTATTTTCCCAGATATGCTGTGTGTTTAACTAACGTTACCTTTTCTCCCTATGCATGTTGATATCAGCTTTACATGTTTTATTCTTGGCCTACCTGCATATTTGTCCCTTACCCAATATTAACCTGTCCAGCATGCTATCCTAGGGACAAACCCACCTTGCCATTTTTTCAAACAGGACTTTTTGGTTTTTGTGTCCCCCCCCCCCCCCCTTCAAACTTTTATTGTCCCCATCAGAGGGCTGTGGAGTCTCTTAATGAAGTGGCCCTATATATTTCATTTCCCAAATTCTCCATGCACATTTTTCTAATGCAATTTTAATACTGTGAACTGTCACAAGGATGCTTGTAGGATGTATTTGTTACAAAGTACTAAATCTCTAATTTTGTTTGTCCCCACAGCTACCCTCCACACCACAGGAATGGCAGTCTGTGGCTTCCCAATTTGCCCAGCGGTGTGATTTTCCAAACTGCGGTGGAGCAATAGATGGGAAACACGTCCGCATTGTGCCCCCACCCCGCTCGGGGTCGTACTATTATAATTACAAGGGTTATCATAGTATTGTGTTGATGGCGGTGGTGTCGGCACAGTATGAGTTTCTATATGTGGACGTGGGGAAGAACGGCCGGATGTCTGATGGGGGAGTGTTCGCACGGACTGATTTCTATGATCGTCTCCAAACTGGTGGTCTGGCATTGCCACCAGATGAAGATAATGTGGAAGGACTTCCGTTTGTGTTCCTAGCGGACGAGGCTTTCGGGCTTGGTCCTCACCTCATGCGGCCTTTTCCCCAGAGGACCCTCACCTCAGAGAGGAGTGTGTTTAATTTTCGGTTGGCCAGGGCTCGGAGGGTAGTCGAGAATGCCTTTGGGATACTCACCAACCGGTTCCGCCTGTTCAGGACATCGATACATCTGGCGGAATATAAATTGGACACCGTTGTATTTGCCTGCTGCATTTTGCACAACTTTTTACGCAGGCACTCCCAGACGTACCTACCCGACATCGGTTCTGAGGCAAGACTACCCTCAGATCCCCTTCCCGGGCTGGACACTGGTCGCGCTGGCTTGGCCCCCCAATCAGCTCGTGAGGTACGCGACAAATATGTTGAGTACTTCATGGGTCGGGGGGCCATTGCTATGCCAGATCATATTTCTTTCTAATTCGGCCCCCAAAGAAAGGAATATTCTAAAAAATAATAAATAATTAGACCATTGGACTTTATACAGTTGTTTGTCATTAATGCTTTTTCTCTTTTTCTGTCTTCCTGGTTCTCTAACTAACTTCTTCAATTGTAATGCATAATTGATTTCTCCACTTTTAGTAACTAACCACATTTTGCACAGTATTCACTCATCTACAAACAGGGTATTGAGTCTAGAAATAAGAAGCAACTCCATTTGTAAATGTTGAGGTCAAGTTTTTTAATTTTTGCTTGTTCATGACCCCAAAAATAATTTTATATTTTTTTCATTACTCCCTGCTTTTGTACTTAGGAGTCTACAAAATTTTTTTAAATTTTTTTTTTTTTTCAGGTAATTCAACCAAAAATATTATGCAGATTATACATTTATTAACAAGTTCACTTTTTTTTTTCTCAAATATAGTTAGATTTATTGTTTACATATATATATATATATATATATAGATTATATTTGGTGGGGTGTTTACCGCCTTAATTTTTTTTTTGGGCATATTTTTTATGCACAAAAAACAATAATTTTTTAACCATTTTTTTTTGTTTTTGGTGTGTTTTTCTAAAAGTAAATTTTTAGGTGAGAATTTGGAGTCAAATCTCTACTTCACTAAATTCAGTGATTAGAGAGATTTATAATTCTATATATATATTTTTTTAATTTTTTGGCGTTGTTTATTCTTTATGGTCTAAACTTTATAGTATCCCAAAATGTTCAACATGGTCAAAAAGTAACAAAATCCAATTCCAAAAATATAAAAACTCACAACAGCAGTCAGTCATGGTGTGCTTTCACACTGGAACACGCCAAAATTGGAAGATACACACATTCAGTGCAAACTCGCCAAATGTCATTGGTTCAACAGACAAATGGCCACATGTGCTATCTGACATCATGGGTGATCAATGTCTGTGTTTTGTGGGAGCAAACCCTTCCTCTCAACTACTTGAGGATGGAGGAGGGGGTTGGACCCACAAAGCACAGACATTAGATATTCTGTGATGGCAGATAGCACATGTTGGCACACTGTGTGTGTATCTTCAAATTTTGGCGTATTCATTATTCAAACTGTAAAAATGTTTGTGGGGGCGGGGGATGGGCGGGGGGTGTTTCAGTCTTTGACACGGCCCATCATGTCAATAATGTTCTTAAAATTAGATTCGATGACCATCATTCTTTGCCACATATTGTCCATTTCCGTGCTGCATTCCAAAAGGACATTTGTTACATTCTGTTCCATGAGAAACATCCTTTCACGCATATTGTGCATTTCAGTGCTGCACTCCATTACCTGCTGAATAATTATAGCAGCACTTGCACGTGAAAATATTGGCACACCATCCTCCTCCCCTAAAACAAAAAAAAAAAATGGCATTTACAACATTATTTTTCGATGAGGCCTATCTACATATGTTTTTTTGAATCAAGCTAGGGTGACACTGACCTGATGGGCTTCTCCTTTCCACCTCTTCGACATCTTCTATCACTCCTCCTTCTTCCACCACCTCCCCATCATCTTCAATCACTCCTCCTTCTTCCACCACTTCCCCATCATCTTGGACTCCTCCTTCATCCATCAATCCACCTTCTTTCAATTCGCCAAATTGTTCTTCCGCCACTTGCCCTTCATCTGCTATGACTTCTAAGTCCAAAATTACTTCTTCCTCCTCTCTTCCTTCCTCCTTTCTTCCTTCCTCCTCTCCTTCCACATCCTCCTCTCCTTCCACATCCTCCTCTCCTTCCACATCCTCCTCTCCTTCCACATCCTCTTCTCCTTCCACATCCTCCTCTCCTTCCACATCCTCCTCTCCTTCCACATCCTCTTCTCCTTCCACATCCTCCTCCTCCTCCACATGTTGAGATGGCAGATTTTGGCCTTGTCTGGCCCTCTCTGCCTCCTCCAAATGCTGGCGACTTCTTTCCCCTGAAATAAACCAAAAAAAATGTAGACTCATCAGCACACAGATATTGGAGAGCATAAATCGCACACATTGCTTAGAAGATGCTTTCATTTAGTTACTTTTATCTTTCACCAAACCTACATTTTGCAATTACTTCTATATGGCAAGCTCTGATCCTGCCCCTTTTTAGCAAAGTGACACACATGGATGTCCCCCCTAAACTGTATTTCTGGGAGACCCTACCAAAACCCATTTTTGATTTGGGGAGACACAGGTGCTCTGCATTGCAGATGTGAAAACATCTGCTTTATTACCACTGTTTTTAGAATGAATCCTGTTTGCCTTTCCCATTCTCATACTTTTTTTTTCTAGAACTAGCTTTTACACAATGTTTACAAACAAAGTTTTTGGCCAGTGAGCCATGTCCAGGTGTGTTGTTCCTGGAATAACCGAGCCTTTCTGATAAACTATGTGATGTTACGTTGTTTACTAAGAACACTGTTTGTAAATATGTAGTTATTTATGTCCTAAAAAATAAATGACAACATGTCTTTAAAATTACAAGCAGGCCAAGGAGGCAGATGGTGAAATATACATGGCAACACATTATTGCAGACAATCACCCCCCCCCCCCCCAACCCCAATATATATTTACTTACTTTTACGCAGAATTTTAAGTATTTTCTTCATCTGATGTGGCTCCCTCAATTTTAAGTCTGACCATCGTTTCCTCAGCTGTTCCTTGGACCTGGTGATCCCAAACATCCTCTGCATTCTCCTCGCCACCTTGTCCATAATATGTGCCTTTCGGCGGTTAGGGGTCTTGTATGGCCCTAATTCACCATCATAGTCCTTCTTTCGCATGATGTAAACTAACTCCACCATTTCCTGGAACCGCATATTAGTGGCTTTATATCTTCTTTTCCTTGATCGGGACGTCCCTGCCTCTGTCCCTTCACTTGTGGCATGAGAGCATCGTGCCCGCTCGTGTGACATCGCCATCTTTCCTTTCCCACAGAGATTATGGGCGTGGAAAAGATGAATTCTTACGCCATGGGCGGAGAAGAGGGCGGCGTTTAATACATACGCGGAGTGTAGAGAATGTAAACAACGTGTTTACGTCCGTTACGCGGAGAATCTTCGAGCGCATCCAGAACATACACAGTTAACGCCATATTTCCTAAACTCATTGATTAGGGGCCTCGCAAAGGTGACGAGGGCGGGGTTTCATAAATACGCGGAGTGTTTAAAAGGTTTACGCCGTGATTACGCATCTTACGCGGTAATTAGGCGAGCGTGAGAAACGAGGAGCGAGAGACAGGAAGGTAAGGAAATTAAAAATGTGATCAGCAGAGGCCTTGAAAATGTAGACACATGGGATGGGGGTTTGGGCTGTTGGTTGCACCCTTTTTAAGCTATTCTGTCTATGGGGTACCACAATGTTATTTTGGTATCCAAATGCTTTTGGACACCTCACAAAATAGAGATGTGAACAATGCTGTACCTCATTGACAAGTTTTTGAATGGTGTATTCAGATCAGGCAAAGTATTGTTCAAGTGTTGGTTGTACAGAGGTCATTAGGAAGTGTCTTTTATGTCATCCATTGTCAGGGGCATGAGATTTACACATGAAAGAGTGCCTAGATGAAAACTGTCATTTGTAAGCATTGTTTAATTTTATATATTTAAAATAGTTACTGCAATGTGAACAATGGCTCTGCATCTAGCAAATCAATGTTTGGTACAAGCAATGCGGCCGAGCTGCCAATCATTGTTTAAACAAGAGAGACTGTGTTTGTAATTAGATATAGGTAATAAATTTGAAGACACATATTAGATCAAGGTCAACGCTGATCCTTTGGAATATTTATTTTTCTGTGGTTTATGTTTTTGTAATCTAGACTCAAAAAGAAATATAATTTTGCAAAAATTACAATGGACCTCCTACAAAGCAAGGAATCTATAGAGGCCTTACTTCAAAAATACCAGGACACGCCCATCCTGTGGAATTCAAAGCACTCTTTATATTGCAATAAAGAGGTACGAGCGGCAGCACTAGAAGAGCTAGCAAATTATATGCAAACTTGGGTGCCAGGATGCACTGCCAACATGGTGAAGGATAAACTTGCCAACCTCAGAAGCACATACAGGAGAGCATACAAAGCTAATAAAAGCCAAAAATCGGGAGCAGCAGCAAGACAAGCAAAGGAACCCAAACTGTGGTATTATAAACAGATGGCTTTTTTGCGGGACGAAATGGAAGGCAGGAAAACGATGTCCAGTCTTTCTTCCAACCTTTCCTCCATGCTACCTTCCAGCGGACATTCCCCAGATGACCACAGCCCTGCAGAGTCGGAGGAAGAGGGCCTGGCTGACAGAGATGCAGATCTGCCACCCTTCGATGAGGAGGTATAGTAGTTTCCTCTATATTTATGGCGTAAATAATTCTTGGTGGATTAATGATTAGATATTGTAAAAAAAAAACCAAGCTGGGAAAAAGCAAACAAAAAGGTGTACAGACAAATAGGTGTCAGGGATGACAACTGCAGGGGTCAGAAGTAGAGTGTATTCAAGTAATAATGAACAGAAAATACTAAACGAAAAACATGAAAATGAGTGTGGTTTTATTTAGCGAAATTGTAAAAAAATTCCTTTTTTTTCCACACAGGAAGAAGAGATCAGCCAGGAGGTGGCAGATCCTCAGGTGTCTGTCAGCCAGGAGGAGGCCGGGGTCAGTGGCAGCCAGGAGGAGGCCGGGGTCAGTGGCAGCCAGGAGGAGGCCGGGGTCAGTGGCAGCCAGGAGGAGGCTGGGCCCAGTGGCCTGCAGCAGGTCCACCCGGCCAGGAGAACCACCACCAGCCAGTCTTCTCCCCCCCAGGTGAGGCCATCAGGCCGAAGGAGGCAGTTGAGGCCTGTGGAGGAGGCAAGCCTCCGCATGATCCAGGAGGCAAGCGCCATCATGAGGGCCCCCCTCAACCCCACAGAGGCCTTCAGTGCCTCATTGGCCCATGATTTAAATGAAGGGGAGGAGGACCAGAGAAGACTGGCAAAGGCCCTGATGAACCAGGTCCTTTGGTGGATGCAGAGGGGCCTGCTGACCCCAGACACTGGGCTATGTGACCCGGCCCGGCTTGCGGAACACCATCCTCCTGCTGCCACATCAACCCCACCTGCAAGACCCCGTGTTCGATCCGCTGGAAGGCTGCCTGGAGGGAAGGCTGGAAAGAGGAGGAAACGTTGATTTTCTGCCTTCCATTTCCTTCCACATAAAGGACATCTTGTTTGTACTACCACAGTTTGGGTTCCTTTGTTTGTGTGCTGCTGCTTCATATTTTTGTGTTTGGCTCCTGAGGCTTGGAAGTTTATCCTTCACCATGTTGGAAATGCAAGTTTGCATATAGTTTGCTATCTATTCTAGTGCTGCCGTTCTTTTTATTTTTTGTGATGACATTTGCCTGAATAAAAGGCTTTTTGCTTTCATTTGAAAACATGTCTATTGTTTGATATACTGTGGGGATTATTAGGCAGCAAACCTTTAATAAATATACAATGGGTAATTTACAAAGGACACACTCCTTGGGGGGGGGGGGGACATTTGGTGTGCCAACATGGTTTAATATTCTCTAATGAAACACCAAAAAAAAAAAAAAACATGAAAAAAACATGTAAAAAAAAAATAGTTTAAATGGTGACATAACTAGAAACAAAAAAAAAAATTAAAAAAATGCACATTCCTTTACAAAAATGACTACTCTAAATTATGGAGGACCACCAACCAAAACACACGTCTGGCATAGAAAACATTATTAAAGGATTACATCACAAGCAAGAAATGTGACATTTCAGTATGGGACAACTCTATTGAAATTGCATCAGCAAGAGAACGGGGTTATTCTAGCAAGAGAAGAATTAATAAAACGAGGCTTTAAAATGTGGTTTAGTGCGCCTTTTTAAGACATTGTTCTCTTGCTAGAATAAAAGGTTTCTAATGACGAATGTGCCATATCCCAAACAAACGCGAGTTTTACCTGAACGAGCGCTCCCGTCTCCTCATTTGGACTGAGCATGCGCGGGGTTTTTGTACGCTGCTTTTGTGTACAGACGACCGAACATGTCTGACGGACACGATTCCAGCAGACTGTTTTAAAGCAAGACCAGGAAACAGTTGTTCGTTGGAAAACGGTCTGGCCGACGATTGTTTGCTGGAATTCTGTACGTTACTGCCTACACACGAACGAACATGTCCGCTGAAACTGGTCCGCGGACCAGTTTCAGCAGACATGTTTGGTCGTGAGTACGAGGCCTGAGACAGAAGATGAGGGTAAACATTACCAATGGGACACAGACAACTTACAAAAACCTGAAAGGGTTTTTACCCTTTTCGTACTCTATTCGAAACAAATTAAATTGCTTTAGCTTTATATATCCTTTAAAGTGAATTAAAACATTCCTATGGGTAAGCTGTGCAACCATAAATAGGGCTTGCCCACAGGAATAATACAACTGAAAAAAAAAACTCGTCTAACAGGCTCTACAAACCACAATCTAAAATACACAACTTAATTGTCATTAATGCTTTAAGACACTGCTTCTTACTGCCCATAATAATATGTATTCTGCTTTGCACAAGAGAACACACAAAAAACAACCATGTTATAACTAGGCATGTGCATTTTGTTTTGTCGAAATTCGGACAAATTTTTCATTATTCGGACATTCGGATACATACGAATTCCCGAATTGTAATATTAATGAATTTACAGAATCCGAACGAACGTCGAAAACCCGCGGACGAAATTCGATCGAACATCGAAAACAAATTCTATTCGTATCGAATTCGAAAATAAATTCTATTCGAATCGAATTGTTTTCGAATTCGATTCAAATAGAATTTGTTTTCAAATCCGATTGAAATTTTATCGAATCCGGTCGATTCGAAAATATTTCGACCGGATTCGATAAAATTTCAATCGGATTTGAAAACAAATTCTATTTGAATCGAATTTGAAAACAATTCGATTCGAATAGAATTTATTTTCGAATTCGATACGAATAGAATTTGTTTTCGATGTTCGATCGAATTTCGTCCGCGGGTTTTCGACGTTCGTTCGGATTCTGTAAATTCGAAATTAGGTCGAAAACAAATGAATTATCGAATTCGGTCGAAATATTTTCGAATTCGCCCGGATTTTTCGAAATTCGGTCAAAAACGAACGAATTCCAAAAACAAATTTAACACATGTAACAAATCTAACTTAACAAAATTAATTAAATAATGAATTAAAACGAAACGAAACAAATGTTTCCCTTTTGCACATGCCTAGTTACAGTACAGCCCCATTAAAAAAAACAGTTTCTCCACATTCACGGAAAGCTGGTACATAAAGGCCATTGAAGTGCACAGATGATTATGTATATAATCCACAGATGTCCCATATAGGATATGCAAGAGAAGATCTGCTGTCTTTATATGGAGCATATATCATTTGGAAATATATCATCACTGTTCACAATGTAAGATCAAACTGTTGCTCAAAATCACTGTGTGTCTTTAAGCCTGCCATCTGCTCCAATGAGGATCCAATAAATGAAATTGTACATACAGAAGAGTTATCCTTCTTTATTTATTTGGATCCTGATTGGAGCAGATGGCAGGCTATTTTGGATTGTGGTTTGTAGAGTCTGTTATACAGTTTTTTTTTTTTTTTCATTTGTAATAATCTAATAGTTAGATGCCTGGAGACTCAAAACCATTTTTCGTTGGACCTGGTAGTCACTATGGAGTTGATTTACTAAAATTGTGCAAAGTTGATCAGCTTTAGAAGAGGAGTGAGTCGAAGTTGTCAAAAGACAATTGAATTAACGATACCGTTGTCCTTTAAATAATTACTGTCACCTTATCAATGCTGGACAATGTACCAGTGTATACTTTTGGTACAATTGTCGTTTAACCGATGCTTCCCACCCCATTGGGTGCAGTCCACCAGCTCAAATACTTTCCTTCCGCCTCTATCGAATGATCTATAATGTGTTAAGTTACAAGATGATTGGCTACCATGCACAGCTGCCCTTAGATTTTGCACTCTTCCGTTTTAGTAAATCAACCCCTATATATTTTGAACTAGTGATAGAAAAAGCCTTAAACCTTGAAAAATGGCAGTCATTTGTGTACATAGGGACACTCCAGAGTATCCAGTGGCAACAGTGTCCTTTGAAACCTCTCTGGGTAACCTGTGTCATGAGGTTGGTCTGGTTCCCCAACTACCACATGATGCCATTGTGGAAAGGGATTTCTCAAAATGTGCAAAAGGTGAGTAGCTTCAGAAGAGGGAGTGAGAAGAAGTGGTTAAAGGACAAATGTATTAAAGATACCGTTATCCTTTAAATAATTACGGTCACCTCATCAATGCTGGACAATGTGCCAGTGTATACTTTTGGTACAATTGTCGTTTAACGAAGGCTTCTCACCCCCTTGAGTGCAGTCCACCAGCTCAAATACTTTCCTTCCTCCTCTATCCTGTGTTCTATAATGTGTGACCATGCCCATCCTTTCCTCCAAAAAGTCCCCACCAGGATGAATTCAAACTCTGAACAAATATGCACCCTGGTCCCTATCATGTATTCTTATTGACAATGCTTTAAAACAATATATATAGGGGTTGATTTACTAAAACAGAAGAGTGCAAAATCTGGTGCAGCTGTGCAGAGAAACATCCATTTTTTTTGTTTCTTAAAACTTAAAGGGGTTGTAAAGGTTTGTTTTTTATTTTCTAAATAGGTTCCTTTAAAGCTAGTGCAGGGGTCTTCAAACTGTGGCCCTGGGGCCGGATGCGGCCCTTTTCTTGCATTTATCCGGCCCTTGGGGCACTATTCCACTGACACCAACAATGGGGAATAATTCTTGTTGCTGAAACCACCAATCCATCCAACTAACACTATCAAAAGGGTACAATTCCTTCTATTGGCACCAACAACGGGGCATTAGTCCTCCCACTGACACCAAAAATATGGTATTGTTTACTCCCACTGGACATTTTTTACTCCCAATGGCCCTAGTCCAGCCCTCTTAAAGTCTGAAGGACAGTAAACTGGTCCTTTGCTTAGAAAGTTTGGAGACCCCTGAGCTAGTGCATTGTTGGTTCACTTACCTTTTCCTTCGATTTCCCTTCTAAATGTTTTTTTTTTGTTTGAATTTCTCACTTCCTGTTTCTCCTCAGTAAGCTTTCCACCATCACCCGAGCCGGGGAAAGTCAGTCAGAACAGCTTACTGAACAGCTTACTGAGGAGGAACAGGAAGTGAGAAATTCAGACAAAGAAAACAAAGAGAAAAAACATTTAGAAGGGAAGTTGAAGGAAAAGGTAAGTGAACCAACAATGCACTAGCTTAAAGGAACCTATTTAGAAAATAAAAAACAAAACTTTACAACCTATTTAATTGAACAAGCGGAAGTTAGAATATAATTGTCTACCATGCACAGCTTCACCAGATTTTGCACTCTTCAGTTTTAGTAAATCAACCCCTATTCTTCTCACCCCCACTTCTGAAGCTACTCACCTTTGCACATCTTGAGAAATACCTTTCCACAATGGCATTATGTGGTAGTTGGGGAACCAGACCAACCTGATGACAGAGGTTACCTAAGGAGGTTTCAAAGGATCCTGCTGCCACTGGATACTCTCGAGTGCCCCCATGTACACAAATGACTGCCAGCTTTCAAGGTTGTAAGGCTTTTTCTATCACTAGTTACGTTTTTAACAAGGTAACCTGGATACCAG
This sequence comes from Rana temporaria, assembly GCF_905171775.1. NCBI lineage: Eukaryota > Metazoa > Chordata > Amphibia > Anura > Ranidae > Rana > Rana temporaria. The sequence continues at coordinate 280,747,979 of NC_053493.1, read as the reverse complement.
AATCCAACAATGCAACAACATTTTTACAATCTATGCACATTTTGTATAAAGGTTTCTCATTTCCCCTTACTGCAGTGTATGCAATGGTTGCAAATGGGGATTAACGTCTTTCTCTAAGAAAGTCACAATGCATTGGCTCATCAGCAACTGGACAATCTGCTGCTGCATGTCCCTCTTCCTGGCAACAGGAACAAATTATACTTCTAGTCACCTCCTGCAGGTTTGGCCTTCCAGGCTGCTCTTGCCTGACATTAGAAGCAGTCCCCAAAGTGCCTTTAGTTTCCTTTATTCCATTCTCTACACCCCCATCCCTTGGTGCATTCTTGGAGGTGGAAAGTCCTTGGGCTGGATTCAGAAAGATCAGCGGATCTTTCTGCTGGCGTAACGTATCTCAGATACGTTACGCCGCCGTAAATTTGGGTGCAAGTTCCATATTCAGAAAGAACTTGCGCCCTAAGTTACTGCGGCGTAACGTATGTGGGCCGGCGTAAGCCCGCCTAATTCAAATGGGGATGTTGTGGGCATGTTTTATTTAAATTTAACATGACCCCGCGTATTTTACGTTTTTTGTGAACGGCGCATGCGCCGTTCGTGAAAAAAATCCCAGTGCGCATGCTCGAAATTACGCCGCAAGTCGTCATTGCTTTAGACGTGAACGTAACTTACGTACAGTCCTATTCGCAAACGACTTACGCAAACGACGGAAAAATTTCAAAACTCAGCGCGGGAACGACGTCCATACTTATAATTAGCTACGCCTCATATAGCAGGGGTAACTTTACACCGGAAAAAGCCTAACGTAAACGACGTAAAAAAATGCGCCGGCCGGACGTACGTTTCTGAATCGGCGTAAATACCTAATTAGCATAACTAGGTAACTATACGGAAGCACCACCTATCGGCCAGCGTAAATATGCAGCCTAAGATACGACGGTGTAAAACACTTACGCCAGTCGGATCTTAGGGAAATCTATGCGTAACTGATTCTATGAATCAGGCGCATAGATACGACGCCGCAACTCAGAGATACGACGGCGTATCCGGAGATACGCCGTTGTATCTCGTTTCTGAATCCAGCCCCTTGAGTCTTTGAGGGAAGACATGTGGGGCCAAATCCTCAAAAGGGATACGCCGGCGTAAGCCGTCGTATCCCTGGTTCTAACTTTGGAACTGATCCACAGAATCAGTTTTCCAAAGTTAGGCAGAAGATCCGACATCTGTAAGGGACTTACACTGCCGGATCTTAGGATGCAGTACCGCATCCGCCGCTGGGGGCATTTCGAGTCGAAATGCCGCTTCTGGTATGCAAATTAGCACTTAGGGCGATCCACAAAGCTTTTCAGCTTCGTTTTTTCGCCGTAAGTTTTAGTTTGCAAGTGTAAAATTAGGGCTGCTTTTACAAAGTGTAAAGTTAGTAACACCATGTAAAAGCACATTCAAGCGACGGCATTTGGTATGCATTCCTGAGGGAGAACTCCACGGCAATTTGTAAAATCAAAACCGGCATGGGTTCCCCCCCAGGAGCATACCAGGCCCTTAGGTCTGGTATGGGTTGTAAGGAGACCCCCCTACGCCGAAAATTCGACGTAGGGGGTCCCCCTACAATCCATACCAGACCCGTATCCAAAGCACGCTACCCGGCCGGTCAGGAAAAGGGAGTGGGGACGAGCGAGCGCCCCCCCCCTCCTGAGCCGTGCCGGGCCGCATGCCCTCAACATGGGGGGGTTGGGTGCTCTGGGGCAGGGGGGCGCACTGCGGGCCCCCCCACCCCAGAGCACCCTGTCCCCACGTGGTGGGTGCCTACCCACGTGCACCCACCACGTGGGTACCTACCGGAGCATGATGGGACGGTGATGCCTATATAAATGGGATGCAAGGCGCGCTTCCATCATTGCAGTGAGAAGAGGCGTCGAGTCAACATCGGAAGAAGGGAGAAGAAGACCATGACGTCACAGAAGACCGCGCTGGCTGCCTGTTAGTAATTGAGCTAACACACGAAGATAGCAGGCAGCCAGCGCTGAAGGAGAAGGCACCGGACAGCTGCAGAAGAACCGGGGTGCGCCGAGTCAACAGCGGAGAGCGGCGAAGATAGAAGAAGACCCCCGGAGAGCGGAGAAGACCCCCCCCCGGAGAGCGGAAGAAGAAACCCCCCCCGGAGAGCGGAGAAGACCCCCGGAGAGTGGAAGAAGAAGCCCCCCCTGGTATTAGAGCTAATAAAGAAGACAGGGGGGGCCTCCGGAGCAGACTAATAAATTATTTTAAAAACCCTTGTGTTGTGTGTTTAATAACTTTAACTTTTTGCCTCCAGGTGAATGGGTAGGGGTACCATGTACCCCATATCCATTCACTTAGGGTGGGGGGCCGGTATCTGGGGGCCCCCTTATTAAAGGGGACTCCCAGATTCCGATAAGCCCCCGCCCGCAGACCCCGACAACCAACGGCAAGGGTTGTCGGGAAGAGGTCCTGTCCTCATCAACATGGGGACAGGGTGCTCTGGGGTGGGGGGGCCCGCAGTGCGCCTCCCTGCCCCAGAGCACCCAACCCCCCCATGTTGAGGGCATGCGGCCTGGCACGGCTCAGGAGGGGGGGGGGCGCTTGCTCATCCCCACTCCCTTTCCTGACCGGCCGGATAGCGTGCTTTGGATACAGGTCTGGTATGGATTGTAGGGGGACCCCCTACGTCGAATTTTCGGCGTAGGGGGGGTCTCCTTACAACCCATACCAGACCTAAGGGCCTGGTATGCTCCTGGGGGGGGGAACCCATGCCGTTTTTTTCTTTGAAAATTGGCATGGAGTTCTCCCTCAGGAATGCATGCCGAGCGACGCTGACAATTTTTCTTTTTTGTTTTTGTTTTCCCGGCGCTTTTTTTTTTTTTCACCCGTCGCAACTTTAGTGTCCCGTCGCAATCCACAAAGCCCGCCGTAAATTACGTTTGCGCGCTGCACGTCGGGAAAATTACGTCACACGCATGCGCAGTACGGCCGGCGTGGGAGCGCGCCTCATTTAAATTTTAAACGCCCCCGGAGAGGAGGACCGCCTTGCGACGGAGGCACTTAAGTTACACAGCGTGTAATTTCTAGGTAAGTGCTTTGTGGATCAGGCACTTAGGTAGAAATTTTAAGTCAGTGTAACTTAACTGCTGAAAGTTAAGTTAGGCAGCTTTTTTGAGGATTTGGCCCGTGATTCTTAGTCGTTAGATACTGTTCCACAAGGTCTACAAGTTTTTCCGACATTTCAGGATCTCCATTGCTCACCCATTTTTGTAAGGTAGTAGGGAGAGACCGGAGACATTTCTCCATGACCACTTGTTTCACTTGTTTTTGGTACAGACAGTTTCTGGCGGCAACCATTTCCTGGTTAAATAAATAAGGTCATACATTTGTGACTAAGTCATCTTTGAAGGCCAGTGACTCTAATACACCTGATTGGATGTAATTGCATTAAACTGGAGTCTGCCTTGTTAAGTACTTCTCTCATATATTCCCCAATAATTTTACTGTAGCTATTGTATGTCTCTTTTTGTAATATTTTTTTCTGTAAATATTTTTCTTGTACCTTTTATTTTCTTTAACAATTTCTAAAAATCAGTAGGCCCAAAATCACAACGGTGTGGCTTGTCATGCAACTTGACAGGACAAGTTGCACCCTATTGTGGGCAATGGAAATGGTCATATCAGTGTGATGCCAACTTTGCAGTGCCGCACCGTTTTAAAAAAGAGGTTTCTGCACTACTTTTTGTTACTTCAGGTGTGACTTGCATAGACATCAGTGCATTAAGTCGCACAGATGTCAGTCAAGTCGCTAAAATCGGGCAATTTCAAGTGAAGTTGTGAGATTTCAAAATCAAATTCAGTGTGAACCAGGGCTAAGCCTTACATCAAAATGCTCTAAACCAGAACTTAAAGAATCCCTGTCTTTTTGAAGAGTGCTATTCTATTTTAATCTTTACTTTAATCTATTCCTACCTGGCATGGCAGCATGTATCACAGATGTTTCTTAAACTCAAAATTGTTACAGCAGATACTGTGTAGGGTGCGTGTTTCTGACAAAATGTTGACATCAATAGTTGAAACAATAAGTATACATCTTTTTTTTTTTTTTTTTTTTTTAAGTCCTAACAAGTCCTATCCCCCATTATTTGGTTCCCATACCCAGTAGTGTATTTAGGTTTTGTGCTGCCCTAGGCCTGACTAAATATGTGCACCCCCTAATTTAAATATGACCCCCTCTTTCTGTCAAGGACACACCCCTTTCTGTTTAAGATCAACCCTTAAATTATCAAGTGGGGACACTAGTTCTTAGGGCCTGTGGGGGGGGGGGGCAATGGACTCCCTTAATTTGCATATATGTCCTCTCACTTCCTGTTTGACTATGGGGCAGGAAGTGAAGGGGGATCTCTGCAATGGGACAGGGATAGTAAAAAATAAACGAACAGGGGCTATAACCCTCCCTTACTCTATCCAAAATGAAAAAAATAAGTGTTTCCTATAGTTCTACTTTAAGCACAAATTTCTGATAATTTTATGGAGAGGACTATGAAGATATAACAATGCCAATGGTGCAGCAGAAAACATATAGCACAGTGAGGAAGGTTTGTGGTCAAGGCTGATAGGACAGTCAAAATTAGAAGCAGATTGTGTTACACTAAGGCCCCTTACAGACGACCGAACATGTTTGCTGAAACTGGTCCGCGGACCAGTTTCAGCAGACAAGTTCGGTCGTCTGTACAGCCGAGCGGACAGGATTCCAGCGTACATTTGCCCGCCAGACCGTTTTCGAGCGGGCAAATGTTTCTAAACATGTTTAGAAACATGCCGCTGGAATCCTGTCCGTCGGACATGTTCGGTCGTCTGTACAGACTTACCGTACATGTCCGAGCGGCCGCCATCCCTCGCATGCGTCGAATGACTTCGACGCATGCGTGGAAGCATTGAACTGCCAGGGCCGCGCATGTCACCGCGTCATCGTCGCGGCGACGTCGCGGCCTCGTCGCTGCGTATCGTGTACGTGCGGATTTCTGTATGATGGTGTGTACAGCCATCATACAGAAATCTCCGGGCAGGCATGTACGCTGAAAACGGTCCGGCGGATCGTTTTCATAGTACATGTTTGCCCGTCTGTACGAGGCCTAACAGTGTAGCACAGGCTGGCGGGGACACTTTCCGTGCTGCCCCCTGCAAAGTGCTGCCCTAGACCTGGGCCTTGTTGGCCTAGGCCAGGATACAGCGTTGCCCATACCCCTTAAGAGTATGGATACTTCTGGGTAAGATCCCCTATATTAGATTCTGCTGGCTTTAAAGTGATCCTGTTGCTTTGTTTTACGTGGGCAAAGCATAGGTTCACATTATAACTTTTTATATTTATTTGAAAGCTTTCATGCAAGTGGAAATTCCCCGTAACTATATTTCCAAACTTCCACATTACAAAAATAAGTTGATGCCATTCGAGAAACACTACACAGCGCACCCGAACCATAACCAGGCACAGACAACACACACTCACAAACACAGTTGTTTTTCTGTATATAGATGCAGATGTACATTTTAAGAAAGCAATTTTGCTGGAAGATGCTATTTCACTATATTCCCTCCTGTGCACAGTTCTCCAATCCTCCTACTTTTTTTCTTAATGACAGCAGGATCCCATTCTCATCACAGCACAAATACCAGATACTACAGGGAGGGAGTGCTTGGTCAGATAGCAGACAGCAGTATATCACAACACTTTTTTTGCTATAGCAGCATGTAACGCAGTGCTTTTTTACAAGCTGACATAGAAGGCAGTTATTCTACACTGGCAAAATTATAAATAGAACTATCAAAGGCGTAGGAACTACAAACTGGCATATTGTTGCAAAGGAATTCTTTCCAACTGCATTGATTTTCACATAGTTAAGTGTCAGACTGTAATATTTTGGCTATCAACTTAATTAAGTGCTTGCTGACTAACTGAATGAGGCATAGTAGAAGCAAGGCTTCACTTTTTTAATAGATTAGGGAAAGATTATAACATCTGTCAAGTTAAAGGAGTTGTAAATGCAGAAGGTGCATTCTATGCATTAAGATAAAAAGCCTTCTGTGTGCGAAAGCCCCAGTCGGCCCCCTTAATACTTACTTGAGCCCCTACACTGTCCAGCGATGTCCGAGAGAGACTCGGCTGCCTGAGACTCCTCTCCTGATTGGCTGAGACACAACAGCGGCGTCATTGGCTCCTTTTGCAGTCAGTCAGCCAATCAGGAGAGAGAGTGGGTCAGCTCGGTGTCTGAATGGACACAGGGAGCGGTGACTCGGCTCGGGTACCCCCATAGCAAGCTGCTTGCTGTGGGGGCACTTGACAGGAAGGGGTGCCAGGAGCGCCGGCAGGTGACCCGAGAACAGAAGAATCCAGGCTGCTCTGTGCAAAACCACTGTACAGGGCAGATAAGTAAATTTGTTATTTTTATAGAAAAAAATAAAAGAAGACTTTACAATCACTTTAATATGGCTGTATGTCTCCTTGGTGGGGAGATTAAAATTGGTACTAAAAGTTTAGTGTTTTTTACCTTAATGCATTCTCTGTATTAAAGTGTTACTAAACCCTGGACCCTGCATTTACTACTGTATATCTGGTCTCCCACAGCACACAGAACAAGACAAATGCAATTGTTTTAGTAAACATAAACTGCTAAATACCTTTTCTTATCAGCAGTTAGAACAGTCTTGTAACTTCTATCAGTGTCTGGTTAAAACTTGTAGGAGGAGTTTTCATTCTCCGCTGATTGTCCTATGAGGCTGCATGACCCCTGACCCCCTGTCTGGACAGTACTAATTGGCCCTGTGATTATCACATGCACTCGCCCAAGAAAAAAAAAACTCTCTAGCAATACACACCAAACTGAGCATGTGCAGCTTGTCCCCTAATCTCTGTTCTATCAGGAGATGGTTTGGGGACTGTGGAAGAAGGGGAAAATCAGAGAAGACAGGATAAAACAGTCATAATGCAGAGGATTAATCCCCTTAGGTTCCACAGTGAGTTTAACAAGCATACTTTACTGCATGTACCAACTGATTTTACTGTTGTAAGGTTTAGTAACACTTTAAGATAAAAACCTTCTATGATCAGGATCTCCCCCCAGCCCCCTTAAATACTTACCTGAGCTTGATCTCTAACCAGTGCCGTGCCCAAGAGCAGCATCTCTCTGCTCTCTCTCACTCCTCACAGGAGAGAGAGGCAGCAGCAGGGATCATTGGCTTCTGCTGCTGTCAATCAAATCTTTTGACCAACGAGTGAGGGGCAGGGTCGAGCCCCCATAAGAAGCAGCTTACTATAAGGGAATGCGCTGAGAGGAGGAGCCTGAAGTGCTGGCAGGGAACCCCAGAACAGCAGGATCAGGGCTGCTTTGTGTAAAACCATTTCACAGAGCAAGTAAGTATGACATGTTTATTATTAGCAAAAAACAAAGAAGGTTTAGCTTTGCTTTAACTTTATATCCCATTGTTGTGTTGTGGGACAGGTGATGAGGGGAATTCTCCGTCTTAACAGAGACAGTAATATACAATTTTTAGAACCTCTGTCAGGCACATATCTTTGTACATTGGTGAGAGATTCCCTCACTTCCTGTTCTTTAACAAGCATTATTGGGACAAGTAATCTCTCAATCAGGTACTCAGACCACAAGGTTGTAACACAGGGGTGCCCAACCAGTGGCCCGCGGAGCCCTCTGAAGTGGCCCACGACCTCCTGCTCTGGGATGGAATAAAATAGAATAAAATACTGTTATTAAAGGTAAGTTTTTAATACTAAAATCAAAGTGTGTGTATATATGGTGGAAAAATATGCAGCGCTAAAAATTCTTATAAAGAACAAATTATGCATCAATGTGATGATAACACAATAACCTGTGAATGAGTGTCCATTTGAAACAACCAACACAAAAAGAAAATACAAAGAAAAAAGTCCATCAATAGGGGGTGTATGACCACATCCTCATCTTTGGGAAAACTTTCTGCACGGTAAAATCAGAAATAGATGGAATACTCTTACCAGATGACGTGGATCTGCTTGTCAGCGACAACAGATCACAAAGGCATGTAAGGGATCGGCTCGGCTCTGCTCGGCTGGATGATGGTACAGTGGTAGACTCACCACGGGGTATCCTGTTGGATGGCTGTAAGCCTGGACTGGAACCTCACCGTAGGTGTACTTGCTCCAACTCGAATCCGTGGACAGGAACAGAGGGTCCGATTCTTTAAACGCCAACTGGTGATACGAACAGTGGTGTCCACTGATGCAAGGTGCACACTGGTATGGAGTTTTGAAAAAACTTGTGAAATTAGAAGGTATGTCCTTGGAACACAAAATCCACTGTGCCACTGGGCTGCTTTCAGATATATACAGATATATGGGCATATCTGTTCTGCAGTGGTTACTGGGCTGCTTTCAAACTGATCCGCAGGTACAGAGAAGTGCACCTGCGGGTTACCTGCACTGAGCCATAGAATTCTATTACCTGCGAGTTTGGTGTGCTGAGAGTAGAGTGGGCTCTATAGAGCCGAGTGGGCTGCCACCCACCCACTTTAATCATTGTAGCCCGCGTTTGCCAAGTCGCTTAAGTGAACCTTGATCTTCAAAAGGTTGGGCACCCCCGTTGTAACACTTCTCTACTCTATCCAAGCCTGCAAAGCAAAGTATCTTTGTTTTTTTTTTACATTTCCAGACAGCTGATTACAAATAATATGTCCCAGTAGCGAGAATCGTATTGATTCCTTTCATCTTATGCTGACTGGCAGGTTTTAGCAGTTGTGTATGCAAGTGTCTACTTTAAACGGTTTTTAGATAACATTATGTTATGTTCCTTTAAATATCTGGTGTATGCAGTGTGTTAATGAATTCTGTGACATGGCTCCCCTTGCATGTGTGGGACTTCCTGTTTCTTAGGGCATATGCACTAAACGGACACTTTATTAGGTACACCTGTTCAATTGCTTGGTAACACAAATTACTAATCAGCCAATCACATGGCAGCAACTCAATGCCTTTAAGCATCTAGACGTGGTGAAGACATCTTTCTGAAGTTCAAAGCGAGCATCAGAATGGGGAAGAAAGGGGATTTAAGTGACTTTGAATGTGGCATGGTTGTTGGTGTCAGACAAGCTGGTCTGAGTAATTCAAAAACTGCTGCTCTACTGGAGTTTTCACGCACAACTATCTCTATAGTTTACAGAGAATGATCCGAAAAAGAGAAAATATCCAGTGAGCGGAAGCCCCAGAAAAATTGGCCATTTTTTGGGATTTGACACTGCATCGCTTTAACTGACAATTGCGCAGTTGTGCGATGCTGTACCCAAACAAAATTGATGTCCTTTTTTTCCCACAAATTGATGGGGACAAGGGCCTCTTCCCGACAACCCTGGCCGTTGGTTGTGGGGGTCTGCGGATGGGAGGCTTATCAGAATCTGGGAGCCCCCTGTAAAAAGAGGGCCCCCAGATCCTGGCTCACCATCCTATGTGAATGAGTATGGGGTACATCGTACCCCTACCCATTCACCTGTGGGGGAAAAGTGTCAAGAAAAAAACACACTAGATAGGTTTTTAAAGTACGGTAATTTATTAGGCAGCTCCGGGGTCTTCTTCCAACTTCAGGGGTCTTCCGACTTCTCCGCTCTGCGGTTCTTTATCCCTTCTGCCGGGCACCTCCGCTATCTTCTTCCAGCTCTAATACTAGCGGGGGCCCGGTATTCTCCCTTCTTCCGACTTTGGGGGTCTTCTTACGACTTTGGGGGTCTTCCGACTTCTCCGCTCTCTTCTCCCGCTCTTCGGTTCTTTCTCCCTTCGGCTGGGCACCTCCGCTATCTTCTTCCAGCTCTTTTACTAGCGGGGGCCCGGTCTTCTGCATCGCCTTCTTCCCTCTTCTCTTCTCCCGTTCTCTGGTTCTTTCTCCCTTCTGCCGGGCACCTCTGCTATCTTCTTCCAGCTCTTTTACTAGCGGGGGCCCGGTCTTCTGCATCGCCTTCTTCCCTCTTCTCTTCTCCCGTTCTCTGGTTCTTTCTCCCTTCTGCCGGGCACCTCTGCTATCTTCTTCCAGCTCTTTTACTAGCGGGGGCCCGGTCTTCTGCGTTGCTTTCTTTTTTTCTTCTCTTCTTCGATGTTAACTCGTTGCTCCCTCCCGCTGTAATACCAGGTGTGCAGTGCGCTTTATATAGGCCTCTTATGATGTCACAGTCCCATCATGCTCCGGGTGGTGACGACATAATTACCCCGCCCCCTTATGTGGTCACCACCCGAGCATGATGGGACTGTGACGTCATAAGAGGCCTATATAAATCGTTGCACACCTCACACCCGGCATTACAGCGGGAGGGAGCGTCGAGTTAACATCGAAGAAGAAAAGAGGGAAAAAGGTGACGCAGAAGACCGGGCCTCCGCTAGTAAAAGAGCTGTAAGAAGATAGCGGAGGTGCCCGGCAGAAGGTAGAAAGAATGGGAGAACGGGGGAATAGAGCGGAGAAGTCGGAAGAAGACCCCCGAAGTCGGCAGAAGGGAGAAGACCGGGCCCCCGCTAGTAAAAGAGCTGGAAGAGGATAGCAGAGGTGCCCGGCAGAAGGGAGAAAGAACAGGAGAGAGGAGAAGTCGGAAGACCCCCGAAGTCGGAAGAAGACCCCACTGAGCTGCCTAATAAATTACTTTAAAAACCTGTCTAGTGTGTTTTTTTTTCTTGAAACCCCCCCCCCCCCCAGGTGAATGGGTAGGGGTGCGATGTACCCCATACTCATTCACATAGGGTGGGGGACCGGGACTTGGGAGCCCCCCCTAAGTCACGCTGAAAGTCATGTTGCCCCTGTGTGAATGGGCTGTCAGTATTGTATGTGGTGTTCCTATCATGTTGCAATAGTACTGCTGGTCAAATATAAAGTACGCAGCTTCACAAATAGAGTATGCCCCAACCCCTGAAGATGCCAGCCTTTTTGAACATGGCATGTCGACTGGCATCCCCATTAGCAAAGAAAGTGAACACATGGCCCATTGTTATGCTAATACCATATAAAATGCAGTTCAGGCTTTGAGTGGAATGGCCACTTTCCCCAAAGCACTGCTGATAGGTACCAGACTGTTTGGCACTCTTGATACTTAGGAGGAAGAGATGGCTTGGGAAATCTGCAGTCCCCTCCTTGGTAATCTGATAAAGGGGTTTATTATATGTACACACTAGTGGCTAATAGTTTTATTGACATACACAAGCTGAACACAAATGCCAGAATCTCATTAAGTATTGACAGCGGTTATAATTGTTCTTTGCTTGGATTAAAAAAAAGAGAGAAAAAAAGGCAAAAGCTGTCTTTTGTTAGAAGTTAGTGCCTGGATGAAAAGTAATGAGAAATAATGGACAACAATCTCTCAGGGCACTTTAATATGATGAGGATCAATAGACAATGATGTGCAGTAATAGGCAATGATCTCTGAGGGTCCTTTTTATTTGTAACCATTTCTTGATGACATTTCTACTATAGACGATCGATGACAGGTAGAATATGCTCTTTTACTTTGCACAGCAAAATGCAATCCTGAGAAGAAAGTTATTATGGGATGCTATTTAGGAATACATAAGAAATGTTAGCTGCCATGTATATATTATGATTATAGTTAGAAATGAATAAAACTTTTAGCTGAAGCATCTCAAACGGTATACCTGCCCATTAACAGTTGGCAAAAAGAAATGTGAGCTTTCAAACAGTGGGAGCGATTTGCATACAGTTATTACCGTACTGAGACTCGACAATGGAACCAGTGGCTAATAATATTAGGCCTAATCACCTTTGGAACAGTACAACATTAGAGAGAAAAGTTTAGATGAAAGAGTTACCGGTAACACTTAAAGAGACTATTAAAAAAATATCTAGCCCTGCATAGCAATAGAGATACAATATTATTAAAGTAACTTTTTTTGTGCAGAATGTTCTTCTAAATTTAATGCTAAAGGAACTCAGGGGCCCAGATTCAGTAAGCAATTGCGCCTGCGTAACCATAGTAACGCAGCGCAATTGCTGACTTGCGCCGGCGTAACGAGTTCTCCTGATTCAGAGAACTTGTTATGCCGACTGCAGCCTAAAATCTGCGTGGCATAAGGCTCTTATGCCACGCAGATTTTAGGCTGCATTCTTGCGATGACCGCTAGGGGGCGTTCCCATTGTGGTCAGCGCATAGTATGCAAATTGCATACTTGCGCCGATTCACAATGTTGCGCGCCCCCTGCGTACGCAAGTTCCGTTGTTTCCGTACGGCGTGTTTAGCGTAAGGCTGCCCCTTCTAATAGCAGGGGCAGCCAATGCTTAACTATACCCGGCGTTCCCGCGTCGCGACGTTCGAATTTTACATTGTTTGCGTAAGTGAATCGTGAATGGCGCTGGACGCCATTCACGTTCACTTTGAAGCAAATGACGTCCTTGCAACGTCATTTGCCGCAATGCACGTCGGGAAAGTTTCCCAACGGAGCATGCGGGATCATTTACATTGCGCGCGCTTATGCCGGGCAATTTTGCCGGCGCGCCTTCGCAATTTACGGAGCTACTGCTACGCCTCCGCAAATAGAGCGCAATTCTTTCTGAATCCGGGCCAGGATGTATTTTATATACACAGAGGCCTGGATTCACAAAGCACTTACGCCGACGTATCTCAAGATACGCCGACGTAAATGCAAATGTGCGCCGTCGTATCTGTGCGCCAGACCCACAAACTAAGATACGCCTAAAAACAGGCTACACCCCGCCGACGTATCTTGCTTACGCCGGCGTAGAGTGGGCGCACATTTAGGCTGGACGCATTGTGGCGCTCCCGTTGTTTAGCTATTCAAATATGCAAATGAGGGAAATACGGCGATTCACGAACGTACGTGCGCCCGACCCAGGCTAGACGAGGTGCGCGTAAGTTGTACGTCCGGCGTAAAGTTATGCTCCATAAAGGAGGTGTAACCCAGCAGCAGACATGCAAAGGTCTGCACCAGGGAACCCAAGCCGGCGTAATTTACGTTGGACGTGTGTGACTGGGCGTAGATTACGTTCAGGGCATACGCGTAGCTTATGGTGGTTGTGAGCATGCGCACGGGGATGCGTCCACGTCACGGCGCATGCGCCGTTCGTTACACGTATCTGTCTGGCGCTCGGCCCATCATTTGCATGGGGTCACGCCTCATTTGCATGGCTCACGCCCACTTTCACCTACGCCGGCTTACGCCTTAGAAACCCAGCGCAGTTTTGGGAGCACTGGCTTTGTGAATTCCATGCTTGCCTCTCTGCGCTGCGTTGGCGTAGCGTATATTATTTGCGTTACGGCCGCGTAATGTGCGCCCGCTCTCTGTGAATTTGGGCCAGAGGGTCTATAGTTTTCATCTGGGATCAGTGGAGGTATCTCAGTCAACATATTTTGCCACTGATTCAATTTTCCTGCAGCAGAAACTTTACTTTGTAGTTATTTTAGTTTATTTGGTTCTTGTGTTCTGATGTTATGTACAGCATTTGTTAATTCTACAATAATTTTACAGTGGGGAAAATAATTATTTGATCCCCTGCAGATTTCATAAGTTTGCACACTTACAAAGAAATGAAGGGTCTATCATTTTTATCTATTACTGTTTTTTTTAATATGTCAACAATAAAAACCTATGGGCCCGGATTCACATACAGCGGCGCATAGTTATGCCGGCGTAGCGTATCGAATATATGCTACGCCGACGTAGCGCAGAGCGGCGAGCACAGTATTCGCAAAGCACTTGCTCCCAAATCTACGCTGGGTTCCCTCGGCGTAACTTGTCGCAAGTGGCAGTGGGCGTGAGCCATGCTAATGAGGCGTGACCCCATGTAAATGAAGGGCCGAGCGCCATCAAGATACGAATAATGAACGGCGCATGCGCCGGCTCATGGACGTATCCCAGTGCGCATGCTCAGAATCACGTCGGAACGAACGCCTAAGATACGTCGAATCACTGCCTACGACGTGAACGTAACCTACGCCCAGCCCTATTCACGTACTACGTAAACGACGTAAAAAACGACGGCTGTGTTCCCTGGTGCAGCCATTTGCGTTGATGCTGCTGACTTACACCTACTTTATGAGGCTTAACTTTATGCCGGACGTACGACTTACGTAAACCGCGTATATTAATGCGCCGGGCGCAAGTACGTTCGTGAATCGGCGTATCTCACTCATTTGCATATTCAAATCGTAAATCAATGGGAGCGCCCCTTGCGGCCAGCGTAAATATGCGCCCACGATACGACGGCGTAGGAAACTTACGTCGGTCGGATGAAGCCTAGTTTCAGGCGTATCTTGCTTTCAGAGTCAGGTACATAGATACGACGGCGCATAGATAGACTTACGCAGCGTATCTCGAGATACGTTGGCGTAAGTGCTACGTGAATCCGGGCCTTAGTGTTTTACAATACATACCTATGTGCTTTTAAAAGTCAATTTCCTTTAGTTCTTCGCGAAAAATATACACATTATCGGGATGTTGGCACACTGCTACTGGTGTATCCACAGTATCACCCTGTGAGGATATACATTAAAAAATCAAATTCTTTTCATAAAACTTGACTTAGTACTTGGTGCAGAAACCCTTGTTGGCAAGCACAGTGGTAAGACATTTCTTGTAGTTAGTGACCAGGTTTGCACACATCTCAGGAGGGATTTTGGTTCACTCTTCTTTACAGATCTTCCCTAAATCCTTAAAGAGGAAGCAAACCCGGGTTTTACTTCCTCTTTTTTCCCCTGCATTTCTCTGCAAAGTAAAGGCATAATGGGCTAGTATGCATCACATACTAGCCCATTATGTGGCACTTAAAAACAATAAGGTAAACTGTCAGCGCAAAAGACTAAAAAAGTGCATAAAAAATGTAAATGAATATGGACAGAGGATAGATCTAAAAAACAGTCACAGTTCTTTAGTCCATATCCTAATATGTGGTAATAACCAATCCTTTAACCACTTCCCGCCCGGCCTATGGCCGATTTACGTCCGGGAAGTGGTTATGAAATCCTGACAGGACGTTCTAGAACGTCCTGCAGGATTTCATGCCGCGCGCGCCCGTGGGGGCGCGCATCGCGGCGATCGGTGATGCGGGGTGTCAGTCTGACACCCTGCATCTCCGATCTCGGTAAAGAGCCTCCGGCGGAGACTCTTTACCACGTGATCAGCCGTGTCCAACCACGGCTGATCACGATGTAAACAGGAAGAGCCGCCGATGGCTCTTCCTCACTCGCGTCTGACAGACGCGAGTAGAGGATAGCCGATCGGCGGCTCTCCTGACAGGGGGGGTTCACGCTGATTGTTTATCAGCGCAGCCCCCCCTCGGATCGCCACACTGGACCACCAGGGATGCCCACCCTGGAGCACCAGGGTGGGCAAAAAAAAAAAAAAAGCCAGAAAAAAAAAAAAAAAGTAAAAAAATAAATAAAAAAAAAAAACATAAAGAAAAAAGATGCCAGTCAGTGCCCACAAAGGGGCACTGACTGGCAACAATCAGTGCTGCCACTCCAGTGTCCATCAGCGCCACCCCAGTGTCCATCAGCGCCACCCCAGTGTCCATCAGCGCCACCCCAGTGTCCATCAGTGCCACCCCACAGTGCCCATCCATGCCCAGTGCCCACCTAGCAGTGCCCATCTGTGCCACCCATAAGTATCCATCAGTGCCGCCCATGAGTGCCCATCTGTGCCGCCTATGAGTGCCCATCAGTGCCGCCTATGTGTGCCCATCAGTGCCGCCTATGTGTGCCCATCAGTGCCGCCTATGTGTGCCCATCAGTGCCGCCTATGTGTGCCCATCAGTGACGCCTATGTGTGCCCATCAGTGTCGCATACCAGCGCCGCCAATCAGTGCCACCTCATCTGTGCCCGTCAGTACTACCTCATCGATGTCCATCAGTGCCATCTCATCGGTGCCCATTAGTGCCGCCATATCAGTGCCCGTAATTGAAAGAGAAAACGTATTTACAAAAAAATTAACAGAAAAAAATAAAAACGTAATTTTTTTCCCAAATGTTCAGCCTTTTTTTAGTTGTTGCGCAAAAAAAAAAAATCGCAGAGGTGATCAAATACCACCAAAAGAAAGCTCTATTTGTGGGGAAAAAAGGACGCCAATTTTGTTTGGGTACAGTGTAGCATGACCGCGCAATTGCCATTCAAAGTGCGACAGTGCTGAAAGCTGAAAATTGGCTTGGGCGGGAAGCTGCGTAAGTACCTGGTATGGAAGTGGTTAAAGGAGGGGAGGAGAGGGATAGGAGGATGGTAGGCAGCAGCTGTCCTCATAGAAAGCCGGCTCTGTAAGGGGAACAAAGGGGAACAAAACGGGAAGCGCCACCTAAGTGCAATATGTTAATCACAATTTATTGAGTTAAAAAGGAAATGCACTTACAAACATGTATAAAAAACGGGCTCATCTGTGTGCTGTAATCGCGGTCCGGTCCGGTCTCAGGGGCATCCAGGCTCACGGGTAGGCAGGAGAGTGTAGAAATTCATCCTGTTGTAATCAGGAAGCCAGCCAGAACCAGCGTGGAACGCAGACGATGACATCACAGGAAGCGGAACCAGAGAGAGCACTAGGGGAAAGACAGTATGAGGCAAACCACTGAGAATCTAGGCTACGCGCTCGGAGCCTTCTGCTCCTTCTAGAGGCCATAAATAGCACTACTCACTGGGACCGCTGGTCCTGGGACCCCCACCTTTCTTATATCTACTTCCTGTTCCACGCAGGTAAATTATCTCACCTTGGTCACTTATTGCATGATTTAGTCACACTGTATCCTTTCACTAAGTTTTGTTTTCCACCTCACACACAAATTTTTAACCCCCGGTTCCTGCTCCTTCCAATTTTTACCTCCCCATTCCTTCCTTTGTCTGTTCCTCTGTTTTCTTTTTTCACCCCTCTTTTCTTACTCTTTCTTCTCTTTCTGTATTCTTCCATTCATTTTTTCCCCTTTTTTCCCCCTCTTGTTTTCCTTCAATTCCTTTCTTCCCCCCTCCTTTCTTGCCCATTCCCCTCCCCCGTTTCTGCCTTCTTTCCTCCCTTTCCCCCCTTCTTTCTTTTCTTCCCCCCTTCTTTCTTTTCATTGGTTTACACGAGTTTGGGGTCACTAGTCACTTTTATGCTCATATCTGCACACATCCCTCACTTGGTCACCATCACCCCCACCTTCTGAGCATTAAGTTACTTTATTATCATTGACATCTATATATACATATCAATAGGTTCCTTTCCACATTCATCCCCCTTGGCCACCGTGGGAGATACCTCTCTTGTGGTTATTCCAGGCGTTTGAGTTTGATTGGACATCCTGCTCCTAGGTAGGAGACACGACCCCTAACATGTATTATAAATGTTTGCCCCTGCTGGTGTATTTTTTACACTCAGCAGCATTTTTTACTAATGTCAATGTACTTATGTCTTATGTTTGTATACCAACGTTTAGATTGTCTCCTGACGAAGTGATATCCATCGCGAAACTAGTTGAGATTTTCCGTATCGTGACTCCAACCTTCACCCAAAAAAAAAATTTCCTGGGGATTGCACTTACGGTGATTTGTTCGACGTCACGCTATGTGCATTCTTTTAGATATTGTCAATGTTTGATGTTTTTTATTTCTTGTTTTTTGTTAATGTACTAATAAATTGATGTATTTTTGAGATTACTGCTCTTTTTGAGTTTACCCATTTACCGTGTACCGCACCAGTCCTCCCTGCCCACTTTATTTTGTTGGCTCTCTAGGGTCTTTGGGGTTCCCTGGGTCCTTCTGCTATTCCATTAAGATTTGGATGATGGTACGGCTTTAAACTTTTGTTTATTTGTTCAATTTAGAGCAGACCTGGGCAAACTACGGCCCGCGGGCCGTATACGGCCCGGCGGACCTTTTAATCCGGCCCACCCCCGCCGCCGAAATCGCCGCCGCTGCCACGTTAATCACCGCGGCAGGGAACATTAGACAGCGTTCGTTTGAACAGCTGTTTTCCCCCGCCGCGCATAGACACTCCCCCTTGGACGGATCTGTCCAATCGCGAGCAAGGGGGAGTCACATAGACACTCCCCCTTGCTCGCGATTGGACAGATCTGTCCAAGGGGGAGTGTCTATGGCATAGACACTCCCCCTTGGACAGATCTGTCCAATCGTGAGCAAGGGGGAGTCACATAGACACTCCCCCTTGCTCGCGATTGGACAGATCCGTCCAAGGGGGAGTGTCTATGCGCAGCGGGGAAAACAGCTGTTCAAACGAACGCTGTCTGTAATGTTCCCCGCCGCGGAGATAACAGTAGGCAGGGCCGGGAGGGGTCACTGTGCCCATCACACGCAGCCACTTGTGCCAACACATGCAGCCACTTGTGCCAATACATGCAGCCACTTGTGCCAACACACGCAGCCACTGTGCCACCATAAATTGTCGCCACTGTGCCAATCACACGCAGCCACTGTGCCAATCACACGTAGCCACTGTGCCAATCACACGCAGCCACTGTTCCCATCAAACGCAGCCACTGTGCCAATCACACGCAGCCACTGTGCAATCAATTGTTGCCACTGTGCCAATCACATGCAGCCACTGTGCCAATCACACGCAGCCACTGTGCCAATCACATGCAGCCACTGTGCCAATCACATGCAGCCACTGTGCCCATCAAACGCAGCCACTGTGCCAATAACACGCAGTCACTCTGCCCATCAAACGCAGCCACTGTGCCAATCACACGCAGCCACTGTGCCCATCAAACGCAGCCACTGTGCCATCAATTGTCGCCACTGTGCCCATCAAACGCAGTCACTGTGCCATCAATTGTTGCCACTGTGCCCATCACACGCAGCCACTGTGCCATCAATTGTCGCCACTGTGCCCATCAAACGCAACCACTGTGCCATCACACGCAGCCACTGTGCCATCACATGCAGCCACTGTTTAATCAATTGTTATTGATTAAACAGTGGCTGCCTGTCCCCAGCCTCTGTCCCCCTCCTGTGTCATGTCCCCAGCGTCTGTCCCCCTCCTGTGTCATGTCCCCAGCGTCTGTCCCCCTCCTGTGTCATGTCCCCAGCGCCTGTCTCCCTCCTGTGTCATGTCCCCAGCGTCTGTCTCCCTCCTGTGTCATGTCCCCAGCGTCTGTCCCCCTCCTGTGTCATGTCCCCAGCGTCTGTCCCCCTCCTGTGTCATGTCCCCAGCGTCTGTCCCCCTCCTGTGTCATGTCCCCAGCGTCTGTCCCCCTCCTGTGTCATGTCCCCAGCGTCTGTCCCCCTCCTGTGTCATGTCCCCAGCCTCTGTCCCCCTCTTGTGTCATGTCCCCAGCCTCTGTCCCCCTCCTGTGTCATGTCCCCAGCCTCTGTCCCCCTCCTGTGTCATGTCCCCAGCCTCTGTCCCCCTCCTGTGTCATGTCCCCAGCCTCTGTCCCCCTCCTGTGCCATGTCCCCAGCCTCTGTCCCCCTCCTGTGCCATGTCCCCAGCCTCTGTCCCCCTCCTGTGTCATGTCCCCAGCCTCTGTCCCCCTCCTGTGTCATGTCCCCAGCCTCTGTCCCCCTCCTGTGTCATGTCCCCAGCCTCTGTCCCCCTCCTGTGTCATGTCCCCAGCCTCTGTCCCCCTCCTGTGCCATGTCCCCAGCCTCTGTCCCCCTCCTGTGCCATGTCCCCAGCCTCTGTCCCCCTCCTGTGCCATGTCCCCAGCCTCTGTCCCCCTCCTGTGCCATGTCCCCAGCCTCTGTCCCCCTCCTGTGTCATGTCCCCAGCCTCTGTCCCCCTCCTGTGTCATGTCCCCAGCCTCTGTCCCCCTCCTGTGTCATGTCCCCAGCCTCTGTCCCCCTCCTGTGTCATGTCCCCAGCCTCTGTCCCCCTCCTGTGTCATGTCCCCAGCCTCTGTCCCCCTCCTGTGCCATGTCCCCAGCCTCTGTCCCCCTCCTGTGCCATGTCCCCAGCCTCTGTCCCCCTCCTGTGCCATGTCTATAACAAGTACTCGTACCAGTTTTCCAACAATGATATTTACTGCTTTTTATAAAGAAATACAATTGATTTTATGCAGTATTGAGTTTAGCCTTTTGGCCCGGCCCTCCAAAATATTTTTAGTTTCTCATGTGGCCCCATCGAAAAAATAATTGCCCACCCCTGATTTAGAGGCTAAAAAATTTGTTTCATTGCTCCGTCAAATCTTTTTTTTTTTTTTAAGATTCTGTCGAATCTCCTTTTTTTTTCTTAAGATTCCGTCAAATCTTCTTAGAACATTCGACAGACACCATAAGCCTTCAATGACAGATTCGACCTCAATTAATTTGGACTTTCGGACGAATGCATTTTTTTTACGAAAAACGAAATGAATAAAAACGAATTTCGGGAGTAACTAAATAAATGTATTTTTCAGACGAAAACGAAATTCCAAAACAAAATATTTCAGTATGCACATATCTAATAATCACTACATTTCACCTCGCATTCGTTCCATTGTAAGGGACTGAACCGGAATCCGGGCCCAGTTTTTCCAGCCTCTGTGGCAGGCTGGGTTCCGGTCCGGATGTTCGGGTCCACTGGAGTCCACAATCAGGTGGACTTTAAATACCCAGAAAGAGAGCACAGCAGGGCTCTGGCTGGAGACTCAGGGAGGAACCTGAGTGAGAGGAGCTCTGTGTGTTGGACTGAAAGGTTCACTTTACCACATGTTTTTGTCGGTGACGGGGACTAGCCCCGCACTGTATAGAGAGGAGACTGTTTTGTTTAGTTTAGAACCGGACGGCAAGGATTTAATTTACTGTTTTGTTTATTTTTATTTGCAAATCTCCTGTAAATAAACCTGGCATCTGCCAGATTTTAAAGTAAGTGCCTGTTTGCTGACCTTCCTTCAGAAAAGGTGATCCCTCACAAGCTAATCTCCCACACTATATATATATATATATATACACATATACAGTATATATATAAAATATTGTTACATATCTGAGTGTGGATCCCCCTTACATCAGGGTCCCCAGAGAGCCTCCCCCTTACACCAGGGTCCCCCAGGAGTCTCCCCCTTACATCAGGGTCCCCAGAGAGCTCTTTCCTTACATCAGGGTCCCAAGAAGAGCCTCACCTTACATCAGGGTCCCCGGAGAGTCTCCACCTTACATCAGGGTCCCCAGAGAGCCCCCTTCTTACACCAGGGTTCCCAGAGAGCCCCTCCCTTACAAGGGAAGTGGGTTCCCCCAGGGTTCTGTGCTAGAACCAATCCTATTTAATTTGTTCATAAATGACCTGGAGGATGGGGTAAACAGTTCAATCTCTGTATTTGCGGACGATACTAAGCTAAGCAGGGCAATAGCTTCTCCACAGGATGTGGAAACCTTGAAAGAGCATCTGAACAAATTAATGGGGTGGGCAACTACATAGCAACTGAGAAAAATGTAAACTAATGCATTTGGGTGGCAAAAAAATGAATGCAATCTACTCACTAGGGGATGAACCTCTGGGAGAATCTAGGATGGAAAAGGACCTGGGGGTTCTAGTAGATGATAGTCTCAGCAATGCCAAGCTGCTGCTAACAAAGCAAACAGAATATTGACATGCATTAAAAAGGGGATTAACTCCAGGGATAAAGCAAAATTTCTCCCACTCTACAAGACTCTGGTCCGGCCTAACCTGGAGTATGCTGTCCAGTTCTGGGCACCAGTCCTCAGGAAGGATGTACTGGAAATGGAGAGAGTACAAAGAAGGGCAACAAAGCTAATAAAGGTTCTGGAGGATATTAGTTATGAAGAAAGGTTGCGAGCACTGAACTAATTCTGTCTGGAGAAGAGACGCTTGAGAGGGAATACGATATGATTTCAATTTAAAAATACTGTACTGGTGACCCCACAATAGGGATAAAACTTTTTTGCGGAAGGGAGTTTAATAAGACACGTGGCCACGTGGAACTGGGGGCTTTTTGCCAAGAGGAATGGGCAGATTACCATCTGAGAAGATAAAGAGCTTCATCCACAAATACCACAAAAGACTTTAAGCTGTCACTGATGTTAAAGTGGGCAATACACGGTATTAAAGCGGAGTTCCACCCAAAAGTGGAACTTCCGTTTAATCCACTCCTCGCCCCCTTACATGCCACATTTGGCATGTAATTTTCTTGGGGGGGAGTGGGGGCTTCAGGAGGAGTGGGACTTCTTGTCCCACCTCTTCCTTCCGCCCAGGGACCACTAAGGCAATACGTCATATCGCCTTTTAGTCGCCCCTCCCTGTAGGCGATCAACTGGGACATGTGACAGGTCCCAAGCGATCGCCTGTCCAATCAGGGAGCTCTGCGCCATTCGTGCATGCGCAGTGGGTGCCTGGCCGTGAAGCCGAAAGCTGTCACGGCCGGGTGCCCACAGTTGCAATGGAGGCGCCGGCGGGGAAGGGGCGTACCGGAACGAAGCTCTCAGTGGCACGTCGCTGGACCGAGGAACAGGTAAGTGTATGTTTATTAAAAGCCAGCAGCTACACTTTTTGTAGCTGCTGACTTTTAATAAACATAAAAAAAAGCCCGGAACACCCCTTTAAGAACTGGGATATGTAAACTTTTTTCATTATGATTTAAAAAGAGTAAACACAGTTGATTGATAATAAATGGCTTCAGCCAAACACTAACCATGAGTGAAAGAAAAGTATTTGTGTTATTCATATTCTCTGAAAAGTGGCCAAGAAATCATTAAATTCTGTCAGGGTATATAAACTTATGAGCACAATTGTATATATGTGTATATATCTATATATAGATATATAAATAGTTAGATAATACTATTTTTAAATGTTGCTTTTATTTGAAAATGATGTCTTCTCTGTTTAGAACAAGCATGCACACAACTTTTAAATGTTCAGTTATCTGAGTAAGGGTGCACCTGAATTGTGAATGTATTTAAAATGGAACATATCTCATTTTCCAAAATCATATGACTGGTAGCCCACAGAGGTAATGACATTTCTCAAGGGACAGAGGGCTAAGGTCACTTCCTGGCAAAGTAGTATCAGTTGTCAACACATTCCAAACAAGTTATTAAAAACCCACAGATGCCATCCTAAATAGCAATGCTTAAGGCTGACAAGCTAGTGGAAGGACAATAGGTAACTCAACTTTGCATTCATTTTCTACCATATTGTTCCATTTTACAGAATATTCTCTGCACTAAGTCCATACCTTTACATGTCCTCACATATAAGATTAGTAATTAGATCTTCAAAAAATATATTAAAATTAATAAATGGGGGGAATTCATACTTTTAAATTTATCGTAAGCGGTTTGTGTGTTTGAAGCGATAAAATCTTTTAGTGCATTGCTTTTAAACACCTAGGGCTAGATTCAGATAGATCTGCCTATCTTTAGGCGGGCGTAGTGTATCTCAGATACACTATGCCGCCGTAATTTAGAGCGGCAGGTCCTGTATTCAGAAAGAACTTGCGCTCTAAGTTACGGTGGCGTAGTGTAAATGGGCCGGCGTAAGCCCGCCTAATTCAAATCGTCCAGGCAGTGGGCGTGTTGTATTAAAATGAGCCTTGACCCCACGTAATTGACGTTCCTAACGAACAGCGCATGCGCCGTCCGTGAATGTATCCCAGTGCGCATGCTCGAAATCACGTCGCAAATAGTCAATGCTTTCGACATGAACATAACTTACGCACAGCCCTATTCGCGTACGACTTACGCAAACGACGGAAAATTTGACGTTGTTCCGACGTCCATACTTAACATTGGCTATGCCTCCTATAGCAGGGGTAACTTTACGCCGGAAAAAGCCTTACGTAAACGGCGTATCTTTACTGCAACGGGCGTGCGTACGTTCGTGAATAGGCGTATCTTGCTGATTTACATATTCTAGGCGTAAATCAGCGTACACGCCCCTAGCGGCCAGCGTAAATAGACAGCGAAGATACGACGGCGTAGGAGACTTACGCCGGTCGTATCTTAGCAACATTTAAGCGTATCTCAATTTGAGCATACGCTTAAAGATACGACGGCGCGGATTCGGACTTACGACGGCGTATCTACTGATACGCCCGTCGTAAGTCTTTCTGAATCTAGCCCCTATAGTATATTCTAAGGGAGATCTACATCCTATTTTCTGCTATCACTACTTATATCTAAATGTGCAGCAGCCAAATTTCCCTTGTTCTTTACATCAGTTTCATCTCTTTTTTTGGTAGCTACATATATATTGCTGCAAGACGAATGGCACCACAATGCCCAGCACTGCAGTATGAGTGTTGCCATACATTTGGACAGACATTTTTTTTACCTAGGTTTTCAAATGAGGGGTGCTGTTTCCAACCCCTGTCTTAACAGACATTTGCACATGTATTGCATGTAGTTTTCAATACTATATAGTTCTCCTTTATGTCCCTTTAGTTGGATAGATTTCAGATTTGATCTGTTTGTTTTTTCTACATAGTTCCTGTGCTGCAAAGGACAGCTGCTCGGCTGATTGCCCTTCACCCATGGGAGTTCAGCAGCCTAAGGTTCTTTTTCCAGAAATTTGGGAATCTGGGAAAAAAACCTGCATTTGAATTGTTTCACAGAAATACATGTTTTCATCTTTTGCTTATTATAACTGTAAAGATTATTGAAATTTGATGTAAGGATCCTCTTTTTATAGCTTCCAGTGTAAGACATTAAAGGGTTAGTTCATCTTTATAAAAAAAAACTGCCTATGCAGGTAAGAGGCGCCTATGGATAAAAGCAAACTGTGCAGCTTTAAAGTAAATCTAATGCATATTTTATATTTAAAATAAAAATGATATTATACTTATGTAGCGGCCTGCTACTTTGTAGCCAGCGCTGCTTTAAATTTAGAGGGTAGTCTGAAAGTTAGTTGACTCAGACTGTATTCTTTTTTACTAAATTTGGGCCTCTGTTCCAGCCATGGCTGTACTGTGAGTGACCACTATTGTTGTCTGGGGTGCTGTTACCACCCAAGGCTAAGGGTGGCAGCAGTCAGGTCAAGGTGTTTTGGGTGTTCCCCTTTGGCAGCCAATCAGAGGGAGTTGATCGTCCCGCTGTGCATGCTGGAGAGGAGTACATAAGGGACAGACGTCATTAGTCCGGGTTCGTCGTCGATCCTGGGTCTGTCGTCCCACCCCCCCCCCCCCCCATGAGTGGCCCTCATGGCCGGGGGTGCGTGTTCAAGTGTTCCTGGCTCCGGGACCACGTTGGTCCAGGGTTGTGATCTACTAAGTAGTCTACTAGGTAGTCAGACTGGGTCTACGCTTGCAGAGTGGTCCTGTGCTGTCCATCCTGAGGGAGGAAGCCACTCGATGAAGAACCTGTCTTGGAGAGCGCCGAGCAAGAGGCTGGTATCTCAGGAGAGGCCTTGAACTTCATTGAAGGACACACCATTACTGAAAGGCTGAATGATGGTTATTTGGGAGAGATCCAGGTGCTTAATCCTGTGCTGTGAGGATTTTGGACCGAATATACCTCCATCTTTGGGAAGGTCTGTGGCAGAGACTTTACCAAGTTTCCGTGTGACATCCTGGCTGCTAGGTTAGTGAGACCAATCCAGGTGCACAATACCCACTCTGGCTAGAGTGGCGACGAAAAGCTGTGTTGCTGGAAGCATGAGTGTTTCCAAACAGAAGTTATACACCTGAACCTATTACCTATTACCCTTCCACCTCTTCAACTACTTATTTTATTCTTTTACCAAGTTCGACAAATAAAGCAAAGAAAAAGAAGTCTTAAGTGTGGACATTGACTTTTTTCTCAACTCTCATGACACCCTAGACGGTGAGGAAATAGAGGTGACATGCCGCCCAAAACAAACCAGCAGCTCCTTTGGGGGTAGTGCTACACTTACATGCAATGGTATTGCATAGAGTGACACCTTACAGTACCTTCTATTCTGGAGTCCCCTGCCGACACTCTTCACTCCTCATGCCTACAGGCGCCTGTGGTGGATTATTTTTAGCTTCTCCTTATAAGCAAATAATTCCATGCACTATTAAGGGCCCTTTCAGCCTTTTGGTATAATGCATCTTAATATACCCCTGTCTTGAACATTTCCCCAAATAAAACAGACATAGTCACTGTCCTCTTACATCCTTAGTTCCATCGCTCAACTACCTCTCCCGAGCACAGGGACTTTATTCATTCCTTCATTCAGGCTTTATTCCTCGGCCAACAAAAGGAATGACAAACAGGAAGTTATGGCCCCAACAGCCAATCGCTTCCTCCATGCAAAATTACATCACAGGAAATGGCATCACAGGATATGACAACACCGGCTATGACAACACAGGCTATGACAACACAGGATATGACAGTCATTATGGAGCCCATTTAATACTGCTCAGTGTAACCAGTATATAGTAAGATCATTCTACTTGCTCGTACATACTAGAGAGGATCTGCGGGGACATTGCTACTGCTGTTGTCAATATACGGTACGAGTATACCAACATGGCAGATATCAATGTCCTCTTATAAAAGCAGATATGTATCCAAAAGGGATAGCATAGCCACAACCAAGATATAAAAGTTTTTTCTCGTTATGCAGACTTCGCTTCTCTAATGTGCATAGACATTTAAAGGCAAGAATCCAAGGGCATTGCACTTGATACTTACAAACCGGCAAACATCCACACACACACAGAGAACTCCAAGCCCATGAGAATGTTTTCATACTGACGGTTTTACCGCTGGTCCCGATTCAACCCGAGTGCGATCTACTAGAACGATCCTCGGTTAAATCAGACACAGGGAGACAGATGACAATCTATAAAACACACACCCTAGAATAAAATGTCCACATGAGTCCATATAATAAAATTTCCAACAACAGTGCCCCCTCAGCAATCCATGTGGTAAGAGGTACCCATGCAGGTGCGCTCCCGAGCTGGGCTGTGTGCATCTATAGATTCTGCTTCCTCCTCACAGCACTTTGACTGACAGCAGCAGCACTTGCTACTCATTGGGGTGAGGGTTGGGGAACAGGTAATGGGGTGTTTTATACCTTATTGCATAGAAAACTTTAGACTTTAGAAAAACTTTAACTAATGTTGAATAATGTCCTTGCTATAGGTTTATTTCATTTGCATACCTCCCAGTCTAGCTGAAAATCTCCCCAATATAATGCTCCCGCATTCTGTCTTGTACCTAGGACGTTGCTAAGATGCTCCCGCCAGTTGATGCTCTTCCCCATTATCACAGGAGCAGGCTGTCTCTGATTCAAAATCCTGACAATATGTATTCTCTCTCCTATCGCAGAAACTAAGCTCAGAACTGCTGCAGTGGAGGAGATAGAGTACCACAAGTGCGTGGATGCTTGAATCGCAGGGAGCGCACTCCTGTGATGTGGTGCTGAGCAGTAGCCACTGGGAGTGTCTTAGTAATGTCTTAACAACAAGGCAAGAGTTTTTCTGCCAGGTTTTCAGAGGTACATACTGTAAGTGGCCTACAGCTATAGCAAGGACTATATTCACCAAAGCAGCACAGTTTGTTTTATCTACAGGCACCAAAAAAGAGACAAAAAAGTCTGATCTATTTACTTCTTTTTCTGAAAAGCAAAAACGGTGAAGGGAGAAACTGAGCCAAAGCCAATGTACCATGAAATGGTTACAACAGTATAAATGTGTGAATTAAGAGCTGTTGTATTCATGGCAAGGAAAACATATCTACATTTCCTACTGAGATAAGACATATGTGAAATGTACAAAAAATTAACACCAAACAAGTTTTACAGTAAACATTCTGAATTTGTGTGTGGCACTAGATTAGTCTAAAGCCATGTACACACGGGCTGAATGTTGGGTGACATTGGCTGGTTAAAAAAAACATTCGGCCCGTGTATGTGGTAGCCGATCCGACAAAAAACAGCAGCTGACCGATCAGAGTGTTCAGGCTGGGGAGCCGACACAATAGAACAGCAGGGTCCCATTACTCCGCACAATAAAAGAAGACCTAAAACACTGGAGCAAAATTATTTTTTTCGTGGTTTGGGTACACAGCCATTCTCTAAATGAATGTCCTACCATGTCTTTTGTACATTCTTTAAGCTGTACCCATTAAACTACCAAAATATTTCTTCCGATCATACAAACAAAATGTGTTTCCCCTTTCCTATGGAAACAAGGCCATCCAAGAATCAGTTACGCTCAACTTGCAGTACCTAAATCCAAAGGAGGGATAGACCTCCCTGACACCCAATACAACTACTGGGCCTGTCACTTAGCCTGTATAGTGGATTGGAATCTCCACTACAAGACCAAGGACTGGATAGAACTAGAGAACTCTTTTTCCACTACACCTATTAACACCACACCCTGGCTATGTCACTACCATATCCCTTAAGACATACAAGAACACCCACTCATAGGACCGACTCTACAATGCTTTAAAACAACTTGTTCCAAACTCTGAATTGCCAAAGTGCCCGGTCCGATGATGCCTGTCTTGATGAACCCAGAGTTCCAACCCGGAATAACCACCTGGGGATCGGATTGAGGGCTAAGACTTCACCACCTTTTCAGAGCAGGCTCTCTCCTTGAGCCTGACCACATTAAAA
The DNA here is from genome assembly GCF_905171775.1 of Rana temporaria. NCBI lineage: Eukaryota > Metazoa > Chordata > Amphibia > Anura > Ranidae > Rana > Rana temporaria. The sequence goes on along the minus strand of NC_053493.1, from coordinate 280,719,486 downwards.
CACAATGGCCCGACCTACATGCAACTTAGACCCCTTTCACACTGAGGCGCTTTGCAGGTGCTATAATGCTAAAAATAGTGCCTGAAAAGTGTCCTGAAAGAGTCGTTCCTCACACTCCAGTGTTAAATGAATGGGCACTGCGGCTATACCGCCGGCAAAGCGCCGCTGCAGCCAGTGTTTTTAACCCTTTTTCGGCCACTAGCGGGGGTTAAAAGCATACCGCTAGCAGCCGAATAGTGCCACGAAATTGACAGTAAAGCGCCGCTAAAATTGTGAAAGGGGCCTTAGACATTTCGCTCAATCCCTACAATGCTCAGCGCCAACTTCCGACCCCCCTTACCCCCTATGAGAGACTATGCTCTGCAACCAACCCCATACAACATGTAATTTCTATCATCCATAACACACTATGGGCAGATCAACATGCTGACGCGGGGAAAACATGGACTCAAGACTTACAATTAGATCTGACTGAAGAAAACTGGGAGCTTATTCATTGTCATGTCCACAAAGGTTCTACATATCTATTTAAGAAAAAAAACTATAAAATCCTATCCCGCTGGTACATGACACCTTCCCTACTCTGTAAATTTGACCCGAATACTTCTGACCGCTGTTGGAGGTGCCAACAAGCGGAAGGAACTCTCCCACACATCTGGTGGGATTGTCCCAACATCCAACCATTTTGAAAGGAAGTACACAATCAAACAACCCGGTTAACAACCTACCCCTTAGATTTTACCCCAGCACAATACCTTCTTCACCACTCATCTTCCCCCCTTCACTGGCTCTTACTCTAGATATCTGGCCATGATGATGGTGAATGCAGCCAAAATCTGAATACCAGTACTTTGGAGATCATCTGAATCCCTTTCCATGTCCAAATGGTCCAGAGATGGAACAATTATTAGCTGTGTCAAAAGACTCTCTTTCTAAATTCACATCCTTTCCCCCTTCCCCGCTTTCTCACTCTATTCCCACTGGCCCCAATACCTAACACATTTCCAATACCAATTACACCACTTACAACTTTTTCACACATATTTCCTCAACTGGAACATCATGCTTACCTAAAGGGGTTGTAGAGGTTTGTTTTTTATTTTCTAAATAGGTTCCTTTAAGCTAGTGCATTGTTGGTTCACTTACCTTTTCCTTCGATTTCCCTTCTAAATGTTTTTTTTCTTTGTCTGAATTTCTCACTTCCTGTTCCTCCTCAAGTAAGCTTGCCCCCATCATCCGAGCCATTCTGGCTGGGGGTTAGTCAGCGTGCTCGCCCCCTCCCTTGGGACTACATCCCAGTGGGGAGACGATGTGTTACCTTTTCCTTTGATTTCCCTTCTAAATGTGAACACATCGTCTCCCCACGGGGATGTAGTCCCAAGGGAGGGGGCGAGCACGCTGACTAACCCCCAGCCAGAATGGCTCGGATGATGGGGGCAAGCTTACTTGAGGAGGAACAGGAAGTGAGAAATTCAGACAAAGAAAAAAAACATTTAGAAGGGAAATCGATGGAAAAGGTAAGTGAACCAACAATGCACTAGCTTAAAGGAACCTATTTAGAAAATAAAAAACGAATGTGTCCTGCCCGTGCAGGTCGCAGACAGGTCTAAGGTGATGGACATTAATAAGACAATAATAGATAACCTGTTTTCAGACGCGAATCACTGTAACGAATCTGGCATAACTAGTACATAAGCAATACCCAGTTAAAACCTGTACTTTACTACTAAAAACACAGGCCTATCCATGGTAAACGAAAAACTGACTGCCGTCCGTTCAGACACACATGACAAATTTCTCAGAGTCTGGCGGCCATGGATCACATACTCTCAACCCTCCCGATTTGATGGTACACACAACCCGTGGACTCCTTCCTCCCATCCTCTCTCCTCACTCTTCTTCTCTATACTGGACTTTCCATTTTTTCCCCTTTCCAACGTTTCCGTCTTACTTTTTCGCTACGTTTTATGTATTCAATCTATAATTTGGGCCGAGATGGTTATTGAAACATCTTATCTTTCACGTTACCTTCTATTTCTGTTAACTTTGAATAAGGTATTTTGCCTGATGGGGAAACCCCTGGTCATGCAGCTTTGCTGACATAAGCCCAGGCAATATAAATGGTACATTCTGACCATGGTTACCCTACCCCGCCCAGGGACATTTTGATGGGCAAATCTTGGTCTTCCGTTTCCCCATTCAATTTTATGGGACATTAGGTTTGTTACCTGCTTGAGTGTGTGATACATGCCGATATGTATTTTTTTTGTCCTATTTCCTTGTTTGTCTACCACGCAATGTAATCATCTGAGGAAAATTATGTTATATGTTGGATTTCATGACAATAAAGTATTTTGTAAAAGAAAAACACAGGCCTATCTACACACCACCAACCACATCTGTTAATATGCAAAATACTGTTACAAGGTGAACAGCTCCCTTATTATTCCATATACCGTTCATATTCTACAAGACAACATTTAAATTCCATAAGATATTCTGAATTGTTCAACTAAGACATTGTATTCCTTATGGATTTTCTATACCCCACCCTTATTACTGTATTACCCCCTTTTTTTGTTTTAATAAACTTTGGTTTGGAATAAAAAAAAGAACAGCAGGGGAGATCACTGATAAGTGTGTGGCTGGGGGAGTCATTTTCTTTTGTTCAAATGACTTGTATATGGGAAGTCTTAAGCCTGGTACACACCACTAGTTTTTATTTTATTTTTTTATTACGTTCAACCCAGTGAAAAAAACTAGTGGTGTGTACCAGGCTTAAGACTGCCCATATACAAGTATTTTTTTTTTTCATTCAAGCAGCAGGTTGAACAAAAGAAAATGATTTCCCCTTCCACACACTTATCAACACCACTGGCTGTAGCTGGCCTTGCTGATCGAGAAAGGAATTTCAAACAGGCTCGTTGTACACATGTCAATTGATAGATCACCGTGTACAACCAGCCTATTTATACCTGGATCGAAATTTGGCTGATCCATGTATGGCTATCTTAAAGTTTAAAAAAAAACAGTTACATTCCGGCACTTGCCGGCAATGTAACAGTCCCATTTGCTTGTGCTCTCAAACAAACTGTCAAACCATCAAATGGCTGGTGTTATAACTGGTGATATGTGCAGCATCATGGCAGCTAAAGACCAGAGGCTAATGTAGCAAGGTGTCACTTTGCAATGTGGTCGATAGACTACAGTTTGTAATTGAGAAGGAACTCAGCTCCCTCCGGTGGTCAATTGTTATACTGCCGCCACTTGTTCGGTTTAATTACATCACAACAATGCATTATGGACCTTGAAGTACAGGGAGATAAAGACTCCATTGCCTTGGGTGTTTAACAGACTACGATGCCCACAGTGCTACCCAAAGTGCATTGCATCATGCACAGCCTTCTGGGAGAAGCTACGGTACTTAAAGGAAGGGGAGGCTTGCATCCGGCCTCTTAGTGTTTGGCCTACGTTCCACGGCATCCAGAGTCGCCTGTCCACCAGCACTTTGTGGCGGCTGCGCGGAGGACCAGAGACTGCCAGTTGCGGAGGGGCCAAGAATAGGAACACTACAGATGGAGCGTACCAAAGAGACGAGGCCTCATTGGGTGAGAAGGGCACCTGCCCAACGATATAATAACTGAATCGCAGGAAGGTGGATCTGGTAAACTCACTATTGTAGTTTTGGAAGTTAACACGCAACGTGCAGGGATACATTGCATCCGGCAGTGACTATGCATTGAAGGAATTGACGTCTGTGTTGCCAGCACGCTTTATATTTACTTTGAATGTTTGTTTCTATTTTTCCTCATACCTATTGGATTACAAATTGTTAACGTGCACCAACTAAAGCCAGCGAAGACTTCAGTTAAACCGTAAGGAATGATTACAAGTCTGACTAACCAAGCTATCATAGTAGGACAACGTGTCTAAGAACTGCCCGCTAGGGGGAGCTAAAGAATTACAGATTCATATACATAGCATAATTATTCTATACTCATTTTGTACAGTATTGTGGTTCCTGAGAGCTGGGTGAGGCCTAGTGGAGAGGTACTCCAGTGCTGGTAGTACTGTATTGGGGAAATCCCTCCACCGCGTTCTTACACAGGTCTGATTTTGGTCTGTATTATTTAAACTTGTTCCTTAATCTTTATCATTGACTCTTGCAGGGCCCTGTAAGATGTCAACTGCTGTTTGTTTAACTCTGTTTCATCTTTTCTCTACCAAGTAAACACTTCTTGGTTAAACTGAATTTTGTGTGGAGCCTTATCTATTACCATTTGGACAGGTGGTCAATACAAGGTAATAACATTTAATTGTATCTTTATTACTGTATGATATCATTGTGGTTCCCAATTGCCATTGGGTTCCACAATCGTTGTGTTGTCCAGTTGTGCCAAGGGAGGGTTCCAACTAAACTTCTGGGGTTGATAGGCAGAGCTTAGACCCAAAATCTAAACCAGCAGCTCCTACGGGGGTAGTGCTACACTAAGATGGCAGTTTCCTTGACTGAAAATGATAGGAGGGTTTAGTTCCACTTTAAGGGCTTCAGACCAGCAGCTGCATTGATCATACAGTTGCTGGTGTGCAGTAGGAGGACTGAAATGCTGATCCTGACACACTGCACTATTCACTCTTTTTTTCTTTTTAATTTATTGAAATGTCACAAACGGTATTTCTTTAAGTTCTGTTCAGACAGTGGTGCTGGGATGTGGTTGTTTCGGCTGCAACCAGCTGCACTGGGAAAAGTACTGCTTGCAGAACAACTATTCGGCCTATACCACAACACAGTGCTGTGAACTGACTAGGTTAGGGTGACCAGACATCCCCGGTTTCTGGGTACAGTCCCCGGACTGAGGACACTGTCCCCGGACCAAATCTGTCTCCTCGGATTGGATTTGAACAGGGGCCCGGCAAATTTTAAAGACAGTGGGCCAGATCCACAGCCAGCCGCTGTTACACTGCCGGAAAATTTCTACCTAAGTGCCCGATCCACAAAGCACTTACCTAGAAATTTTCGGCTGTGTAACTTAAATCCGGCCGGCGCAAGGCGTTCCTATTCAAATGGGGCGAGTCACATTTAAATTAGGCGCGCTCCCGCGCCGGCCGTACTGCGCATATTCACGACGTCATTTTCCCGGCGTGCTTTGCGCGGTTTTACGTTGCGCCGGGTTTTGAGAATCGCGACGGGCGTAAAAAAAAAAATACGAGTTGCGCCGGGAAAAAAAAAAATTTGAAAAAAAAGACGGCGACGCGGGATAGAAGGGTCTACTTTTACAAGGCCTAAACAGTTTAGGCCTTGTAAAAGCAGCCCTAATTTTACGATTGCAAACTAATACTTACGGAGAAAAAACGAAGCTGAAAAGCTTCTTGGATCTCCGTAAGTGCTAATTTGCATACCCGAAGCGGCATTTCGACTCGAAATGCCCCCAGCGGCGGATGCGGTACTGCATCCTAAGATCCGACAGTGTAAGTCCCTTACACATGTCGGATCTTCTGCCTATCGATTGGAAACTGATTCTGTGGATCAGTTCCATAGATAGAAACAGGGATACAACGGCGTATCCCTTTTGTGGATTACCCCCAGTCAGTGCAGAATAATAAAAAAAAATCTGAATTACACCCCTCCTGCTCTGCCATTCCTACTAGCTATGGGGGTGTATTTTATCTATGCACCTCTATGATAATAATGTGCTGGTAAGAGTAGAGGAACTATTTCTTCAGTTTTGGGCGTGTGCCCATTCCACTCCAGCTTACATGTTCTTCTGCCTTCGCTCAAGTTCTGGCCAGCCGCCAGTCTGCTTATCGCCTTGCCTTCCCTGGCGGAGTGATCTTCCTCTGCTCCCCACCCAGTAGTAGCGGGGGCCGGAGAGTGAGACTTGAGAGGCTGTGAGGCGGTCAGGTGGGCGGCGGTGGCGACAGACAGAGAGAGGCAGTTCAGCTCAGTTGACAATGTCCAGCAGCAGGAACAGAGGGGAAACGGATCCCATGGTGGGGCTGCCAGTGCCTTCAAGGCTTCAACGCAGGTGTGTTTTGGGAGTGTCTGTGATTGTGAATGGACTACATTGCACTGTGTCTCTCTGGCATCATGGATGGAATCATACTCACAGGTAGCAGTGTGTCACATGACATGTCTGCTGGGTGCTGATCTTTTTTACTTATTGGTCATAAGTATCAGCATCCAGCAGCCATGTCATGTGACACACTGTGACAGAGCCAGCAATAGTCATGATAGAGTACCTGTTGCCTGTGTGTTATTATAATGCTGATAATCCTAACCAGTTGCCGACCACCCCATAGCAGATTTTTTTGCGACAGGGCTGGCGCACCATGCAGGATCATGTGTGTATATATACGTGATCCTGCATTTCTGGGACTCGATGTATGCCGGTACCCGCTGATTGTTCTGTACACAGGCAGAACAGCGGTCTGCCCATGTAAACAAGGCAGATCACCATTCTTTCAGTATGAAAGATATTGATTCTGTGTTCCTGCAAAGCAGAGACAGGGATCTATGCCTTCCCTTAGTAAAAGCATTTCCCACACAATGAGAAAACACTGGTTAGGCACACGTTTAACCTTTTGATTGCCCCTGCTGTTAACCAGCCAGTGTCATTAGTACAGTGACAGTGCATATTTTTAGCACTGATTACTGTATTAGTTTAACTGCACCCCAAAAAGTGTCAAAAGAATTTCTAAGTGTCTGATTTTCCCGTGGCAATAAATAAATAACTAATCCTGATATAAGTCGCTGATTGCCGCCATTACTAGTATAAAAAAAAATATGTCCCCGAATTTAATTAAAAAAATCTTGTCACCTTACCCTAGGAAACAAGGCAAATTACCTTGTCTGTGTGTTGGGACTATGCTGGGCACAAATCGAATTAAGCCTGCATAAATCTTATCAGTAATAAAGCTGCTGGCTGCTAATACTGATGGGCAATGGTTACACACTATCTGCTTTACCAGCTGCTATTACTGTATGGCCCAATACATATGGACTTAAATACAAAGCTTCTAACTTGTTTCTTAATTTATATGAGTGCTCAGCTAAATGTTAAAAGTTTGTACAGACAAATGTTTGTTGAGGTTTTCTGACCTGCTAACTGCAGCGGTCTGGGTACAAGAGAGTGTACTGTACAGATTGGTTAGTACACACTTGTGCATTCATTGAGCTTGGCTTTATGTCATGCCGACACAGACCTTAAAAGTAACATTGAAGCCTCTTGTGACCATGGATTTGCAATAAATACATTTCTGTGTTCAGAGCCTGAATACAGCTTTAGGCCTCATGCTGCATACAGGGCATTACATTTTCTCCTCTGAATGCCTTTTACTCCTGGCAGCTCCTTAAAAAGCATGCCTAAAGCTACATATTGCACACTCATTTAAGTGCGTCAGGCGTTTGAGCATTAATTGATTCCATTGGCCAAAATGTTAATTTATTCTGTCTACTGGAAAATGCTCAAGCGCTAAATGTGTCTAGCGTTTTATTCACAGTTATGCCTCGTACACACAACCATTTTTCTTGGCAGGAAAAAACAATGTTTTTTTCCGACGGGATTCCTTTCAAGCCTGCCTTGCATACACACGTTCAGGCCAAATACCGCCTGTCCAAATCGCGGTGACATACAACACGTACGACAGGACTATAAAGGGGAAGTTCCATTCAAACGGCGCCACCCTTTGGGCTGCTTTTGCTGATCCTTGTGTTAGTAAAAGTTTGGTGAGAGACAATTTGCGCATTTCATGAGCTGCATTAAACGATGCGATAATTTGCAGCGTGACAAATGTGATATCTCTATTACGAACGCTAGTTTTACCAGAAAGAGCGCTACCGTCTCATACTTGATTCTGAGCATGCGTGTTTTTTTCCCCTTGGAAAAGCATACACACAACCTGTTTTCCCGATGGGAAAAAGTCTGCCGGGAAAAAAGAAAGCCGGTTCTCCTTTTTTTCCCGGCAGTATTCTCGTCTGGAAAACTACAATGGAGCATACACACAGCCGGTTTAACCCGGCCAAAAGATCTCATGGCAGTCCCCCCCCCCCCCCAACTGAGGGGGGGGGGGGGGAGAGGAGGAGATGCTGCCGGGTGGGTTTGGGTTTTTTTTTTTCAGTTTTTTTTAGGGGGGGGGGGGGGGGGGTTATAGGTAGGAGGGCGAAAGGGGACTGCAAATAGGAAAGAGGTGATGGAATATTCTGGGACAGAAGCTGTGTAGGAAGAGCTATGGGGTAACGCCCCCCAGGCTTAATAATAGGATATGACATGTGAGATGGAGGAAGCAGTATTCTTTGTAGTTTTGTTATTATTATTATATAAAAAAAAATTTTTTGCTTTCCTCCTCACAACCACCTGGATGATTACTGTGACCCAGATCAGGAGCTGCACTAGCCCCCCCTGGCCCTGAGGGGATATTACCCTGGGGGGAGGGAGTTGGTGTGAAGGGTGGAAACTGAATGTATCAATTTATTATTTGTAATATGAATGAAGAACAGGATGATATATTTAGTTTGCACAAGGGTGATCTATCGACTCAAATTTGGTATATGTTAATGAGATTTGGTTTCCTGTATAAATGAAAAGGTGAAAAATAAAGAAATTGAAAAAAAAATTGAATTTGGGTACAGTGTTGTATGACCGCGCAATTGGCAGTGCTGAATAGAAAAAAATGGCCTGGGGTAAAATCTTGCAGAGCTAAAGTGGTTAAAGATAGGAAACTTTTTAACCCAATTTTTTTTTTTTATAACTGCTGTCATTTTTTTTTAATTTGTAGCAAAGCACAATGCTATCCGCTCCAGCTCCACCTCGGTGTGAGTGCAGAATTTAACAGCCAGCCCTCACTCTGTGTTTTAGAAATACTGGCAGTAACTCTAGAAAGCCCTGGAGCGAAAGGGAACCTTGGTGCAGGGGCCGCATGACTGGGGGGACGCTGAGCGGTTGCACCAGGAAGTTAAGCACGCTCTGTGTCCCATTAGTTAGTTAGGGGGCGGAGCAGGACATTCCGGCGTGAACGGTGGAAGAGGTAACACGCAGTTCTGAATTGTCTGTGGTGTTATCTCTTCATGGAGCATCTCGAGGGCCTGCTTGAGCGGCTGCATTCCGCAGCTTTGGAGCACGGGCCAAGGTGGTATGTGGAGCAGCTGGCGGGGATGTTGCCGGGGTCGGGGGAAGGTAGGTCGGCACAGGCGGGATCTGGCCAGAAGGGTGGCCCGATCTGTGAACACGATCAATAAGGCAAGAGTTAAAGTGAACAAGGCGGTGGCAAAATTTTTGCTCCGCAATGGGGGGCTAGTAGTTCGTCATTCTGAACTGGAAGGGGAGTATGGCCTTTATCTAAGCGGGGATGGAGTTAATTTTCCACGGTGAGCATAGATATGTGGGTCCTGGGGCTCCAGGATGGTCTTCAACGTGCCTTACAGCTGTGGCGGGCCGCCCACGCGTTAGGGGTCACTGGTGGGCGTCTGTGGCAGGGGTCTCTGGTTCCTGAGGGTCGGATGGTGGGTGATATATATATATATTGTAAGGGATTAGCTTGGTAGCGGGGTGTGTGACCCCCTGGATGGGTTCACTACACACTGATGTATACAGAGAAACAGCCGAAGACGGTTGAAAGCAAAGATTTTGGTTTATTCTTCCATCCTGCTGGAAACAAGTGCAAGCATCCAAACAGCATAAACAAAATCAAACATAAAATAAACCCTGGCCACTTGGGGTGTCTACCTTCACCACACAGGAACCTATATATGGAGTCTGGCACAGCCTGGTGCTGGGCAGACACTGCTGGTCCTACAGCAGAAAACAATAGTCTCTTTTTGATTTTTATCACACAGAAAAATCAACAGCACCTCACCTCTTCAGAAGTATTTCTGAACACTGCTCTCCTTCACTCAGAAAGCCTCAGGATGCAGCAATCAGTAGTAATCATCTGGGTTACTTATAGAGGCCTTAATTGCCTCATTTTGAACAGCTGAAGTTTTCCAACGCCCTTAAACCTTTCTGGCTACTTCTGCAGCCGACACCCGATAATAATTGGTGTATTGTCTAAACAAGGCAGAAATGTATCTCCCGTCTGTGATAACACCCACAGATTTACCTGACTTCCTTTCACAATATATATATATATATATATATATATATGTATATATCATATATGGTTGGTATGGGTTGGGGCCTGTATTGGTATGGGCACCTTCCCTATCGGGTTATATGGGCTATTATGGGCAGTACACCAGCTTTATTCATAAACTACCGTATGTTGCAACAATATTCTCTATTGATTTGCATATACTGTCAGTTTCAACACTGCAAGTTTTTAAACAAAAATATAAAGCTCAATTGTACCAGGAACATTGCACATGGAGATGCAAAATAGCATTCTTTCTTTATTAAAACCACCAGGAACAAGTACTGATGCATTTTGCGCTAGGAACGGCACTTCTTTCCTTGAGAAAGTACTGGTGCTTGTTCCTGCTCGTTATTTTATGAAGAAGAAGCGTCTTTTGCACCTCAGTGTGATGCGTTACTGTTGCTGTTACAATTGATTGCTGAGGACAAGCCGAGCAAGCCAGCATCTGAAATGTAGCTATGGAATGTGGAGCCCAATCTCACCCGCAGAGGCATGTGATATGATTAAAAATGTAATGTCAGGTCATGTAGATAAATATAAACATACATAGCTTAATCTCCTTTAAAAAATGTCCAAGGTAAGAAAACAAAACAAAAAAAAAGTAAGCTGCGTTTACAACGTTCATAAAAATTGATAATTTGATTTTCAGGAAGGGCCAAACCACCAACACTTGGAACTGATCCTAGAGATCAAGGACAGTTGACAGATATATATAAAATAAATCAGGCTTTGGAATTATCTTTTTATATATAACCTGCAATCTTTTCTAGAACAAATATGCAGGAGAATATTGGGATTAACCACTTGTGATCACCTCATAGCAGATGTACTGCTACAGGGCAGCCGCGCTGTGCAGAATCACATACATACATACATATATATATATATATATATATATATATGTGTGATCTGTAACAGTAGAAACCGATCAGCGGGTTCCGGCTGATAGATGTCCACTGGCACCCGCTGATCGTCTAGGAGAGAGGCTGGATAGAGCTCTGCAAATGTAAACAATGCAGAGCTCTGTCCTGACAGGGGAGAAGTGATGGATTTTCTTTCCCTGTTGTGACAGAGAAAGGGACTAAGGACACAGATTCCCCAGTCCCTTTCTCAGCTGCACTGGAAATGAATGGTCAGGAGACAAAGGCTCCTATCCATTCATAAACGGAAGCATTGTAAACACAGTTTACGATGCTCAGTTATATGAATGGACAGAGTCAGTGATCACTTCATTCAGAAAAGGTAGGAGCCGGGTTTAGCGGCTCCTACCGCCGCTCTCCATCCTGACAGAGGGGGCGGAGGAGGACATGAAGGGGGACACAGAGCACGGAGGGGGAAGCAGCAGCACGGAGGGGGGACACGGAACATGGAGGGGGGAGAACAGAATGGAGGACAGCTGCGGCATGGCACGGAGGGGGAGAACAGAACAGAGGACAGCTGCGGAACGGCACGGAGGGGGAGAACAGAACAGAGGACAGCTGCGGCACGGCACGGAGGGGGTAAGCGGAATGGCAGCAGTACGGCACGGAGGGGGGGACACAGGAGCATGGAGGAAGAGAGCAGACGGGCAGCGGCACGGAGGGGGGACACGGAGCATGGAGGGAATAAGCAGAATGGCAGCGGCACGGAGGGGGGACACAGGAGCATGGAGGAAGAGAGCAGAACGGATGGGGAACTGGAGATGGATACAAGGAAAGTCAAGTATCGGGTAAAGTATCGGAGCATTTTCCCCCGAGTACAAGTACTCGGGCAAATGCTTGGTATCGCTCCCGATACCGATACTAGTATCGGTATCGGGACAACCCTAATTTCTACCCCATCTCACAGAATAAATTTCATAACACCTTGGGGTCGTTTTAGGGTGGTGCGATCTTCTTTTGATATCATTATTCGCCGCCCAACAATATTTGGCAATGTGCCCCCCCCCCTTCTACAAAAAAAAAAACATTTAAGGGCCAGCTTCCCTGCATGGACCCTTCTCTGAACATATGGCGATGGAGACTCACATTGCTGCATAATATTATTATGATTGAAATGAACAGACTTTACACTTTCATCGTCTGAGGAGTCATCAGAAGTTTCCATTGTTTTAACTGCTGAATCAGCTTCAAGCGTGGTTACCACACTTTTATTTAAATCTCCAACATTGATTTCTATCATAGCAATATCAATTGCATCAACAATAGCATACAGGTTTTTCTGCATGTTGCTTCACCTCTATCTTTGCTGTGCACTGAGCATGTGCGGAGGGTCCCTCCATTATTGCACTTTGGGCCTGATTTCATTCCTTCCTAAGCAGTATTATAATATGCTCATTCTCCGACTCTCTATGTGTCACGTCTGGAGTCAGGCTCAGAGGCCAGTAGCTATAGCAGAAGAGCAGGTATTCACACAGGTCACCCTGGCTGATGACACGGGTTCACCTGAGGTGCGGGGGTCTAAGCACTAACCGGTATTCACCAGAGCTCCTGATGGTGGAGATGGCCTTTGCTGCGTGTTAGTGCCAGGTTGTGGTCCTTCAGGATAGCCCCACCAGGAGGTGAGCAAGCCAAGATCCGAAAGCAGATATAACGGGTAGGGATCAAGCAGAAGCGTAGTCGGGGAACGACATAAAAGTCAGTAACAAATAGTTGCAGGTTGGGATTCAGCAGAAGCGTAGTCAGGGAACGAGCCAAAGGTCGGTAGCGAATGGTAGCAAAGATACCATCAGCAGCAGGAGAGACAGGAGCAAGATATTGGCTGGTGAAGGCACAATATTATGGCAACCAGGAAGTGCAGGGACATAAATCAGGAAGTAATGGGAGGAGCAAAGGGTTCAAGGTTCAAGGCAAACAAGATTCAAGGAATTGTCTAAGGAACTATCCAATTAACTGTCCAACATTCCAGGTAGATCAGCAAGCAGAGTCACCACCAGACACACCAGAGATCACAGGTTCAAGCCCAGGTCCTAACACTATGATTCAAAGAGGAAATTCAACTTTCTCTTTGTTTACAAGTTTTCTCTAACTTATTAACTTTCTGTTCCAATACACATTTCTCAGTCACTAGTTGTTCACATTACACACACAGCTCCCGGTCCTCGCTCTGTAACGAGCGATTGCGTGTGCCCGGTGGCGATCGCTTTTAGAGCCGACGTTATACTACGGGCTCTCGCGCAAGGGGAGCCGACCTGCCGCCGTAGAACTGCGGCGGCTGGTCGGCAAGCAGTTAATAATGCTTAAAGTGAAACAATAAAAGTGAAATAATCCTTTAAATTTGAAATAATCCTTTAAATCCTTTAAAGCCCCCTTTAACAAAGGGGACCTACAGATCCTGCCCCCCCTATGTGAATTGGTAACGGGTACATTGTACCCCTACCATTTCACCCAAAAAAGGGAAAAAAACACACACACATAGTTGGGACAAGTCCTTTTAGTCCTGGGACAAGTCCTTCTATCAGTCCGGCCTGCCGCTATGAACGATACCGCCTCCATAGGAGGCTCCTGGCCGAACGATGCTTGACCCGTCTGACAGCTCTTTTATAACCGAGGGCGTGGCCACCAGTGATGTGGTCCCCTTTGTTAAGGGGAGCTTCCAGATTCCGATCAGCCCCCTCCACCCGCAGACCCCCACAACCACGGGGCACCACAGGGGTTGTGAGGATGGGGCCCTTGTCCCCATCAACATGGGGACATCCTCCCCATGTTGAGGACATGTGACCTGGTACGATTCAGGAGGGGGGCGCTCTCTCTCATCCCCCCTCTTTTCCTGCAGCCTGCCAGGTTGCGTGCTCGGATAAGAGTCTGGTATGGATTTATGGGGGGAAACCCACGCCATTTTTTTTTTATTTTGGCATGGGGTTCCCCTTAAAATCCATACCAAACCTGAAGGGGGTGTTTGGCTCATCCCTATTCTTTACCATAGTAAACGTTCTTTGCGTGGTTCAGTGACTTTGTGTGGTATTTCACAATGGAACTCAATGTGTCAGAGGTAAGAGAGGGTCTGCAGAGTCAGGGTGGCCAGTGGGGTATAGAGTCAATCAGCAGCCCCCATGGGGGTACTGCTACATATAAGTTTAGAAATGTGCTCTAAACACATAAATGCAGGTTTGAGTGCCAGCGTAAAATGTTGCTTTAGTGCACTGGGATACCATTCGTATGAATGACACTGAAACACAGTAAGGCCCCATGCACGCTGAGTGTTTGATCAGAGAATATCAGTACAGGGGGCCAGGAAAGAACAGCACAGTACAGGGGGCCAGGAGAGAACAGCACAATACAGGGGGCAGGAGAGAACAGCACAGGGGGCCAGGAAAGAACAGCACAGTACAGGGGGCCAGGAAAGAACAGCACGGTACAGGGGACCAGGAAAGAACAGTACAGTTCAGGGGGCCAGGAGTGAACAGCACAGTACAGGGGGCCAGGAAAGAACAGCATAGTACAGGGGGCCAGGAAAGAACAGCACAGTTCAGGGGGCCAGGAAAGAACAGCACAGTACATGGGGCCAGGAAAGAACAGCACAGTTCAGGGGGCCAGGAAAGAACAGCACAGTACAGGGGGCCAGGAGGAAACAGCACAGTACAGGGGGGCAGTAGAGAACAGCACAGTACAGGGGGCTAGGAAAGAACAGCACAGTACAGGGGGGCAGGAGGACACAGTACAGGGGGCCAGGAGAGAACAGCACAGTAAAGGGGGCCAGGAAAGAACAGCACAGTACAGGGGGACAGGAGAGAACAGCACAGTACAGGGGGCAGGAGAGAACAGCACAGTACAGGGGGCCAGTTTGGAAGAGCACAGTACAGGGGGCCAGGAGAGAAGAGCACAGTACAGGGGGCCAGGAGAGAACAGCACAGTACAGGGGGCCAGGAAAGAACAGCACAATACAGGGGGGCAGAAAAGAACAGCACCGTACAGGGGGGCAGAAAAGAACAGCACAGTACAGGGGGGCAGAAAAGAACAGCACAGTACAGGGGGGCAGGAGAGAACAGCACAGTACAGGGGCCAGGAGAGATCAGCACAGTACAGGGGGGGCAGGAGGCAACAGTGTAGGGAGGGCAGGTGGGAACAGTATAGTATAGGGGGGCCAGGAGGGAACAGTATCATTAAGGTGGGGGGGGGGGGCAGAAGAAGTATAGGGGGGACAAGAGGAAACTGGTGGGCATAATACTGGCATCTTTAATAATTTTCCTCATGCAGAATAGTTTAGGGAAGATGCTGGAATACCTGTAATGCTGCTGGAATGCCCGATTCCCACCCGCTCTGCTTTCTCGTCTCTCCTGAGTGATGTCACACATTCACATGCAGGCACCTGGGATGGATGGGAGGGGCGGCTGTGATTGGCACGGGACAGTGATGTCAGTGGTCTGTGCTCTGAAGCCTGTTAGCTATGCGATCCACCGCTCATCTGCTTGTGATGAACGGCATATCGTGCCAGAACCCCTGGAGACCTCTCACGGAACCCTAGGGTTTCTATGGAACCCCGGTTGAGAAACGCTGCCCTAGATGTTTAACCCCTTCCCAGCATATTTTTAGCACTGATCGCTGTATTAGTGTCACTGGTTTCTGTAAAGTGTCAGTTAGTGTCCGAATGTCTGCCGCAATATCGCAGTCCAGCTATAAGTCACTGATCGCCGCCACTAGTATAGAAAATAAATTATATATCATAGTTTGTAGACGATATAATGTTCGCGTAAAAACCAATCAATATACGCTTATTGGAATTTGTTTATTAAATACATGTAGCAGAATACATATTGGTCTAAATTTATGAAGAAATTTTTTTTTTTTTTAATGTATTTATTAGATGTGTTTTATAGCAGACAGTAGAAAATATTGTATTTTTTTTTGTCTTTTTTTTGTTTATAGCACAAAAAATAAAAACTGCAGAGGTGATCAATTACCACAAAACGAAAGCTCTATTTGTGGGAATAAAAATACATACATTTTACAGTATTTGGGTATAGTGTTACATGACAGCGCAATTGTCAGTTAAAGTAACTCAGTGCCGTATTACAAAAAAAAGGCCTGGTCGGGGAAGGGGTGGGTAAATCTTCCAGAGGTCAAGTGGTTCATTTAAAGTATAACCAAAGGGGGGGGAATGTTTTGGATAGAGTGAAGAGGGATTAGATCCCCTGTCAGTTTTTATTGTTGTCTGTGCTCCTCCTAGGGAGATAAAAAAAACTCCCAACTGATGGGTTGTCCCTTGAAAAATAATAGAGGAGAAATCTTCCAATGGGGACATTAGTTCTGGTGACCTGGGGATCCCCAAATAATTCCCTTAAAGGGTAAATACACCTTTACAGAAAAATCTGTAAGGCCCCGTTCACACTGGGGTGGGGACAGCGTCGGCGGTAAAGCCCTGCTATGTTTAGCGATGGTTTACCGTAAATTTCGCGACGCTATTCGGCCGATAGCGGGGCGATTTTAAGGGAAAAGGGTTAAAAACCACCACAAAGCACCTCTGCGCTTTGCCGGCGGTAAAGCTGCGGTGCCCCATTGATTTTAGTGGGCAGGAGAGATGGAGGAGCGGTATACACACTGCTCCTTCACCGCTCTAAAGATGCTGCTAGCAGGACTTTTTTTACCGCCTGCTAGCGCACCGCTCCAGTGTTAAAGCCCTCTGGGTTCTCACACTGGAGAGACAGCAGCGGCTGTTTCAGGTCGGTTTGCAGGCGCTATTTTTAGTGTTATAGCGCCTGCAAACTGACCCAGTGTGAAAGGGGTCTAAGGTGAACTTACACAGGACCCCCTCCTCACCCCCCACTGTCCCACAGTGCGGCGATCTCCTGTTCTGAGCCCTGCTATCGCCGCCTCACCGGTCCCGGGCTTAGAAATCCCCTCTGCATTCTTTTTACTTCTTCCTCTCTGACAGTACAGGCTATGCGGGATCTGATTGGTCAGCGTCACCCATGTGATGGCGCCGACTAATTGGAATGCTCCAAAACGTCCCTCCTGATGTGGCCCCTGACCGGTGAGGCAGCGATAGCAGAGCTCAGAATGGAAGATCGACACGCTGCAGGTCACGGGGATGGGGACAGGGGGTCCTGTGTAATGCCCGGTGCACACGACCAGAAAATCGGACAAAAAATACAGATTTCGGAGCGATCGTACAATAATCTGATCGTTAGTACAGAGCTTTCGGGAGCCGATCAGGACAGTTCATCTGATATTATTTGATTGGACACACATGAAAAAAAGAAATTGTACGATGCCAGATCATACGATTTTCGTTTAATCATTACAGATGTCGTTTGAAAATGAAAAACAAATGCATTACAACACATGACATCACCTCTGAATTTGTATTCTGTTGTATGCAAATTTTCATGATAGTAAACTCATCTGATTTGATCTGAGATTAGCATGCAAAAAAGAAAAGAAAAGACGGACAATCATTCGTCATTGTGTGTACTGGGCATAAATTCACTTTACAGATTTTTCTGTAAAGGTGATCTTACCCTTTAATTTGCAGGGATTTCCTCTCACTTCCTGTTCTCGCTATAGGACAGGAAGTGAGGGAATGTCTCCGCAATGGGACACGGATGTCGAAAAAAGAAATGTGACAGGGGTTATAACCCTCCATTACTCTATCCAAAACAAAAAAAAAAAATTCTCTTTAAATCTACTTTAGCTCTAAATGGTGAGAAGAACTAGAACATTAAAAGCAATAAAAACCTGAGAGGTGTACTAATTCTTCTTTTCTTTATCCAAAACGAATAGAAAGTTTTGCCTTCAGTAATATTTAAGATAACAAACTCTGAGGTACGAGTGAGCTCTTGCAATGACGGGCTCTCATTCTCTCTCCTCTTCTATGTACAGAGCAGTGAGCCTCCACAAAGCCTTGTGTCCTCCTGTGTGCAGCTAGCAATAAAGTTGCACCGTTTGAACGTCTCCGTGCCTTGCCGCGGGGGTAGCTGGGAGTTGTAGTGTCGCGGCGCCAGTCCTGCTCCTCCTCTCATGGCCGGCTCTGTGGGGCCGCACGGAGCAGAGGATTGGGTCTTTGTGAGGGGCTGGAGAAGGCCGGGCACGGAGTGGCACAAGCAGCCAAGGAGACCATCATGAGGTGAGGGGACGGGCAGCAGCTCCTCGGGAAGTTTGTGCGAGGTTGTCGGCTAGGCCGGGGGAGGAGACGCCGCAGGGAGGGTGCTGGGAGAGGCCCGCTTGGAAGGCTTTGTGGTGAGGAGAAGGCCTGCGGGGCTGGGTAATGAGTAATGAGGGGGGATTGGATGGGGTATCCATATTCTGGGAAGACTAGTGTGGAGAATTGTCTTTGTTTTCATGTAAACAAACCCCCCTCCCCCCTCTAATACACATCACATCCATCCGGAGGGAGCTGTGTACTGACTGGTCCTGGCTTCTCTGCTACACAGGCCTTATGGCTTCTATTGCTTTATTCTCAGTGTGATATCTTAGCCTTGGTGTACACAGAGCCTGACTTCCACATGACACTTGTTGCTGATGTTTCCTGGGTGTTATGGAGGGGTCGGGCAGAGCTTCTACCACAGCACAATGCTTAAAGTCACTATAAACCTTCTTTTACTTTTTAAAACCAAAATAACGCATGTTATACTTGCTCTGTGTAATGGTTTGGCACAGAGCACGCCCAATCCTCCTCTTCTGGTATCCCCCACGGTGCTCCAGGCCCCTCCTCTTCATTGGTGGGTACTCCCAGGGAAAGTCGCTTTCACCTAGGGACACCTATGTTATTGACACAGACCAGGTGACACGTGACCTGTCCCAGGCGATCGCCTGTCCAATCAGGGAGCGCTGCACCGTTCACGCATGCGCAGTGGGTACCCGGCCGTGAAGCGAAAGCTGTCACGGCCGGGTGCCCACAGTTGCAGTGGAGGCGCCGGCGGTAAAGGGGGGGACCGGGACGAAGGTCCCAGCGGCACGTCGCTGGACCGAGGAACAGGTAAGTGTATGTTTATTAAAAGCCAGCAGCTACACTTTTTGTAGCTGCTGACTTTTAATATAGAAGAAAGCCTGGAACACCCCTTTAAAGGAGAAGTCGAGCCTGAACTCATTTGGCTGGGCTTCTATGGGTCACAGGAGTGCAATTAGTTTTGCACATCTGTTACCCGTTTTCAGCATAGAGCGGGCTGAAGTTCGCTCTCTTGACGTCCCAGGGATCGGTCCAGGCACCGCGTCATCACGGCGATAATATCTGGATCCGCCAGGTGCGACTGATACCCGTCTCGGAACAGGCATGCTGGGAAACCAACATCTGATTGGCACTGGCAGCCAACAGGGCAGAGGGGCGGTATTCCCCATATCAAAAACACAATGGCACAGCAGAGTTGATCACCACACTAAATGTGCAAGATTTCCCCATCAACACAGACAGTGCTGATGGGAATCTGCAATTGACAGTAATTTATGAGCTATAGCATCCGCTAATGATGGTCGCAGGAGAAATCCGGCTGCCTGGTTGTACCCAAGTTGATCGACTTTGTATATTTAGCCTGCCCATTAAAGGTTCAAATCTCGGCCGATACCTGCTTAACCGACTGAGATTCCAACCGTGTATTGCCGACCTAACGCTGCTTGTGTTAGCACAGCATTCTTTGGTGTGTGGGTTTTTTTTTTTTTAACCAGAGTATCTGGTAGTAAAAAGTAGAGCTGCACGATTCTGGGGAAAAATGAGAATCGCAATTCTTTTGCTTAGAACAAAGATCACGATTCTTTAAAATGGTTAATTTAAAAAAGTAAAATCAGCTGTAGATGGCGCATGGAGAATGCAATGTTAAACTTTCATAGAATGGCAACATCTTGAAAAATTATAGCCATGGAGGCAATGACATATTGGTTCTGTGTATCATAATTTTTTTTTTTTTTTTCACCTGACTTTGCTCATAAACAGCTGTTTTGTACCTTCTTCCACTGTTATATAAATGACTACATAAAAAAGTGTGTTCATCTGACAAATTAAAATTTGAGCATGTGGGATCAGATGAAAAGTTCATTATGGGCTCTCGAAACCTTGAAGAGGAACCCCATGAATGATTTTTTAATACAGCAAGGGGCGGATGCTTTTCTCAAAGGGGATGTAACCATACATTCGCCCCCTTGCTGTATTAAATGAATATGCGTGTGTTGATTGCGGTTGCTGAAGTTGGTTCCGATTGCTGATGTCGGTTCCGATATGGGTGCCAATTGCATTCCACGCTGTTTTCGTGGATCCAGTAGGGAGATCAAAAAATTGCGCAAATCCAGCCTGAAGATCGCAGGGGGAATGGGGGGGGGGCGTTTAAGCGAGATCGCTATCTTTAAACAATTCATTGTGCATGTCTAGTAAAAAGTGCATCTCCTGGTCCCCCCCCCCCTAGTGTCGTGGTGGTGTTTGTTTATTTTATTACTTGCCTGGATCCTCCTCTCGGGTCCTTTTTTTCTGTGCTCCTGGCCTCTCCCTCCTGTCGCTTGCCCCCACAGCAAGCAGCTTGCTAGGCACCCGAGCAGAGTCGCAGTTCCCTGTGTACATTCAGACACAAAGCGCACTCTCTATCTCTCTATCTATCAAGCCGGTTCACATTGGGGCGACTCGGCAAGGCGTCCTGAAGACGACTTCAGAGGCGACTTGCAAAATGACTTCTGTATAGAAGTCAATGCAAGTCGCCCCCAAAGTCGTACAAGAACCCTTTTCTAAGTCGGAGCGACTTGCGTCGCTCCTATTAGAACGGTTCTATTGAATAGAATGGTACGCGACTTGTCAGGCGGCTGAGTCGCCCCAGTGTGAACCGGCTCAAACACACAGAGGTTTGCTCTAAGAAGGAAGCATTAGTTACAATGTTTCATGTTGTTAAAAACTTGATATTTTCTTTACACACGTTTATCCCTTTTGATCTAAGAAGGAAGCATTAGTTACAATGTTTCCTGCTAAGAACTTGGCAGACTGCCCAGAAATGTTATTTTGACAGCTGATAAGTCTCTTCACTTGTTATATGAAAGAATCGGCAAACTCTGCATTGGAGATCGTCAGGGGGGGTTGAATCGAGATCACATTTTTTTTTAACGATTAATTGTGCGGCTCTAATGCATAGAATGCGTAATATAAAAAAAACTTCTGACTTTACAACCTCTTTAATGAGCAGTTAAAGTGACACATTCCATACACATCCACTACTTAGAGTGGTTCTAAAGTCTACACATTTTTGCGTTGATGCATTCTCTGCCTTAACCCTTTTGTATGGTCCTGACAGCAGGGGGTTTCACACCAAATCTGATGGCTGCAGCCACCAGGAGTGTGTGTGTGTGTGTGTGTGTGTGTGTGTGTGTGTGTATAAAGCCTCATACACACGATCGGACTTCCACCTGACTTTTCTGTGTATTTTGCTCCAAAGGGCATTGTCCTTGAACTTGGTATACATACACACGATAGGACTTTTTCAGCCAACAAACATGAACGCAGTGACGTAATACGTGTTTTTTCTGTTCTTTATTGCCACCCTTTGGGCAACTTCTACTATTGTCTGATCTTTAGTAGAGGTCGACCGATATATCGGCCGATATTTGGCCGTTTTTGTGAAATCGGCTGATTTTTTTGAAAAAATCGGCCAATTCGCGGCTACAATATCCGGCCCGCATGGCTGCCTGCCCTGCAGTACTGACCAGTGACCCTGCATTCATGTATCCGATTCCTCCATCCACACGGCCACTGCAGAAGGGACAGAGATTTCACTCACATCGCGCTGCCCGGCCTGCCCCGCCCCCTCCCTCGGCGTGCTGTTTGGGGAGAAACAAACAATCATTGGCTTACGACTGCCACCTGACTAATGTAACTCCCCCCAGCAGGAGATTGTGGCCAGCAATAGCTCCGTCTTCCTTCCCTGCTGAAGCGGAGCCTGCTGTAACCTCAGACCTGGACATTGCTTGCCTAATATGCTTGTACATAATGATTCAGGGACATCTTGATTAGTTCCATTTGGAGTTTCTAGACCAAATGGAAGATGTAATCACTCCATTGTGTGCTGGGTTAACTCAAATTCTCTTCTTATTTAGATTGTCTGTAACAGTTCCAATGGGATCTTGTATGGGGTATCCATATGTGTGTAGATGTCCCGACCATGGCAGATGTTACCTTTAACTCTGAAGGATCATTTCTATGCCAAGTCGCTCAAACATTGATAAATGAACTTCTCACCCTGTCTAGAACATCGAAAGGGTCATGATAGTTTTTGAACACAAAGTAAACCACTGGGTTTCATGACTGGAATTATTGATTAATAACCATTTCTCCTTTGCATTCTTGCGAATGTTGGAAAAAAGTGTTCTAGCTTGTCATATCCCCAAGTCGTATTATTATATAGAGCTCTCCCCACAACACAGCACCACCCATCCCTCCCCACAGCGCAGCACCACCCATCCCTCTCCACAACGCAGCAGCACCCATCCCTCTTCACAATGCATCCCCACCCGGTACAGAGAGGTGGTTGTGGAAGAGGGGGGGTACAGAGGTGGCTGTGGAGGAGGGAAGTACAGAGAGGTGGCTGTGGAGCCACCTCTCTGTACCCCCCTCCTCCACAGCCACCTCTCTGTACCCCCCTCCTCCACAGCCACCTCTCTGTACCCCCCTCCTCCACAGCCACCTCTCTGTACCCCCCTCCTCCACAGCCACCTCTCTGTATCCCTTCTTTATTATTTAACCAAACTGTTAAATTTTACGAAATATATCGGCATCGGCCATAGAAAAACTCATATCGGTCGACCTCTAATCTTTTTAGCATTGGTTCTGAGCATGCATGTTTGTACTTTGGACTTTAGTCCGGTGGACACCTGATCGGATTTGCTCCATCGGACATTTGTTGCCGGAAATTTTGTCTGTTCTCACAGCGACTGTTTGTCCCATGAAAAAGCTTGTCCAATGGAGCATACATGCGGTCGGATTGTCTGCAAAAACAGGCCAGTCAGAGGTTTGTTGTCAAAAAGTCTGAACATGTGTAAAGGCCTTAAAGCCGAGGTTCACCCATGGAGAACACATTTTCCCCTTAGATTCCTGCTCGTTTTGTCTAGGGGAATCGGCTAGTTGTTTTAAAATATGATCCGTACTTACCGTTTACGAGATGCATCTTCTCCGTTGCTTCCGGGTATGGGCTGCGGGACTGGGCGTTCCTTCTTGATTGACAGTCTTCCGAGAGGCTTCCGACGGTCGCATCCATCGCGTCACGATTTTCCGAAAGAAGCCGAACGTCGGTGCGCAGGCGCAGTATAGAGCCGCACCGACGTTCGGCTTCTTTCGGCTACTAGTGACGCGATAGATGCGACCGTTGGAAGCCTCTCGGAAGACTGTCAATCAAGAAGGAACGCCCGCTCCCGAAGACCCATACCCGGAAGCGACGGAGAGGATGCATCTCGAAAACGGGTAAGTACTGCTCATATTTTAAAACAAATAGCCGATTCCCCTAGACAAAACGAGCATCCATCTAAGGGGAAAAGAGAAAAAAAAAACACAAATGGGTGAACTCCCGCTTTAAAACTGACCAGCAAACTCCTGCCTGTCAGGTGGAAGCATTCCCCCAAAGTTCTTTCACCCCTCCCCCCCCGCACGCTCCTGCCATGTATTCCGGCTCTGCTTGCCCATCTGCGGGCCCGGGACTGACTTGGGTGGAGGGGAGAGAAGAGAACGGACACACGTCTGCTCTCCTCCCCTTCTTGTTGGTGAGCTGGAAAGCAACATGTATGACGTTGCTTCCGAGTCACCCTGTCCCTTTCCCCGGCTAGCATAACCAGAAAGGGATGTACTGCAATACATTCAGTGGAGTCCAGGGAAGGCATGCATGGCTCATTAAAGAGAACCAGTCCCCAAAAAATCATCCCATAGGGGGTTTGTCCCCTATGTGATTGGGGTGGGAAGTTAAGCAAAAAAAATTTTTGTTATAATTGCAAAAAAAAGCACTTAATTTTTTTTTTTTTTTTTATGGCCTCGGATAAACGCACGATAGAGCTGCACGATTCTGGCTAAAATGAGAATCACCATTTCCTTTTTTTTTTTTTTGCCTAGAATAAAGATCATGATTCTCGTGGCATAACATCATCTTTTTCACATTTATACAAAAAATTGGGCAAATGTTACTGTTATTTTTTTTTTATTCATTGAAGTGTATTTTTCCCCCCAAAAAATTGCTGTGCAAATACAGTGTGACATAAAATATTGCAACAACCGCCACTTTATTCTCTAGGGCAGGGCTTGACAAATTTGCTTGGAATCTAGGAGCCAGCTAAAAAAGTTAGGAGCAAGGTTTTTTTTTTTTTTTTTAACGACCGACAAAGCTGTTTATGGTATATATACTGGAACTTTTCTTTTCTTTTCTTTTTTAATACTAGTAATGGTGGCGATCAGCAACTAAGAGCGGGACTGTGATAGTGCGGCATACAGTCTAACACTGGGTCGGAACTAACTGCTACTGACATCTCAAGTGACACTAATACAGTGATCAGTGATGATAATATACACTGTTTTTATTTCCTGCCTTGCAGGGACACAAGACCGCCAAAAAAAAGGCTATATGAAGCTATTTAACTACTTGCCGACGTCATTCTACGGCGACAGGTTGGCTTTCCTGCGCGAGAGCCCGTAGCTCTAAGTCGGCTCTCTCGCAGGGAACTAGGGGCGCGCGCGTGCCCCCTACTCGCCCCCGACTCCTGTGCACGTGCCCGGCGGGCGCGATCGCCGCCGGGCATACGCGATCGCTCGTTACAGAGAGGGGACCGGGAGCTGTGTGTGTAAACACACAGCTCCCGGTCCTATCGGGGGGGGGGGGGCCGGGGGGAATGCTGATCCCCTGTTCATACAATGTATGAACAGAAGATCAGTGATTTTCCCTAGTGAGGCCCCCCCCCCCCCCCCACAGTAAGAACACACCCAGGGACATACTTAACCCCTTCCCCGCCCCCTAGTTTTAACCCCTTCACTGCCAGTGGCATTTTTATAGTAATCCAATGCATTTAAATAGCACTGATCGCTATAAAAATGCCAATGGTCCCAAAAATGTGTCAAAAGTGTCCGCCATAATGTCACAGTACCGAAAAAAATCGCTGATAGCTGCCATTACTAGTAAAAAAAAAATATTAATAAAAATACCCCCTATTTTGTAAACGCTATAACTTTTGCGCAAACAAGCAATAAACGCTTATTGCGATTTTTTTTTTTTACGAAAAATATGTAGAAGAATACGTATCGGCCTAAACTGAGGAAAAAAATAGTTTTTTTAAAATATTTTTGGGGGATATTTATTACAGCAAAAATTAAAAAATATTATTTTTTTTCAAAAATGTCGCTCTATTTTTGTTTATAGCGCAAAAAATAAAAACCGCAGAGGTGATCAAATACCACCAAAAGAAAGCTCTATTTGTGGGGAAAAAAAGGACGCCAATTTTGTTTGGGAGCCACGTTGCACGACCGCGCAATTGTCAGTTAAAGCGACGCAGTGCCGAATCGCAAAAAGTACTCTGGTCTTTGACCAGCAATATGGTCCGGGGGTTAAGTGGTTAAACCAGCTCCCCCCCCCCCCCCCCACTCACCATTAGGCAAAAGGCGCCAGGTGATGGCCACAATCGCTTCCTTCTCTTCTCCACTTTGGCAGTAAATACAGGCAGAAATCCCTATTAGTATTGCTGGTTGTCTCTTGTCATTCCAGCGGCGACCACAAGATGGCGCCAGACTACAGAAGGTATCCTAGGCCTGCAGTAGGCCGCAAAGGCGCTGCCTCAATTACCGGCCGGAGCGGCACTCCGCGATCGCGCGGCGGGGTGAACGGAGACGCAGGTGACCCCAGGTCGCTAATTCTAGTCGCAATTGCGACCTGGCGCCTGGGAATTGTCGAACCCTGCTCTTGGGATATAGATAGATATATAATTTGGAGGTTCCAAGTAATTTTCTAGCAATAAATACTGATTTTAACTTGTAAGCAACAAGTGTCAGAAAAAAGTTGTTTGTCTTTAAGATGTTTAAAATGACCTAATTTACCAAAGATACTGCTTGCAGGACTTTTCCTAACGCCCCCCAGCGCACCGCCCCAGTGTGAAAAGTCACACAGAAATTAATGGGAGGTTTACAGGTGCTATTTCTAGCACTAAAATACCTGAAAACCGCCTCATTGTGAAAGGGGTCTTATGCCGCATACACACGATCACTTTTCGGCATGAAAAAAAAAACAACATTTTTTAAAATGTCATTTAAAATGATTGTGTGTGGGCTTCACATCGTTTTTCAGCTTCTGAAAAATGTAATTTTTTGTGTTGTAAAAAATTATTGTGTGTGGGCAAAAACAAAGTTTTAAACCCGCGCATGCCCAGAAGCAAGTTATGAGACGGGAGCGCTCGTTCTGGTAAAACTACCGTTCATAATGGAGTAAGAACATTCATCACGCTGTAACAGACAAAAAAGCGCAAATCGTCTTTTACTAACAAGGAATCGGCTAAAGCAGCCCCAAGATGAATAGAACTTCCCCTTTAGAGTGCCGTCGTACGTCACCGCTCTTTGTTCATCATTTTTCAAAAATGATGGTGTGTGGTAGAGCTGCACGATTTTGGCCAAAATGAGAATCGCAATTTTTTTGCTTAGAATGAAGATCACGATTCTCACGGCGTAAAATCTTTTACATTTATACAAAAAAAAAGGGCTAACTTTACTGCTAGTTTTTTTTTTTTTTTTAATTCATTAAAGTAATAAAAAAAAAAAATGCATTTAAAAAGACTGCTGCGCAAATACAGTGCACCATAAAATATTGCAACAACCGCCATTTTATTCTCTAGGGTCTCTACTAAAAATATATATATAATGTTTGGGGGTTTTCTAGCAAAAAAAATAATGATTTTAACTTGAAAAGAGCTGTCAGAAAAAGGTTTGGTGGTTAAACGTTCCCTAACAGAAGTTTATTTCTTTGATGTGATACAATGTTTAGACTTAACTTTCCAATGATAAAGAATGTTTTTAAAACTTGGCAGGCTGCCCAGACTGACTTTTGGCTGAGAGCAGACAGGAAATTCTTTGCATACCAAAGTGCAGAGAGAAAATTCTTTTCATGTTAAAGATTGTGAAGCCCTGTGTCAAGAATTGCAACGGGAAAAAGATCGCGATAACGATTCTTGACGACTAATCGTGCAGCTCTAGTGTGTGGGCAACGTCGTTTTTAATGATTAAGTTGGAAAAACTTCGTTTTTTGGACATGCTGAAAAATTACATTTTTTTTCATGCCGAAAAACGACCGTGTACGCGACATCAAGGTAAAAAAAAATGTATTACGGTACTTGCTTGATCCTCCCTTCCTCTCTGAACACTTATCCTGGGTTCACACTGAATGTGGGTTTGAAATTGTGCGAGTTCAAGCCTGCCATTTCAGTCCGACTTGGGGGGGGCGATTTGAGAGACCTCTGTGCGGGTTCCAGCACAGATGTCTGTTGAAATCACCCCCAAAGTCACCAAACGTAGTGCAGGAACTTCTTTTGCGAATCGGTGCTACAATGCAAAGTCGACATTGCACCATTTTGGACAGGGGCCGCTGGTGATTTGTCATATCACCCCAATGTGAACGGAGGCTCAGAGTCCTATCTTGATCCTGCGCTGTGCTCAGCTGCATATCTTCTCTCATCTCTTCCTCTTCTCATAGAACCCACAGGCTCTTGCTGCTGTGAATAGGCAGTGGGGGGAAGGGAGAAGGGTGTGTTTGGCATTTGGAGTAATGGCTGGAGTTCTGCTTTAAAGCTACTCAGACCCTTAAAAAAAAAAAAAAAAACTATACATGGAAGACCCTTAATACCTCTTCACAGCCTGTACTGCTGAAATCTGTTGTCATGATTAAAAGCTGCTATCCGAATAATTTTAAGAAGTCAACATTTCTGGATTCCTGGTTCCTTGCTGTGTGAAGTGGTCTTCTGCGAGTCCTGTGCCAGAATTGCACACAGTGTTGTCCTGTCTACAATAATGGTAACAAATACAAAAAACATAAATTGTAGCACTAAACAAAAATAAAAATTACACCAAGTGATGTGAACACTGTGTACAACAAATGAAAGTGATAAATAGACATAGATCTATATAAACATATGAAAAAATTCATATAAAAGTGACCGTCCAATATAAACAAATGTGCTGGAGCTCCCACAATCCAAAACGTGACAGATGGAGTGAAAATGGCCGCCACCAACTTGAGAGGCTTACTGGAAATAATGAACCCTGAAGAACATATGTTCAATGGGTCAACCAAGCATGGTATAAACCACTGTAGGACCGGATCCTCTGCTGCAGTTCCCACACAACGTCTCTCACACCAAACTGCTGTACCAAGGGTATGTAGATAATGGGTGCTCCTCTGCTGCCACATCCAGCAACGTCGCCTCTCTCCTTCCTGTTCTTCAGGGTTCATTATTTCCGGTAAGCCTCTCTCAAGTTGGTGGCCATTTTCACTGCATCTGTCACGTTTGGATTGTGGGAGCTCCAGCACCTTTGTTTATATTGGACTGTCACTTTTATATGAATTTTTTCACACCAGAGACTTTTTTTTTTCCATAGGTCTATATAAACATATGTCTATTTATCACTTTTATTTTTTGTACACAGTGTTCACATCACTTGGTGTAAATTTTTATTTTTGTTTAGCGCTACAATTTATATGTTTTTTTGTATGTGTTACCATTATTGTAGACAGGACACCACTGTGTGCAATTCTGGCACAGGACTCGCAGAAGACCACTTCACACAGCAGGCGGACCAGATCGAGACACACATTTTCCTCTATGGGGAGGCTTATGTCAGCGGATGCCATCCATCTAGCGGTTTGGAACGCATGTCAATTGGATGGAAACGGACATGCAGTCCGTTTCACTATACGCTTATTGCGTTTGTTTTTTTGCTCTTGTTTTATAGTGAAAAAAATAAACTGCAGAGGTGATCAAATACCAACAAAAGAATGGTTTATTTGTGGAAAAAGGGCGTAAATTTTGTTTGGGTACAACGTGCACAATTGTCAGTTGATGAGACGCAGTGCCGTATTGCAAAAAATGGTCTGGTTAGGAAGGGGGTATATTCTTCCGGGGCTTCCGGATTCATTTTAGATAGAATTTTACTCCAAAAGCATTTGATTAAGCCACTTCAACACTGGGCACTTTCCCCTTCCTGCCCAAGCCAATTTTCAACTTTCACTGCTGTCGCTGTTTAAATGAGAATTCTACACTGTACCCAAACAGCATTTTGTTCCCACAAGTAGAGCTTTCTTTTGGTGGTATTTGATCACCTCCTACTAAACAATAAAAAATAAATAATACGTTTTTTTTCTTTGTTTCTGTTATAAAATCTTGTAAATAAGTATGTTTTCTCCTGCACTGCCAGGCACTGATGAGGCTGCACTGATAGGCGGGCACTAGGCATGGATGGGCACTGAGTGGCACTAATTGGCATCACTAATTAGGAGGCACTGGCAGGTATTACTGGTGGGCACTTGCATCATGTATGGGCACACATTGCCACCCGGGATGCCATTCCTGGTGGTCATCAGTGGTGGCTATCCCTGGTGGTCTTGAGTGGGTGTCCGCGGGGGGCTGCGCTAATGAACAATCAGTGCAGACCCCTCTGTCAGAGGAGCAGCCGATCAGGTCTCCTCTACTCGCGTCTGTCAGACGCGAGTGAGGAAAAGCTGATAAACCGCTCTTCCTGTTTACATAGTGATCTGCTGAGATTGGACACAGCTGATCATGTGGTAAAGAGTCTCTGTCATAGACACTTTACCTAGATCAGAGTTGCGGTGTGTCAGACTGACACGCCCCAACAATGATCGCCGTGATGCATGCCCCCAAGGGCGCGCATCGGCTTGTTAACCTACCATGTCATATGACTTGGACTCCACTCACACCTAGGCGATTTGAATCGCGGGCTGAATTAAACCGTGGCCTGGACACGTTTGCAAGACCATTACTTTCTAATGGCACTCCAAATTTTTTTTTTTTTTTGCCACGTGATGAATGGCAATGCCCAAGGTATGCCGCTCAAAAAGGGCAACAGCATCGCTCTTTGTGCATTTGGAAACTGAATATTTTCTGAATGCAGAGCCCCTGGAGAATTAAAGGGGTTGTAAAGGTAAATGTATTTTCACCTTAATGCATTAAAGTGGATGTAAACCCAAAACATTTGTATTTATTTATTTTTTTGATGTCACAATGTAGAGAATACGATTTCCTATCATCTGTGCCCAGTCTTGCCACACAGAGTTAATCCAGTGCTGAGCAATCCTCTTTTTATTGTTCAGTGAAATAAAACAGACTTCCAGATGGAGACCAAAGTCCTTGCTTGAGTGACAGGTTATTTACATATCTTGTGCACTAGTTTGCAGACATGCACAGCTTCTTGTCTATGTATATTCTGATGGCTGTTTACACTGAACTGTGGATCAGCCAATTTTTTTTTTTTTTTTTTTTTTTTTTTTTTTTTAAACAGTAGATTTTTATTGAATTTGCACCATGTATACAGAAAATAATGCGTTTGGTTCAGTACAAGATATACAAGGCGAAAAAACAGGAATATATCTTACACAAAGAAAATACAGTGCCGAAGTATGAGCTACAAACATTCTAATTGGATTGACCTCCGCAGGAGGTTAGGCCTGTCACCCTTTTGGGTTCAAACTGTGAGCAGGCTATTTGCAAGGTCGGTGGTATGTAGCCTGTCCTGGACCTTAACGAGGGTCCTTGGAGCATATCCGTCTGGTAAGAGTTCTCCAGCTGTAGTGATACTCAATAATAAACAAAACCATGGGACGGTTTAACAGTGATAATTAGGGATACAAAACAAGCAATCTTGGTCATACCTATCTTTGAGTCCTACCACTAGATGTTGGGATGCTAATACACTAAAATCGGTGAGTTCACAAGTGTGAGGGGGCATATTTAGACATCCTCCATATCTCCCAGTGTTTATGAAAAGTTTGAGATCTCCTTTCCGTGTAGGCCAGCATCTTTTCCATGGTGTACTGTGAGTTCAGCCTCGCTATCACCTCTGTGATACTGGGGTGTGATTGGGGGCGCCATTCTTTTGCTATTGATATGCGTGCGGCAAACAAAATGTGAATGACTACTTTTCTCATAAGCGGTGGGAAATTCTCAATACCTAGGCTCAGTAGTGTAAATGCAGGAGTAAGTGCGTAACTGACTGTTGTGACATTTACAATGAGCGATTGGACCTTCGTCCAGAAAGTCTGTATAACATTACAGTTCCAAAAAATATGGAGCAGTTTCTCCAGCATAGTGGTGTTACAGTGCTGTTCATTTTATGTAACCGGACAGGGGGTTAAATACCATCTATGTAATAGTTTCTGTGCATTATCCCAGTGGTCCACGCATGCCGAGGACTTCCCATTATATTTTATTGCCTCGTGCCACTGGTGTAGGGGAAACTCTAATTGCAGCTCTTGTTCCCATTTCAACATGTTAGGGCTTTTTGTCTGAATATATAGAGGGGATGCAAGTTTGTAGAAGAGGGATATCCCTTTGTGTTTGAGGGTTTGCTCAGTAAGGAGTCCCAGAGGATCTGTGGGAGTTTGATGGACCTTCTTGTGTTGGCTTGCGAGTAGTGCTGTATTTGGAATATCCTATACCTGTCTACAGCACTTTGTTCATTCGGGGGGAGGCGTGGAGTAGTGCACCTCCACTTTCTTCAACGGTTGGACCGTGAAGTTAGGCATAAGATATTCGTAAGCTGCCAGTGGAATTTTTAGTTTCTGGATAGGGGCATCAGTAAAATGGGTATTGGTTAGAGAGGACCAGGCTGTAATAGATGCTTGTATGATCACCCCATATTTTAAAAACATTTAATCAAAACACAGGAAAGGCAGCCAATCCTGGGAGAGCTGGACGGGAGAGGAGCGGAGAGGAGGAGAGGGGAGGGGGATGTGAATTGTGCACTTTACAGAAGCTGTGCATGTCTGCAAGCTAGTGCACGAGATATGTAAATAACCTGTCACTCATGCAAAGACTTTGGTCTTTATCTGGAAGTCTGTTTTATTTTACTGAACAATAAAAAGAGGATTGCTCAGCGCTGGATTAACTCTGTGTGGCAAGACTGGGCACAGATGATAGGAAATCTTATTCTCTACATTGTGACATCAAAAAATAAATAATAATGTTTTGGGTTTACATCCACTTTAATGCATAGGATGCATTAAGGTGAAAACACATTTACCTTTACAACCCTTTTAATTCTCCAGGGCCTCTGCTTTCAGAAAATATTCAGTTTCCTAATGCACTTTTCTGACACATCCAGTAATATCTCCTCAGGAAAGCTTACATCATTCCCTTTAATTATTTCATTCCCTTTTCATTATATCCCCTCACCGTACCTACAGTACATCCGCAAAGTATTCTCATCGCTTCACTTTTTCCACATTTTATGTTGCAGCCTTATTCCAAAATTGATTAAATTAATTTTTTTCCTCAAAATTCTACAAACAATACCCCGTAATGACAAAGGTGCTTCAACAAAGTATTGAGAAAAGGCTTATGTATGTGTGTTATAATTTTTTTTTTTTTTATTAATT
Source organism: Rana temporaria (assembly GCF_905171775.1). Taxonomy (NCBI): domain Eukaryota; kingdom Metazoa; phylum Chordata; class Amphibia; order Anura; family Ranidae; genus Rana; species Rana temporaria. Next base: position 280,686,863 of record NC_053493.1, on the reverse strand, counting down.
TGCAAAGATTTCAAACAAACTGCTTTTATATTGTCATTATGGTGTATGCTTTGTAGAATTTTGAGGAAGATAATTAATTGAATCAACTTTTGAATACGGCTGTAACATGACAAACTGTGGAAAAAGTGAAGCACTGTGAATACTTTCCAGATGCGCTGTATGTAATTAAGGATGGGCCGAACACCCCCTGGTTTGGTTCGCACCAGGACTTGCTGAACAGGCAAAAAATTTTGTGTGAACACTGTTAAAAGTCTATGGGACACAAACATAAAAAAAATCAAAAGTGCTAATTTTAAAGGTTTATATGCATAGTATTGGCATAAAGTGTTTGGGGACCCGGGTCCTACCCCAGGGGACATGTATCAATGCAAACAAAAGTTTTAAAAACTGACGTTTTTTTGGAAGCAGTGATTTTAATAAAGCTTAAAGTGAAACAATAAAAGTGAAATATTCCTTTTAACCACTTCCATACAGGGCACTTACGCACCTTCCCGCCCAAGCCAATTTTCAGCTTTCAGCGCTGTCACACTTTGAATGGCAATTGCGCGGTCATGCTACACTGTACCCAAAATAAAAATTGGCGTCCTTTTTCCCCCACAAATAGAGCTTTATTTTCGTGGTATTTGATCACCTCTCCGACTTTTTTTTTTTTTTTTTTGCGCAACAACTAAAAAAAAAAGACTGACAATTTTGAAAAAAAATTATTTTTTATTTTTTTCTGTTAATTTTTTGTAAATAAGTACGTTTTCTCTTTCAATTATGGGCCCTGATATGGCGGCACTGATATGACATCGATGAGGTGGTACTGATGGGAACTCGTGGTGGGACGGATGGGCACTGTGGGGTGGCACGGATGGGCACTGTGGGGTGGCACTGATGGATCCATGTTGCCAGTCAGTGCCCATTTGTTTGTTTTTTATTGCCCCCCCCTTTTTTTTTTTTTTGCCCTTCCCTGGTGGTCCAGTGTGGCGATCCGAGGGGGGGCTGCGCTGATAAACAATTAGCGCAAACCCCCCCCTGTCAGAGCCGCCGATCGGCTCTCCTCTACTTGCGTCTGTCAGACGCGAGTGAGGAAGAGCCATCAACGGCTCTTCCTGTTTACATCGTTATCAGCCGTGATTGGACATGGCTGATCACGTGGTAAAGAGCCTCTGCTGGAGGCTCTTTACCGAGATCGGAGATGCAGGGTGTCAGACTGACACCCCGCATCACCGATCGCTGCGCGCCCCCACAGGCATGAAATTCTGCAGGACGTCAGACGTCCAGTCAGGATTTCAGAACCACGTCCCGGACATCAATCTGTTATTGACCGGGCGGGAAGTGGTTAAATTCCATATCTGGGGGGTGTCTATTAGGATGTACCGATACCATTTTTTCAACACCGAGTACCGATACGTTTTTGCAGGTACTCGCCATTACCGATACCCATCGCTTATGAAGAGGGCTGGTTTGGGAGGTGGCGGGGGTTCGGGAGTAGGGTGGTGGGAGGGGTAAGTGAGGGCAAGGTAGTTGAGGGTGGGGTGAAATGCGGATTTTGGGGTGGGAGGGTTGGGATGGAAAAGGCTGTGATCGCTGGGAGGAAGAGGATGGGAATAGGATTAGTTATTGGGAGACATGGGGGCAGAGGTGACAGCTGGTAGAGGAAAGTAGGAGGCAACAGGCAGAAGTGACTGCAGGCATGGTACAGGGAGGCAGCCAGAGAATGCAGGCATGGTGCAGGGAGAGAGCCCTGCTGCTCAAAACAGGGGGCTCTACAGGCAGTATCCTGTTCTCTGCATCCAGCCAGGGAGAGCCTGACTCCAGTGCTGTGTGAATGGAAGTCGGAGCTGGAGGTAGCAGGTGTGTATCGAGGAGACGAGACTTGTAGGCTGTTAGGCTGGGTGGGCCTGCACCTTGCGATGCCGGCTGGGAGGAGGAGGCGGGGATGGCGCTGTCTGGAGAGGAGGAGGTGGTTCGCTCCTAAGTGATGTCACTTCTGGTATCGGAGTATATATATGTATATATATATATATAGATATAGATATAGATATAGATATAGATATAGATATAGATATAGATATAGATATAGATGGATATATATATATATATATATATATATATATATATATATATATATATATATATATATATATATATATATATATAATTTATATAGATGGATGGACCTAATTGTGTAGATAGTGTGTTGTGTTTACACTTGTTCAGGTTGATCACTTCCACACATCGTTATGGAGTGATCTGTAGAAGCAATGGAAGCTCAGGAACTGATTTGTTTTAACTTCTGGGCTTAGTGTTGATCCCTGACTGTCAGACAGCCACCTTTTCAAGCACAAGTGGTAGAGGGGCCCACCCTAGAGAATAAAATGGCGGTTGTTGCAATACTTTGTCACACCGTATTTGTGCAGCGGTCTTTACAAAAGCACTTCAAAATTGCGTCCGCTCGTGGAATGGCGAGAAACTTTCACCCTTTAAAATCTCCATAGGTGACGTTTAAAAAATTCTACAGGTTGCATATTTTGAGTTGGAGAGAAAAGGCTAGAATTGTTGCTCTTACTCCAATGATCGCTGCGATACCTCACATGTGTGGTTTGAATACCATTTACATATGCGGGCGCTACTCGCGTATGTGTTTGCTTCTGCGCGCGAGCTTGGTGGGACGGGACGCGTTTTCTGGCTCCTAACTTTTTTAGCTGGCTCCTAGATTCCAAGCAAATTTGTCAAACCCTGCTTTAATGCATGTATAACAGCACAGTGCTTGTGTTGTGTCATTTGGCCCCTTGTATTATCTAAAGTACCTGGCTGATCCTGCCTGGTCCTGAACCCCCCGTAAACGAACCACACCATGGTCAGTTTACTTGCCTCCATCACCTTCATGTTATGTTCATGTATATGCTTTATAAAAGATATACAGATTTCTACCTTATTTTAGAGTGCCTCCTGGTGCTCATGTGACTGCTTGCCTCTCTCCTCCACCACCTCGCTGACGTCGGGGGGGGAATTCTCGGCTCCTCCCACTGTAGCTGTCACACTGGGAGAGAAGAGAGATAATCGGTCTCGTGAGCGCTTGGAGGTGGGCTGAAATAAGGTAGAAATCAGCATTTTATTTTATAAAGCATATACAGTGGGGGCACAAGTTATCGAACATAGGCTATTGTATGAGCATAACATAGTTGCTTTACAGCCACTTTAATTTTGCATAATACGTCTAACCGTGTTTTTTCATGAGATAATTTACGGGGGTGGGCAGGGGTTGGGTGGGGTAACTGGTGGCAAGTAACTCCTAAGGCCTGGCTAGTAGCTCTGGAATTTTGAACCCTTGTCAAAAGCATTATCAAAATATATTTTATAACTTTATTTGCATATTTTCTTATTAAAGGTATAAGGGTTTTAACCACTTAAGACCCGGACCTTTAGGCAGCTAAAGGACCCGGCCAGGTTTTGCGATTCGGCACTGCGTCCCCTTAACAGACAATTGCGCGGTCGTGCGACGTGGCTCCCAAACAAAATTGGCGTCCTTTTTTTCCCCACAAATGGAGCTTTCTTTTGGTGGTATTTGATCACCTCTGTGTTTTTTTATTTTTTGCGCTATAAACCTAAATAGAGACACAATTTTGTTTCCTCAGCTTAGGCCGATACGTATTCTTCTACCTATTTTTGGTAAAAAAAAACGCAATAAGCGTTTATCGGTTGGTTTGCACAAAGTTTAGAGCGTTTACAAAATAGGGGATAGTTTTCTTGCATTTTTATAAAAAAAAAAAATAGTTTTACTACCAATGGCGGCGATCAGCGTTTTATTTTTTATTTATTTATTTTTTTTATTTTTATTTTCGTGACTGCGACATTATGGCGGACACTTGGGACAATTTTGACACATTTTTGGGACCATTATCATTTTCACAGCAAAAAATGTATTTAAAATGCATTGTTTACTGTGAAAATGACAGTTGCAGTTTGGGAGTTAACCACAAGGGGACGCTGAAGGGGTTATGTGTGACCTCATGTGTGTTTACAACTGTAGGGGGGTGTGGCTGTAGGTGTAATGTCATCGATTGTGAATCCCTATAAAAGGGATCACACGATCGATGACAGCGCCACAGTGAAGAACGGGGAAGCTGTGTTTACATACGGCTCTCCCCGTTCTTCAGCTCCGGGGACCGATCGCGGGACTCCAGCGGCGATCGGGTCCCGGTCACGGAATTTCGGACCGGGTCGCAGGCGCGTGCCCGCGACCCACGGCTGGGTACTAGCACAAGACGTACCTGTACGTGCCCAGCCGTGCCATTCTGCCGAAGTAAATGTGCAGGAGGCGGTCCTTAAGTGGTTAAAAAGCCATGTGGTATTTCTATATTTACAATCCTATATTGTTACATTTGTAAAAGTTGTGTTTTTTTTTTTTTTAATATGAAGCAAATAAAATAGTTTTCGTTCTGCAGGGGACTCTTTTTTTTTTTTTTTTTATTTTTTTTTTATTTATTTTTTTCCCCTGCGTTTTCCCTCCATGTTTCAGTTTCTACTTTGTTCACAGACAATAAATTTTCTTACTGTCTAAGAATAAACCTATGTTAATTGCATACCATGCTAGAGTTGTGAAAACTCTTCCTAGCAACTGTTGTTAACACAGTGATTCATCCATTTTTCCCTCTTGTAATCGCAGTAAACTGAAGAGAACAAAAATATATTGGCCTGCTAATTTAAATTCCTACTGTTAAGATTGTGATTCTGTTGGATACTGTTTTCTGAATGTACCTGTAGAAACTAAGCAAATTGCGTGAGGATTTTACTAAAAAGTCATCTTTTTTATTTATATATATATATATATATATATATATATATATATATATATATATATATATATATATATATCCACTTTTGGACCGCCGCATGTACATTTACGTCGGCAGAATGGCACGGACAGGCACATCAACGTACCTGTACATGCCTGCCTAGACGTGGGTCTGATCGGGGCCCCCCCCCCGGTACATGCGGCGGTTCCCGTGGCTTCAGGAGCGATCCGGGACGAGGTGGCTGCTGTTCGTTTTTGTCCGCCCCCCCCTCTGGATCGCTCACAGCCAATGAGAGCACTCCCCGTGTGTCACTTCCTCCTCCTGTGTAAACACAGGAAGGGGGAAGTGATGTATTCTCTCCTCTCGGCGGTATTTTCAACCGCCGCTGAGGACAGAATACATCACACAGTAAGTCGCACCAACACTACACTGACACACACTACACATAGGCACATTAACCCCCCCCCCCCCCCCCCGATCACCCCCCTGTCACAGTGTCACTGAATGCAGTGATCATATATGTACTGATCACTGCATTTAGTGTCGGTGTGACAGGCAGTTAGTGTTAGGTTCAGGGTAGCCCCCGTACCCCCCCCCCCCCAATAAAGTTTTAACCCCTTGATCACCGCCCTAGTTAACCCTTTCACTCCCTATTGCCAGCGTCACTAAGCGATCATTTTTCTGATCACTGTATTAGTGTCACTGTTGCCGCCGCTAGGTAGCTAATTTTTTTTTTCATTGCGTTTTTTTTTTTTTTTTTTTTTTTTTTTTTTTACTAAAGACATGTGGCTGAATAAATTTTGGCCTAAATGTTTGACTAAAATTTAGTTTATTTGATTTTTCTTATAACAAAAAGTAAAAAATATTGTTTTTTTTTTTCAAAAATGTCGCTCTATTTTTGTATATAGCGCAAAAAAATAAAATCGCAGAGGTGATCAAATACCACCAAAAGAAAGCTCTATTTGTGGGAAGAAAAGGACGCAAATTTTGTTTGGGAGCCACGTCGCACGACCGCGCAATTGTCTGTTAAAGCGACGCTGTGCCGAATTGTAAAAACCCCTTGGGTCATTTAGCAGCATATTAGTCCGGTCCTTAAGTGGTTAAAAGAATTTTCTTCACAAGTTGTGACGTTTTGTATGGTTCTATGTCTTTAGTTAAATCTATTTAAATCAGTTGAAAAATTATAGTGACAAAAAGCTACAACTTAGGAACTCGGATATAGAAAACCTTTTATAATTTCTGGTAACCTTATTATTTGAATTTTAAAATGTAATCTTTTCAATGTTGTTTCTGAAGCTGTGATGGCTAAAGTGTAATTCCAGTCACGCGTTGGCTTCAGTAAAGATAGAGAATGGACAGGGACATCTATGACTCCTTAATGAAAAGTAGTGGCTCCTAATACTAATTATTTGTGCGGTTAATGTATGGGTGGGTTTTTGCTTGAGATGATTACTGTGTGTCTGTCTCTCTCTCTCTCTCTCTCTCTCTCTCTCTCTCTCTCTCTCTCTCTCTCTCTCTCTCTCTCTCTCTCTCTCTCTCTCTCTCTCTCTCTCTCTCTCTCTCTCTCTCTCTCTCTCTCTCTCTCTCTCTCTCTCTCTCTCTCTCTCTCTCTCTCTCTCTCTCTCTCTCTCTCTCTCTCTCTCTCTCTCGTCTAGGGGTGCAGTTGGAGAACAAAGCAGTGAGCGAGGGTCCAGACAGTAAAGGTTTTCCGATGCTTTATTTCCTGGCCAACATCAAATAGGAAGATGGGGTTGATGAAGAGAAAAGTGAGAACCTTGTGGTATCAGGCCTGGATATGAACCGAGCAGTCCTGCTCTCAGTAATGTCAGTTTATGATTCGTCGCCACTCTAGCTAGAGTGGGTGAAGTTCCCCCCGGACAGACCCCTCTCACTAGTCTGGCATCCGAAGTGTCACCTTGAATTCATGGGAGGAACATGCCTCTCTCACAGACCTGGCTCTAGGTCCTCTGCCACAGGCCTATTACTTTAAGCGAGCTAAATGGATAATTGGAGCGAATCCTCCCAGTAAGTTTTAGCATAGGTCACCGGATGACAGCAAAGCATACCTGTCAGCATTCCAGTCACCAGATCCCCGATTGGTTTGTTCAAGCCCTGTTGGACAACCTGCCTCCGGGTTCTCCTCAAGCCGCCGCCCCCCCCCCAATCGAACGGCGCCCAGCCTGGGATCCTCTCAATAGAACTGGGGACCCAGTGAGTCACTGGAGTCCCTTTTTACCTCCGGATGAGGTTCCGTGTAGCCTGCAAATTTGGCCATAACACCTGTCACAGATTTACTCTCCCCCAGCATGCCCCGCAAGGGAAAACTCCTCTGATTGGCTGCTGGGGAAAACTTGCTCTACCAGAACCCCTCTGGTGCCAACTGCTGGCCAGGGATGGTACCGCATCCCTGGAGCACAGCCTGACCCAGTGGACATTTCTGGAGCGACAGAAGTCCAAATTTAGCAATCTGTGAATGGGAGCAAAATAACTCTCCCATTCCCCACTAACTTTAGTGTAGTGCCCATACTGAAAGTAAGGGGGCGCTACATAAAGGTGAAACTTTTTTTGTGAGTGATAAATTGCAATACAATTGGTGTGCAATTAAGAGCCTAAGGCTTCATTCACACCTGAGCGATCTGGATCGCGGGTGGAAACCGCAATTCCAGAATTGTGGCGGAATGTGTTTGGGGTGCCATTATTTCTTAATGGCATCTTAAACTCACTGTTTTTTTTTTTTTTCAATGATTGTTGATCGACCAAACGCACTACAATCATGGCAAAAAATTGCAAACGCTCCTGGCTCTGTGCCAAGGTTTGAGCTTCTTTAGAACAGTTTTTGGTGTGGATGGAGGTGAATGAATGGCGCCGCTCCACTAAAAAAAACTAGCTGTCGCTGCAGATCACTTGGGTGTGAATGGAGCCTAAGATGTTCGAGAGTCTTATTTGCCAACAGGGAGGCTTGGGAAGGAGTTTTCTATCAGCTTGTAGGGCCCATGCACACGGCCCTAAGTGACCTGCACAAGACCATACAGAAACCGGCAGCCACAGCTGGTGCTTGTAGCTCTTCATAGGAAGAAAATGACAGGATGCAAGTATACGCTCATAATTGTGTCCACACACATACGTACAATATTTGTGAACCCCCCGGCTGTATGCTTGAGCCCTTATGTGATAAATCAACTATAACTGTGTAGCCACCTTCATTTTCTAAGTGTTTGGATGTCATTTTTCATGGCGCACAACCTCCATAAAAAGAAAAAAAAAAAGACCTTTAAAATTGCCCAAGTTTGACATGTAACGCCGTAGGATGATACTTTTGATATGTGACTTTTATACACGTTTTAGCAATGCAGGGATTTCTGTTTATATATCCTAAGGTAGAGGTGGACAAATAAAAGTGCCTAGAGGAATTAGTAGATGGCTGTACATTGATGTAGCTTCTGGATGATTTTACAAGGACTTTGGGGAGGCCTGCAGACACAATTGTTTCCCTTTCTGGCTGTAAATATCTGTATCGGGCAAGCATACTCTAATGCCTGTAGACACTTGGCATTCAAGAGCCCCATGGAAGAATTGTGTAGGCTGCAGGAATGGTTTAGGAGCCAGTAAATATTCAACACTACTGTTGATCAACAGGAATTGCTGGATATCAATCTTTTGGGAATTTTCATGAGCTGCACAAAGCTCTTCTTCATGCAGTCAGTCTTATCACTACTGTGAGGTCTGTTTTATAATATTGCATTAAAACCACACTGCTATTAACACTGACTATCCATACCTATTGTATTCACAAACCTAGCATTGCAGGTTTTACGGCGGCAGGGCGGCTCGGCTGCGCGAGATCACGTATTATTACGTCATCTCGCGATTCAGCCAATAGGGGCCCGTGCACGCCGCTGGAGGCGCACGCGCCTCCCACTCGCCCCTGGTCCCGGCGCGTGCCATCACCGCCGGCAATCGTTCGTTACAGAGCGAGAACCGGAGCTGCACAGCTGTCGGGGGAAATTACCTATCGTCTGTTCATAAAATGTATGAACAGCGATTTGTAATTTCCCCATGTGAGTCCACCCCCCCTTCAGTTAGAACACACCCAGGGAACATACTTAACCCCTTCCTCGCCCCCCCCCCTAGTGTTAACCCCTTCCCTGCCAGTAGCATTTTTATTGTAATTAATGCATTTTTATAGCACTGATCGCTATAAAAATGCCAATAGTCCCAAAAATTTGTCAAGTGTCTGCCATAATGTCGCAGTACCGATAAAAATCGCTGATCGCCGCCATTACTAGTAAAAAAAATATTAATAAAAATGCCATAAAACTATCCCCTATTTTGTAAACGCTATAACTTTTGCGCAAACCAATCAATAAACGCTTATTGCGATATTTAAAAAAAAAAAAAAATGTAGAATACGTATCGGCCTAAACTGAGGAAAAAAAATGTTTTTATATATTTTTGGGGGATATTTATTATAGCAAAAAGTAAAAAATATTCATTCATTCAAAATTGTGGCTGTAGTAATATAATACCACCAAAAGAAAGCTCTATTTGTGGGGGAAAAAAGGACGCCAATTTTGTTTGGGAGCCACGTCGCATGACCGCGCAATTGTCAAAGTGATGCAGTGCCGAATCGCAAAAAGTGGCCCGGTCATTTACCAGCAATATGGTCCGGGGCTGAAGTGGTTAAACTTGCTTTCTGCTTTACATTCCTTCACCTTAAATTTTGGCAAAACGCTACAGCACGTCTTTGCTTTGCTTAGCAGCTGACCATAGTAGAGACTGGCAGTTATGATGCAGTTCTATAAATCTCTGGTGGCATTAAATTCATTTTCATTGCTTGCAGCCTGGGGCGGTTATTTCTTGGCACAGGGCTTCCCCACTATCATCATAGAAGACCATAGCATTGTTACATTTTCAATGCAAAACTGACTCACGCTTGTGAAGGTCCTGTGTTCGCACAGCAGCCTGTTCATTTGAATGGACTGTTGTACCTGGGGGGGGGAAAGTCGCCGACCCATTTTTTCTTTTTAAAACTCAACTACACTGAACTGCACACACTTTAACCACTTGCTTACTGGGCACATATACCCCCTTCCTGTCCAGGCAAAATTTCAGCTTTCAGCACTGCGTCGCTTTAACTGACAATTGCGCGGTTGTGCGACGTTCTACCCAAACAAAATTGACGTCCTGTTTTTCCCACAAATAGAGCTTTCTTTTGGTGGTATTTGATCACCTCTGCGTTTTTTGCGCTATAAAAAAAACCCGTAAATTTTGAAAAATTAAAGTTTTTGCTATAGTAAATAGTCACAGGACACACGTGTAGAGCACCAAGGTAGTGGCTTTGCGAGGATTATTGCGAGCTGCACCCGAGCCAGTCGGCACACCCAGGACCCGGCGCAACCATCACATTCTCTCTACGTGGTCGCGGCTCTGATCAGTCTTTGCAGTGGCTTTCACAGCCGAGCAGAGAGTGAAGCCGCCTCCCCTCCTCCGTTATGTCTACACAGTGCTGTGCATGCAGGAGGGGGAGGCTGCTTCACTCTTTGCTCGGCTGTGACAGCGGCTGCCGAGACTGATCAGAGCCAAGAGTCTGCGCGACCACGGAGAGAATGGGATCACCCTGACACTGGGTCCCGGGTCTGCCGACTGGCTCAGGTACGGCTCGCATTACCCCTCCCCCTGCAAATCCACTCCACTATTGGCAATGAATGTAAGAGGTGAATCCTCCATCTTGTGCCTCCCAATCTAAAGCAAAAGAAAAATCTAAATTTCAATAGTAAGCACACGTGTGAATGCTTGGGCCCTAGACCTAGTAGTAGATATTTATACAAATCCATGAAGGGAAATGGTAAATACTGACCTTCACATCCACAGAACCACAAAAGATCCAAAGGAAACTCCTGCTTCTCAGGATCATAGTCATTGTTAGGGGGTTTTGTATTGTTGAGTGGTCTGTATTGATAGGGGGGTCTGTGCACTGTAGGGTTTTATTCACTGTACCGGGGGTCTGTACTGTAGGGTCCAGAGGTGCAGGGTGCTGTGTAATGTAAAGGGGTCCAGAGGTGCAGGGTACTGTGTTATGTAAAAGGGTGTAGAGGTGCAGGGTGCTGTGTAATGTAAAAGGGTTTAGAGGTGCAGGGTGCTGTGTAATGTAAGGGGGCCTGAGGTGCAGGATGCTGTGTAATGTAAAGGGGTCCAGAGGTGCAGGGTGCTGTAAAATGCAAAGGGGTCTAGAGGTGCAGTGTAATGTCAAGGGGTGCAGGGTGCTGTGTAATGTACAGGTGTCCAGAGGTGCAGGTTGCATGTTTTGAGTTGCAGAGGAGGTCTAGGGCTAGAATTATTTCTCCCGCTCCAACGATCGCGGCGATACCTCACGTGTGGTTTGAATACCGTTTACATATGCGGGAGCTACTCGCGTATGTGTTCGCTCGGCAGGACAGGGCGCGTTTTCTGGCTCCTAACTTTTTTAGCTGGCTCCTAGATTCCAAGCAAATGTGTCAAACCCTGCACCATGCCCACACTATACGAGAACTATACTTCTCTTCCTTGATGCCTGTGTATTTAAGGAGAAATTTCAAGCATGGTTTATTTTATACATTTATAGAATTTGTTCCAGAAACATGCTTGTAATCCAAAGCACTTGTATATCAAAGCATTTTTTTTTTTTTTTACAGGGTATAGAAGAGAGGCACCTCCTAAGTGTAGCAATAAGTTGCTAAATGTTGTACCTTCATTAAATGTAATCATATTGCTACACTTGGAGGCTCCTCCTTTTTATTTATACTTGGTTGTGACATAACGATACTCTTATATCAAGACATCACTTGTATATCAAGGCAAAATGTATTAAAACATTTTGCTTGCCTTGCAAAATGCTATCAAACCAAGGATTTACTGTAGTTGCATTGTTCCAGCTTGGACTAATGTAACTGTATATGTACCACACCTGGCTGCTGCCCCTGGAAATTACTGACGTAGACAACTCTACTCTAGTAATCTTCACTTTATTTTGTGTCCGGTGCGGAGTGGTTGGCCTCCTGAACTCTAAGCACAGGAGGTTGGCCACATAGAGAATATTTTGCATGTTCTGAATAATTGCAAAGCATTCTCTGAATGTGGTGGAGAGCGTGAGGTTACTGTCCCAACTCTCTACCTTGTCCAGTCAGAAAAGGCTTTGCATTTATTCAAGAAAATGCAAAGAATTTCTACTCTGGTTTTGACAGGTACAGGTACCCAGCTTGCACTTCCGCCCGTTCCCCCTAGGTAGCTCATTGTACTTCATGGGACAGCATACCTGTCTTCATCCCAGTATAACCCCCTAAAGCCGTGGCCGCATTTATGCGTACACTCATCGGGAAGGGGTTAATGTGAAAAATGATGTTGCGCCAAGTAAATCGATACCTAATGTCATGCTTTAAATTTGTGCACGTTCGTGAAATGGCGACAAGCTACGGTACTTAAAGGGGTTGTAAAGAATTTTTTATTTTTTTTTAAATAACACACATATTATACTTACCTCCACTGTGCAGCTCGTTTTGCACAGAGTGGACCCGTTCCACATCTTCTGGGGTCCCTCGGCGGCTGTCCCTGGTCCTCCCTGCAAGAACTCCACACGTTAATGCGAGCTCCCTCGCATTGTGTGGAGTCCTTGCGGGCGCGCTCCCGTGATAGCCACTCACTGTATCACTCGGCCCTGCCCATCGGCGCGGCGCGTCATTGGATGTGATTGACAGCAGCACCAGCCAATGGCTGCACTGCTTTCAATCCATCCGCTCTAGCCAATCAACGGCCAGGCTGAGCGGCGAAGAGGATGTCGGGGCCCAACGCGGGACTTTCGAGGGGTCAGGTAAGGTCATGTTTACGTTTTAATGAAGGTACAATATGGTTACGTTTAATGAAGGTACAACTTCTTGCTACACTTAGAGGTGCCTCTCTTCTCTTTTATACCCTGTAAAAAAAAATGCTTTAATATACAAGTGCTTTGGATTACAAGCATGTTTCTGGAACGAATTATGCTCGCAAACCAAGGTTTTACTGTACAGCTTTCTCCCACGAATAAAAGTTATATGTGATAATGCTACCACCTTATTAATAAACAAGCTAGTGTATAAACATTCATATATGTGCATACATCAAAAATCCACATATCTGTGTGCAAAATATAAACTTAAAGGATCACTAAAGGAATTTTTTTTTTTTTTAGCTAAATAGCTTCCTTTACCTTACTGCAGTCCTGGTTTCATGTCCTCATTGTTCGTTTTTGCTTTGAAGTTGCTGTAATTCTGCTGTGATCTCCACACTTCCTGCTTGTCTGGCTCCTTATGAAAAAACTCATGGCAGCTTTTCACTGTGGTCCGAGCTGTGTGTCTAAAACTCCTCAGAACCAATCAGATTCATTTTAAAAACAAAACACTGCCCTGGATTTGTTTGTTTTTGTTCTGTGGGTCTCTTTACTTCACATAAACATGAAACCAGTTTAAAACTGAAAGTGAAACTAGAGGCACATTATATGATAGAATTTAATCTATTTTTAATCTTTTTTAAAAGGAATCAGTTAACTTTTATGTCTCTATACCCTGTAAACAGTCATTTCAGCGCAAAAAAAAATTCCTTTAGTGACCCTTCTTTGTAGACCATGAACAGCGCTCCCCCAATTCTCAATGTAAGTATCCCAATCAAAAAGTTGTTGTGCACGGTTCACTTCTTCAGTGTTAAATACAAATCCTCTGTGGAAAACCCTCTAACATCTTGAGCTCTGACCTATTATAATTGATCTCGGTGCTAATAAGAGGTCATAATCGGCTCTTGAACAACCACCAGGTGAAATGGTACTTCTCCACATAGACAACCTGTTGACTTCTTTCTACTAGTTATTTTCCACTTGTGATGGTATAGCTCAAAAAGGAACAATAAAGTTCTCCCATAGTGCTCACTGCAAGTGTTTATTAAAATAAAGAGATATAGCCAAAAAAAAAAATGGTGGGCGTTTATACAGGTAAACAACATCCTATGTGTGATGGCACCATAAGGCCCCATGTACACTGCTGCTGCTGAACTGACATTCAGTGGCAGTTGGGACGCTTTTTTCAACTGCCCCTGAACTCATTCAATGTTATCTTATGTGTACATGTACACAGGTTTGTTTACTGTCGTTTTTAGGCAGTTGCGTTTTATAGGCCTTTTTAGAAGCAAAAAAAATGGAGTTCAGACACCAAACACGTGTAAACGCAGTAACACGCGTTTCGTTTTATAGGCATTTTTCGGTTTCTTTTTTTTTTTTTTTTTTTTTTTTTTGCAAACGTGGCAAAACGGACATTTTAAACGTGGGTTACTATCTGTCAAGTTAAATCGTTCAGGAGAGGTTGTAAAAACGTCCTGTGTACATGACACCTTAGCCATGCCCCATCTGACATGGTGCATCCCGATTGAATGCTTCATGTTTTTCTTGGTGCTTCACTCACTCTTTTTGGCTGCCTCCAGTTAACTAGCCTTCAAAAATGAATAGGTGTTTAGAAGTAGAAGTCAGGCAAAAATGATGGGTTACTAGGTGGGGTTCTGCAGTGAGAAACTGATTGTAAAGTTTTGGCATAAGGGTACTACATTATGATGTTGGAGAGCTTGCAGATTCACAATGTAGCATTTTAACCACTTAACAACCGCCGGCAGAATGGCACGGACAGGCAAATCAACGTACCTGTACGTGCCTGCCTAGACGTGGGTCAGGGGGTCCGATCGGAACCCCCCCCCCCCCCCCCCAGTACTTGCGGCGGTCAGTAAGCCTCTGGGAGCGATCCGGGATGAGGGGACGGCTATTCGTTTCTAGTCACCCCCTTGCGATCGCTCCAAGCGAATCAGCTTCCTCCTCTGCCTGCCCTGGCTGTGTAAGTGTAAACACAGGCAGGGGGAAGTGATGTCATCTCTCCTCGTGTCGGTCTTTTCGACCGGCGCTTGAGGAGAGAGGACATCTCACAGTAAGTTGCACCAACAGACCACTAACACCAGTACACACAGGCACACAAATCACCCCCCAGTCACCCCCCCAGCCCCCTGTCACAGTGTCACTGATTGCAGTGATCATTTATTTTCTGATCACAGCATAAAGTGTTAGGGCAGTTAGCTTTAGGTCCAGGGTAGCCCCCTACCCCCCCCCCCTCTAATAAAGGTTTAACCCCTTGATCACCGCCCTAGTTAACCCTTTCACCTTTTATTGCCAGTGTCACTAAGCGATCGGTTTTCTGATCGCTGTATTAGTGTCACTGTTGCCACTAGGTAGCTAGTTTTTTTGGAGGTTCGCCGCCAGGTTTCTATAGCGATAAAAAAAGGTTTTAACCCCTGATTGCCCCTAGAGTTAACCCTTTCACCAGTGATCACCGTATAAGTGTCACTGGTGACGCAGGTTAGCCAGTTAATTATTTAGTTATTTTAGGTTCGCCGCCAGGTTTTTAGAAAGCGTCAGGTACCCCCATATATTACCTAATGAAGGTTTTAACCCCCTAGTTAACCCTTTCACCAGTGATCACCGTATAAGTGTTACGGTTGACGCTGGTTAGTTGGTTTGCTGTTTATAGCATCAGGGCACCCGCCGTATATAACCCAATAAAGGTTTAACCCCCTGATCGCCCGGCGGGTGATATCAATTAAATTTTAGCGTCAGTCAGGGTCTGCGTCGCCCCAGGCAGCGTTGGGTTAGTGCCAGTAACGCTTACACCCCCCTTAGTGTTATAGTATCTGAACGGATCGATATCTGATCAGATCTATACTAGCGTACCCAGCAGTTTAGGGTACCCAAAAACGCATTGTTAGCGGAATCAGCCCAGATACCCGCTAGCACCTGCGTTTTGCCCCTCCGCCCAGTCCAACCCACCCAAATGCAGTATCGATCGATCACTGTCCCTTCAAAAACACAACACACATAACTGCAGCATTCGCAGAGACAGGCCTGATCCCTGCGATCACATGTGGTATCCCCGTACTCAGGAGAAGCAGCAGAATGTATTTTTGGGTGCAATTCCACATATAACCATGGCATGTGTGAGCAATCTATCATTTAGTGACCACTTTTTTTTTTTGTCATTCAATCACTTGGGATAAAAAATAAAAATATTCAATGGACTCAACATGCCTCTCAGCAGTTTCCTTGGGGTGTCTACTTTCCAAAATGAGGTCATTTGGGGGGGTTTTGTACTGCCCTGCCATTTTAGCACCTCAAGAAATGAGGTCAGTCATAAAAATAAAGCTGTGTAAATTTCAGAAAATGTACCCTAGTTTGTAGACGCTATAACTTTTGCGAAAACCAATAAATATACGCTTATTGCGATTTTTTAATTTTTTTTACTAAAGACATGTGGCTGAATACATTTTGGCCTAAATGTTTGACTAAAATTTAGTTTATTCAATATTTTTTTACTTTTTTGTTATAAGAAAAATATTTTTTTTTTTTTAAATTTTCGGTCTTTTTCCGTTTATCACAAAAAATTTAAATCGCAGAGGCAATCAAATACCATCAAAAGAAAGCTCTATTTGTGGGAAGAAAAGGACGCAAATTTCGTTTCGGTACAACGTTGCATGACCGCGCAATTACCAGTTAAAGCAGCGCAGTGCCAAATTGTAAAAACACCTTTGGTCCTTTAGCTGCAAATTGGTCCGGGGCTTAAGTGGTTAATGACATTGAGGTGAACTGAATGGTCGATTAAAATGTTAAATGTGACGTGGTATGAAATTTGGATTGTTGACAAAACGGTACAATACATATGCCTGGATGAACCATGTTGTATTTCTTGACTCTGACTTTTTATTTATATTTTTTAAGCGCTTTCGCTATGCCTGTTTTTAGTATTGTTAAAACTTGGTATGTTGACATGAAAAGCGGTGCCATGTTTTGAGTCATTCCAATCTGACTCTTGCATATCTTTTGTTTTGCAGGTGATGCTTACAGAAGCTAAATGACGCCTTTTACACAAAGAGGAGACGCAGTGATTAATGGCAATGTGCTAGGGCGAATCCATTGGAAGAGTCCAAAAGCAACAAGACTTAATTGCTTGCCATAATGAAGAAAATCAGTCTGAAAACATTTCGCAAGTCTTTTAACTTGAATAAAAGCAAGGAGGATAATGATTTTGTAATGGTACAGCAGCCTTCATTGACCAATAACTTTGTGAAAGATGACTCTCTGTTTGGCAGTTGTTATGGCAAAGACTTGACTGGATGTGAAATAAACGAGGAAGACAAAGGTGGCAAAAATAGACCAAAAAGTGAGAGCTTGATGGGAACACTAAAAAGACGTCTTTCAGCAAAGCAGAAACAAAAAGGAAAGGGAAGCACATCTGTGAACTCAGTAGAAGACGACACATTTTCTTCTTCATCTGCACCTATTACTTTTAAAGACGTAAGATCTCAGAGATCATTAAGATCAACTTCACTTAGAACCCACCATTACAGTCCAACGCCATGGCCTTTGCGACCGACAAATTCTGAAGAGACCTGCATAAAAATGGAAGTCAAGGTGAAAGCATTGGTCCACTCCACCACTCCAAGCCCGGCACTTAATGGTGTTCGAAAAGACTTTCATGAGTTGCAAGCAGATAATGTCTTTCAGGAACAAAGCAATGTGTTAAAAAATACAGAATCCCATAACGGAGATCTCCATCTACATATTAATGAACATGTGCCTGTAGTTATAGGACTTATGCCTCAGGACTATATTCAGTATACTGTGCCTTTAGATGAGGGAATGTATCCTTTGGAAGGGTCACGCACTTTCTGTTTGGACAGTTCATCCCCGATGGAAGTTTCAGCAGTACCTTCCCACATTGGAAGTAATAGCTTTCACGAAGAGGAAAGTCAGGTGGCCCCGGATGTAGTGGTGGCTCCGGACATCTTTGTTGACCAGTCTATTAATGGTCTGTTGCATAGTACTAATGGAGTACTGTTTCAGAACTCCAGGGGAAGTCACAATGATGTCCCTCCACTTTCACCATTACTACCTCCAGTACAAAATAGTCAAGTCCAAAGGAACTTTTCAGGGCTTAATAGCACAGATGCACACATGGCTGAAAACATGAGGTGCCATTTGAATTTTGATCCCAGTACTGCTCCGGGTGTGAGTCGCGTCTATGACTCTGTACAAAATAATGGTCCCATGATAGTCACTAGTCTTACTGAGGAGCTTAAAAAACTTGCCAGACAAGGTTGGTACTGGGGGCCTATAACACGTTGGGAGGCAGAGGAGAAACTGGCCAATGTTCAAGATGGCTCTTTTTTGGTTCGAGACAGTTCTGATGATCGTTACCTTTTAAGCCTAAGTTTTCGTTCTCATAGCAAAACACTTCACACTAGAATTGAACATTCGAATGGTAGATTTAGCTTTTACGAACAACCAGATGTGGAAGGACATACCTCTA